>NW_027476152.1:0-600000 GCF_051020955.1 Megalopta genalis
AAGCTACCTCGTTTATTTCGCATGCTGTTGAAGCTAAATCAAGTGTATCACAAGTATTTGAAGATAACAATTTGCTTCGCATGGATTCGAAGATCAGCCTTCTACTTCGCATTGATTAGATGCTAAAACATGTGTTTCGCATGGGTTTGAAGCTAACTCGTTTGTTTCGCATGCTGTTGAAGCTATATCACTTATATTCTCAAGTATGTGAAGCTAAATCATTCGTTTCGCATGGATTTGAAGCTAAGACGTCAACTTCGCGTTGACTTGATGATAAATCATGTTTTTCGCTTGGACTTGAAGCTAACTCGTTTGTTTCGCATGCTGTTGAAGCTAAATCATGTATATCACAAGTATTTGAAGCTAAATCATTTGTTTCGCATGGATTCGAAGATTAGCCTTCCACATCGCATTGATTTGAAGCTAAATCATGTGTTTCGCATGGATTTGTATCGAACTCGTTTGTTTTGCATGCTGTTGAAGCTAAATCATGTTTATCACAAGTATTTGAAGCTAAACTATTCGTTTCACATGGATTCGAAGGTAAGCCTTCCACTTCGCATTGATTTGAAGCTAAATCATGTGTTTCGCATGGATTAGCAGTTAACTCGTTTGTTTCGCATGCTGTTGAAGCTAAATCACGTATATCACAAGTATTTGAAGCTAAACCATTTGTTTCGCATGGATTCGTAGATAAGCCTCCTACTTCGCATTGATTTGAAGCTAAATCATGTTTTTCGTTTGGACTTGAAGCTAACTCGTTTATTTCGCATGCTGTTGAAGCTAAATCAAGTGTATCACATGTATTTGAATTCAAATCATGTGTTTCGCATGGATTTGAATCTAACTCGTTTGTTTCGCATGCAGTTGAAGCTGAATCATGTATATCACAAGCATTTGAAGCTAAACTATTCGTTTCGCACGGATTCGAAGATAAGCCTTCCACCTCGCATTGATTTGAAGCTAAATCATGTGTTCCGCATGGATTTGAAGCTAACTCGTTTGTTTCGCCTGCATTTGAAGCCATATCACTTATATTTTCAAGTATGTGAAGCTAAATCATTCGTTTCGCATGGATTTGAAGCTAAGCCGTCAACTTCGCTTTGACTTGATGCTAAATCATGATTTCGTTTGGACTTGAAGCTACCTCGTTTGTTTCGCATGCAGTTGAAGCTGAATCATGTATATCACAAGTATTTGAACCTAAACTATTCGTTTCGCATGGATTCGAGGATAAGCCTTCCACTTCGCATTGATTTGAAACTAAATCATGTGTTTCGCATGGATTTTAATCGAACTCGTTTGTTTCGCTTGCTGTTGAAGTTAAATCATGTATATCACAAGTATTTGAAGTTAAACAATTTGTTTCGCATGGATTCGATGATAACCCATGTACTTCGCATTGATTTGAAGCTAAATCATGTGTTTCGCATGGATTTGAATCGAACTCGTTTGTTTCGCATGCTGTTGAAGCTAAATCAAGGGTATCACAAGTATTTGAAGCCAAACCATTTGTTTCGCATGGATTCGAAGATCAGCCTTCCACTTCGCATTGATTTGAAACTAAATCATGTGTTTCGCATGGATTTTAATCGAACTCGTTTGTTTCGCTTGCTGTTGAAGTTAAATCATGTATATCACAAGTATTTGAAGTTAAACAATTTGTTTCGCATGGATTCGATGATAACCCATGTACTTCGCATTGATTTGAAGCTAAATCATGTGTTTCGCATGGATTTGAATCGAACTCGTTTGTTTCGCATGCTGTTGAAGCTAAATCAAGGGTATCACAAGTATTTGAAGCCAAACCATTTGTTTCGCATGGATTCGAAGATCAGCCTTCTACTTCGCATTTATTAGATGCTAAATCATGTGTTTCGCATGGGTTTGAAGCTAACTCGTTTGTTTCGCCTGCATTTGAAGCTGTATCACTTATATTCACAAGTATGTGAAGCTAAATCATTCGTTTCGCATGGATTTGAAGCTAAGCCATCAACATTGCGTTGACTTGATGCTAAATAATGTTTTTGCTTGGACTTGAAGCTAACTCGTTTGTTTCGCATGTTGTTGAAGCTAAATCATGTATATCACAAGTATTTGAAGCTAAACCATTTGATTCCCATGGATTTGAAGCTAAGCTTTCTACTTCGCATTGATTTGAAGATAAATCATGTGTTTCGCTTGGATTTGAAGATAACTCGTTTGCTTCGCATGCTGTTGAAGCTAAATCATGTATATCGCAAGTATTTGAAGTTAAACCATTTGTTTCGCATGGATTCGAAGATAATCCATCTATTTCGCATCGATTTTAATCTAAATAATGTGTTCCGCATGGATTTGAAGCTAACTCGTTTGTTTCGCATGCATTTGAAGCTAAATCATGTATATCACATATAATTGAAGCTAAACCATCTGTTTCGCATGGATTCGAAGATTAGCCTTCCACATCGCATTGATTTGAAGCTAAATCATGTGTTTCGCATGGATTTGTATGGAACTCGCTTGTTTCGCATGCTGTTGAAGCTAAATCATGTATATCACTAGTATTTGAATCTGAACCATTTGATTCCCATGAATAGTACGCTAAACCATGTATTTCGAATGAATTTGAAGCTAAATCATGTGTTTTGAATGGATTTGAAGCTAACTCGTTTGTTTCGCATGCATTTGAACCTAAATCATGTATATCACATATAATTGAAGCTAAACCAATTGTTTCGCATGGATTCGAAGATAAGCCTTCTACTTCGCATTGATTTGAAGCTAAATCATGTCTGTCGCTAGGATTTGAAGCTAACTCGTTTGTTTCGCATACTGTTGATGCTAAATCATGTATAACACAAGTACTTGAGTCTGAGCCATTTGTTTCGCATGGATTCGAAGATCAGCCTCCTAATTCGCATTGATTTGAAGGTAAATCATGTGTTTCGCTTGGATTTGAAGCTAACTCGTTGGTTGTGCATGCAGTTGAAGCAAAATCACGCATATCACAAGTATTTGAAGCTAAACCATTTGATTCGCATGGATTCGAAGATCAGCCTTCTACATCGCATTGATTTGAAGCTAAATCATGAGTTTCGCATGGATTTGAAGCTAAATCATGTGTTTTGAATGGATTTGAAGCTAACTCGTTTGTGTCGCTTGCATTTGAAGCTATATCACTTATATTCGCAAGTATTTGAAGCTAAACCATTCGTTTCGCATGGTTTCGAAGATCAGCCTTCTACTTCGCATTCATTTGAATCTAAATCATGTGTTTTGAATGGATTTGAAGCTAACTCGTTTGTTTCGAATGCATTTGAAGCTAAATCATGTATATCACATATAATTGAAGCTAAACCATTTGTATCGCATGGATTCGAAAATAAGCCTTCTACTTCGCATGCTGTTGTAACTAAATCATGTATATCACAAGTATTTGAAGCTAAACCGTTTGATTGGCAGGGTTTTCAAGCTAAGACTTCTACTTCGCATTGATTCGAAGATAAATCACGTGTTTCGCACGGATTTGAAGCTAACTCATTTGTTTGGCCTGCATTTGAAGCTATATCACTTATATCGCGAGCATTTGAAGCTAAATCATTCGTTTTGCATGGATTTGAAGCTAAACCTTCTACATCACATTGATTTGAAGCAAAATCATGTGTTTCGCTTGGATTTGAAGCAAACTCGTATGTTTCGCATGGAGTTGAAGGTAAAACATGTATAAAACAAGTATTTCAAGCTAAACTATTCTTTTCGCATGGATTTGAAGCTAAGCCTTCTCCTTCGAATTGATTTGAAGCTAAATCATGTGTTTCGAATGAATTTGAAGCTAACTGTTTGTTCCGCCTGCATTTGAAGCTATATCACTTATATCGCAAGTATTTGAAGCTAAATCATTTGTTTCGCATGGATTTGAAGCTAAATCATTTGTTTCGCATGTATTTGAAGCTAAGCCTTTAACTTCGCATTGATTTGAAGTTAAATCATGTGTTTCGCTCGGATTTGAAGCTAAGCCTTCTACCTCGTATGATTTGAAGCTAAATCATGTTTATCACAAGTATCTGAATCTAAAACATTTCTTGCGCTCGGATTTGAAGCTAAGCCTTCTACTTCGCACGATTTAAAGCTAAATCATGTTTATCAAAAGTATCTGAATCTATACCATTTGTTTCGCTTGGATTTGAAGCTAAACCATTTCTTACGCATGCATATTAAGCTAAACCATGTGTTTCGCATGAATTTGTAGCTAAATCGTGTGTTTCGCATGGATTTGAAGCTAACTCGATTTTATCCCCTGTGGTTGAAGCTATATCACTTATGTCGCAATTATCTAAAGGTAAATCACTTGTTTCTCCTGTATTTGGAGATAATCCTACTACATCGCATGGATTTGAAGCTAACTCGTATGTTTCGCATGCAGTTGAAGCTAAATCACGTATATCACAAGTATTTGAAGCTAAGCCTTCTACTTCGCATGGATTTGATGCTAAATCATGTGTTTCTCATGGATTTGAAGATAACTCGTTTGTTCCGCCTGCATTTGAAGCTATATGACTTATATCGCAAGTATTTGAAGCTAAATCATTTGTTTCGCATTGATTTGAAGCTGACTCGTTTGTTTCGCATGGATTTGAAGCTAAGCCTTTAACTTCGCATTGATTTGAAGCTAAATCATGTGTTTCGCATGAATTTGAAGCTAACTGTTTGTTCCGCCAGCATTTGAAGCTATATCACTTATATCGCAAGTATTTGAAGCTAAATCATGTGTTTCACATGGATTTAAAGCTAAGCCTTTAACTTCGCATTGATTTGAAGCTAAATCATGTGTTTCGCATGAATTTGAAGATAACTCGTTCGTTAGGTCTGCATTTGAAGCTATTTCATTTCTATCGCAAGTATTTGAATCTAAATCATGTGTTTCGCTCGGATTTGAAGATAAACCTTCTACTTCGCATGATTTGAAGCTAAATCATGTTTATCACAATAAACTGAATCTATACCATTTGTGTCGCTTGGATTTGAAGCTAAGCCTTCTACGTCGCACTGATTTGAAGCTAAATCATGTGTTTCGCATTAATTTGAAGATAACTCGTTCGTTCGTCTGCATTTGAAGTTATTTCATATATATCGCAGGTATTTGAATCTAAATCATGTGTTTCGCATGAATTTGAAGCTAACTGTTTGTTCCGCCTGCATTTGAAGCTATATGACTTATATCGCAAGTATTTGAAGCTAAATCATTTGTTTCGCAGGGATTTGAAGCTAACTCGTTAGTTTTGCATGCTGTTGAAGCTAAATCATGTATATCACAAGTATTTGAAGCTAAACCTTTTGTTTCGCAAGGATACGAAAATCAGTCTTCTACTTCGCATTGATAAGAAGCAAAATCATGTGTTTCGCATGGATTTGAAGCTAACTCGTTCGTTTCGCTTGCATTTGAAGCTAAATCATGCACATCACAAGTATTTGAAGCTGAACCACTTGTTTCGCATGGATTTGAAGATAAACCTTCTACTTCGCATTGATTTGAAGCTAAATCATGTTTATCACAATTATCTGAAGCTATACCATTTGTTTCGCTTGGATTTGATGCTAAGTCTTCTACGTCGCACTGATTTGAATCTAAATCATGTGTTTCACATTAATTTGAAGATAACTCGTTCGTTCGTCTGCATTTGAAGTTATTTCATTTATGTCGCAAGTATTTGAATCTAAATCATGTGTTTCGCATGAATTTGAAGCTAACTGTTTGTTCCGCCTGCATTTGAAACTATATGACTTATATCGCAAGTATTTGAAGCTAAATCATTTGTTTCGCATTGATTTGAGGCTGACTCGTTTGTTTCACATGGATTTGAAGCTAAGCCTTCAACTTCGCATTGATTTGAAGCTAAATCATGTGTTTCGCATGAATTTGAAGCTAACTGTGTGTTCCGCCTGCATTTGAAGCTATATCACTTATATCGCAAGTATTTGAAGCTAAATCATTTGTTTCGCATGGATTTGAAGCTAAATCATTTGTTTCGCATGGATTTGAAGATATCTCGTTCGTTTGGTCTGCATTTGAAGCTATTTCATTTATATCGCAAGTATTTGAATCTAAATCATGTGTTTCGCTCGGATTTGAAGCTAAGCCTTCTACTTCGCATGATTTGAAGCTAAATCATGTTTATCACAAGTATCTGAATCTAAAGCATTTGTTGCGCTTGGATTTGAAGCTAAACCTTCTACATCACATTGATTTGAAGCAAAATCATGTGTTTCGCTTGGATTTGAAGCAAATTCGTATGTTTCGCATGGAGTTGAAGGTAAAACATGTATCAAACAAGTATTTCAAGCTAAACTATTCTTTTCGCATGGATTTGAAGCTAAATCATTTGTTTCGCATGGATTTGAAGCTAAGCCTTTAACTTCGCATTGATTTGAAGTTAAATCATGTGTTTCGCTCGGATTTGAAGCTAAGCCTTCTACTTCGCATGATTTGAAGCTAAATCATGTTTATCACAAGTATCTGAATCTAAAACATTTCTTGCGCTCGGATTTGAAGCTAAGCCTTCTACTTCGCACGATTTAAAGCTAAATCATGTTTATCAAAAGTATCTGAATCTATACCATTTGTTTCGCTTGGATTTGAAGCTAAACCATTTCTTACGCATGCATATTAAGCTAAACCATGTGTTTCGCATGAATTTGTAGCTAAATCGTGTGTTTCGCATGGATTTGAAGCTAACTCGATTTTATCCCCTGTGGTTGAAGCTATATCACTTATGTCGCAATTATCTAAAGGTAAATCACTTGTTTCTCCTGTATTTGGAGATAATCTTACTACATCGCATGGATTTGAAGCTAACTCGTATGTTTCGCATGCAGTTGAAGCTAAATCACGTATATCACAAGTATTTGAAGCTAAGCCTTCTACTTCGCATGGATTTGATGCTAAATCATGTGTTTCTCATGGATTTGAAGATAACTCGTTTGTTCCGCCTGCATTTGAAGCTATATGACTTATATCGCAAGTATTTGAATCTAAATCATGTGTTTCGCTCGGATTTGAAGATAAACCTTCTACTTCGCATGATTTGAAGCTAAATCATGTTTATCACAATAAACTGAATCTATACCATTTGTGTCGCTTGGATTTGAAGCTAAGCCTTCTACGTCGCACTGATTTGAAGCTAAATCATGTGTTTCGCATTAATTTGAAGATAACTCGTTCGTTCGTCTGCATTTGAAGTTATTTCATATATATCGCAGGTATTTGAATCTAAATCATGTGTTTCGCATGAATTTGAAGCTAACTGTTTGTTCCGCCTGCATTTGAAGCTATATGACTTATATCGCAAGTATTTGAAGCTAAATCATTTGTTTCGCAGGGATTTGAAGCTAACTCGTTAGTTTTGCATGCTGTTGAAGCTAAATCATGTATATCACAAGTATTTGAAGCTAAACCTTTTGTTTCGCAAGGATACGAAAATCAGTCTTCTACTTCGCATTGATAAGAAGCAAAATCATGTGTTTCGCATGGATTTGAAGCTAACTCGTTCGTTTCGCTTGCATTTGAAGCTAAATCATGCACATCACAAGTATTTGAAGCTGAACCACTTGTTTCGCATGGATTTGAAGATAAGCCTTCTACTTCGCATTGATTTGAAGCTAAATCATGTGTTTCGCTTGGATTTCAAGCTAACTCGTTTGTTTCGCATGCAATTGAAGCTAAATCATGTATATCACAATTATTTGAAGCTAAACCATTTGATTCGCATGGATTTGAAGATAAGCCTTCTACTTCGCATTGATTTTAATCTAAATCATCTGTTTCGGATGGATTTAAAGCTATCTCGTTTGTTTCGCATGCAGTTGAAGATAAATCATGTATATCACAAGTATTTGAAGCTAATCCATTTGTTTCGCGTGGATTCGAAGATCAGCCTTCTTCTTCGCATTGATTTGAAGTTAAATCATATGTTTCGCATGGATTTGAAGCTAATCGTTTGTATCGCATGCAGTTGAAGCTAAATCATGTATATCACAAGTATTTGAAGCTAAACCATTTGATTCGCATGGATTTGATGCTATGCCATCTACTTCGCTTTTATTGGAAACTGAATCATGTGTTTCTCTTGAATTTGAAGCTAACACTTTCGTTTCACATGCAGTTGAAGCTAAATCATGTTTGTCACAAGTATTTGAAGCTGAACCACTTGTTTCGCACGAATATCAGGCTAAACCATGTGTTTGGAATGAATTTGAAGCTAAATCATGTGTTTCGCATAGATTTGAATCTAACTCATTTGTTACGCATGCAGTTGAAGCTGAATCATGGATATCCCAAGTATTTGAAGCTCAACCATTTGATTCGCATGGATTTGAAGCTAAGCCTCTAACTTCGCATTGATTTGAAGCTAAATCATGTGTTTCGCATGAATTTAAATGTATCTCGTTCGTTCGTCTGCATTTGAAGTTATTTCATTTATATCGCAAGTATTTGAATCTAAATCATGTGTTTCGCATGAATTTGAAGCTAACTGTTTGTTCCGCCTGCATTTGAAGCTATATGACTTATATCGCAAGTATTTGAAGCTAAATCATTCGTTTTGCATGGATTTGAAGCTAAACCTTCTACATCACATTGATTTGAAGCAAACTCATGTGTTTCGCTTGGATTTGAAGCTAACTCGTATGTTTCGCATGGAGTTGAAGGTAAAACATGTATAAAACAAGTATTTCAAGCTAAACTATTCTTTTCGCATGGATTTGAAGCTAAGCCTTCTACTTCGAATTGATTTGAAGCTAAATCATGTGTTTCGCTCGGATTTGAAGCTGAGCCTTCTACTTCGTATGATTTGAAGCTAAATCAAATGTTCCGCATGGATTTGAAGCTAACTCGTTCGTTTGGTCTGCATTTGAAGCTATTTCATTTATATCGCAAGTATTTGAATCTAAATCATGTGTTTCGCTCGGATTTGAAGATAAACCTTCTACTTTGCATGATTTGAAGCTAAATCATGTTTATCACAATTATCTGAAGCTATACCATTTGTTTCGCTTGGATTTGATGCTAAGTCTTCTACGTCGCACTGATTTGAATCTAAATCATGTGTTTCACATTAATTTGAAGATAACTCGTTCGTTCGTCTGCATTTGAAGTTATTTCATTTATGTCGCAAGTATTTGAATCTAAATCATGTGTTTCGCATGAATTTGAAGCTAACTGTTTGTTCCGCCTGCATTTGAAACTATATGACTTATATCGCAAGTATTTGAAGCTAAATCATTTGTTTCGCATTGATTTGAGGCTGACTCGTTTGTTTCACATGGATTTGAAGCTAAGCCTTCAACTTCGCATTGATATGAAGCTAAATCATGTGTTTCGCATGAATTTGAAGCTAACTGTGTGTTCCGCCTGCATTTGAAGCTATATCACTTATATCGCAAGTATTTGAAGCTAATCATTTGTTTCGCATGGATTTGAAGCTAAATCATTTGTTTCGCATGGATTTGAAGATATCTCGTTCGTTTGGTCTGCATTGAAGCTATTTCATTTATATCGCAAGTATTTGAATCTAAATCATGTGTTTCGCTCGGATTGAAGCTAAGCCTTCTACTTCGCATGATTTGAAGCTAAATCATGTTTATCACAAGTATCTGAATCTAAAGCATTTGTTGCGCTTGGATTTGAAGATAAGCCTTCTACTTCGCATTGATTTGAAGCTAAATCTTGTGTTTCGCATGGATTTGAAGCTAACTCATTTGTTTGGCCTGCATTTGAAGCTATATCACTTATATCGCGAGCATTTGAAGCTAAATCATTCGTTTTGCATGGATTTGAAGCTAAACCTTCTACATCACATTGATTTGAAGCAAAATCATGTGTTTCGCTTGGATTTGAAGCAAATTCGTATGTTTCGCATGGAGTTGAAGGTAAAACATGTATCAAACAAGTATTTCAAGCTAAACTATTCTTTTCGCATGGATTTGAAGCTAAATCATTTGTTTCGCATGGATTTGAAGCTAAGCCTTTAACTTCGCATGATTTGAAGCTAAACCATTTGTTTCGCATGGATTTGAAGCTAAGCCTTCCACTTCGCGTTGACTTGATGCTAAATTATGTTTCTCGCTTGGATTTGAAGCTAACACGTTTGTTTCGCATGCTGTTGAAGCTAAATCATGTATATCACACGTATTTGAAGCTAAATAATCTGTTTCGTGTGCAGTTGAAGCTATATCATAAATATCACAAGTATTTGAAGCTACAACTTTTGATTCGCACGGATTTGAAGCTGAATCATGTGTTTCGCTTGTATTTGAAGCTGACTCGTTTGTTTCGCATACTGTTGAAGCCAAATCATGTATAACACAAGTATTTGAGCCTAACTCATTTGTTTCGCATGGATTCGAAGATCAGCCATCTACTTCGCATTTATTTGAAGCTAAACCATGTGTTCCGCATGGATTTGATGCTATGTCGTTTGTTTCGCATGCAGTTGAAGCCAAATCATGTACATAATAAGTATTTGCAGCTAATGAAATTGATTCGCATGGATTTCAAACTAAGCCTCTACTTCGCATTGATTTGCAACTAAATCATGTGTTTCGCATGGATTTGAAGCTAGATCGTTGTTTTCGCATGCAGTTGACGCTAAATCATGTATAAAACAAGTATTTGAAGCTAGACCATTCGTTTCGCATGCATTTGAAGCTAAGCCTTCTACTTCGCACGAATTTGAAGCTAAATCATGTGTTTCGCTTGGATTTGAAGCTAACTCGTTTGTTTCGCATGCAGTTGAAGCTAAATCATGTATATCACAAGTATTTGAATCTAAACCATTTGTTTCGCATGGATTTGATGCTATGCCATCTACTTCGCTTTTATTTGAAACTGAATCATGTGTTTCTATTGAATGTGAAGCTGACACGTTCGCTTCACATGCAGTTGAAGCTAAATCATGTATATCACAAGTATTCGAAGCTGAACCATTTGTTTCGCATGAATATCAGGCTAAAGCATGTGTTTGGAATGAATTTGAAGCTAATCTTGTGTTTTCGCATAGATTTGGAGATAACTCGTTTGTTACGCATGCAGTTGAAGGTGAATCATGTATATCCCAAGTATTTGAAGCTCAACCCATTTGATTCGCATGGATTTGAAGATAAGCCTTCTACTTCGCATTGATTTTAATCTAAATCATGTGTTCGCACGGATTGAAAGCTATCTCGTTTGTTTCACATGCAGTTGAAGATAATTCATGTATATCACAGATATTTGAAGCTAAACCATTTGTTTCGCATGGATTCGAAGATAAGCCTTCTAAATCGCCTTGATTTCAAGCTAAATCATGTGTTTCGCATGGATTTGAAGCTAACTCGCTAGTTTTGCATGCTGTTGAAGCTTTTTCATGTACATCACAAGTATTTGAAGCTAAACCATTTGTTTCGCAAGGATTCGAAGATCAGCCTTCTACTTCGCATTGATAAGAAGCTAAATCATGTGTTTCGCATGGGTTTGAAGCTAACTCGTTCGTTTCACATGCAGTTGAAGCCTAAATCATGTATGTCACAAGTATTTGAAGCTAAACCATATGTTTCGCACGAATATCAGGCTAAACAATGTGTTTGGAATGAATTTGAAGCTAAATCATGTGTTTCGTATGGATTTGAAGCTAACTCGTTCGTTTCGCTTGCATTTGAAGCTAAATCATGCACATCACAAGTATTTGAAGCTGAACCACTTGTTTCGCATGGATTTGAAGATAAGCCTTCTACTTCGCATTGATTTCAAGCTAAATCATGTGTTTCGCATGGATTTCAAGCTAACTCGTTTGTTTCGCATGCAGTTGAAGCTAAATCATGTATATCACAAGTATTTGAATCTAAACCACTTGTTTCGCAAGGATTCGAAGATCAGCCTTCTACTTCGCATTGATAAGAAGCTAAATCATGTGTTTCGCATGGGTTTGAAGCTAACTCGTTCGTTTCACATGCAGTTGAAGCTAAATCATGTATGTCACAAGTATTTGAAGCTAAACCATATGTTTCGCACGAATATCAGGCTAAACAATGTGTTTGGAATGAATTTGAAGCTAAATCATGTGTTTCGTATGGATTTGAAGCTAACTCGTTCGTTTCGCTTGCATTTGAAGCTAAATCATGCACATCACAAGTATTTGAAGCTGAACCACTTGTTTCGCATGGATTTGAAGATAAGCCTTCTACTTCGCATTGATTGAAGCTAAATCATGTGTTTCGCTTGGATTTCAAGCTAACTCGTTTGTTTCGCATGCAGTTGAAGCTAAATCATGTATATCACAAGTATTTGAATCTAAACCATTTGTTTCGCATGGATTTGATGCTATGCCATCTACTTCGCTTTTATTTGAAACTGAATCATGTGTTTCTATTGAATGTGAAGCTGACACGTTCGCTTCACATGCAGTTGAAGCTAAATCATGTATATCACAAGTATTCGAAGCTGAACCATTTGTTTCGCATGAATATCAGGCTAAAGCATGTTTTGGAATGAATTTGAAGCTAAATCTTGTGTTTCGCATAGATTTGGAGATAACTCGTTTGTTACGCATGCAGTGAAGGTGAATCATGTATATCCCAAGTATTTGAAGCTCAACCATTTGATTCGCATGGATTTGAAGATAAGCCTTCTACTTCGCATTGATTTTAATCTAAATCATGTGTTTCGCACGGATTGAAAGCTATCTCGTTTGTTTCACATGCAGTTGAAGATAATTCATGTATATCACAGATATTTGAAGCTAAACCATTTGTTTCGCATGGATTCGAAGATAAGCCTTCTAAATCGCCTTGATTTCAAGCTAAATCATTTGTTTCGCATGGATTTGAAGATATCTCGTTCGTTTGGTCCTGCATTTGAAGCTATTTCATTTATATCGCAAGTATTTGAATCTAAATCATGTGTTTCGCTCGGATTTGAAGCTAAGCCTTCTACTTCGCATGATTTGAAGCTAAATCATGTTTATCACAAGTATCTGAATCTAAAGCATTTGTTGCGCTTGGATTTGAAGATAAGCCTTCTACTTCGCATTGATTTGAAGCTAAATCTTGTGTTTCGCATGGATTTGAAGCTAACTCATTTGTTTGGCCTGCATTTGAAGCCTATATCACTTATATCGCGAGCATTTGAAGCTTAAATCATTCGTTTTGCATGGATTTGAAGCTAAACCTTCTACATCACATTGATTTGAAGCAAAATCATGTGTTTCGCTTGGATTTGAAGCAAATTCGTATGTTTCGCATGGAGTTGAAGGTAAAACATGTATCAAACAAGTATTTCAAGCTAAACTATTCTTTTCGCATGGATTTGAAGCTAAATCATTTGTTTCGCATGGATTTGAAGCTAAGCCTTTAACTTCGCATTGATTTGAAGCTAAACCATTTGTTTCGCATGGATTTGAAGCTAAGCCTTCCACTTCGCGTTGGACTTGATGCTAAATTATGTTTCTCGCTTGGATTTGAAGCTAACACGTTTGTTTCGCATGCTGTTGAAGCTAAATCATGTATATCACACGTATTTGAAGCTAAATAATCTGTTTCGTGTGCAGTTGAAGCTATATCATAAATATCACAAGTATTTGAAGCTACAACTTTTGATTCGCACGGATTTGAAGCTGAATCATGTGTTTCGCTTGTATTTGAAGCTGACTCGTTTGTTTCGCATACTGTTGAAGCCAAATCATGTATAACACAAGTATTTGAGCCTAACTCATTTGTTTCGCATGGATTCGAAGATCAGCCATCTACTTCGCATTTATTTGAAGCTAAACCATGTGTTCCGCATGGATTTGATGCTATGTCCGTTTGTTTCGCATGCAGTTGAAGCCAAATCATGTACATAATAAGTATTTGCAGCTAATGAAATTGATTCGCATGGATTTCAAACTAAGCCTTCTACTTCGCATTGATTTGCAACTAAATCATGTGTTTCGCATGGATTTGAAGCTAGATCGTTGTTTTCGCATGCAGTTGACGCTAAATCATGTATAAAACAAGTATTTGAAGCTAGACCATTCGTTTCGCATGCATTTGAAGCTAAGCCTTCTACTTCGCACGAATTTGAAGCTAAATCATGTGTTTCGCTTGGATTTGAAGCCTAACTCGTTTGTTTCGCATGCAGTTGAAGCTAAATCATGTATATCACAAGTATTTGAATCTAAACCATTTGTTTCGCATGGATTTGATGCTATGCCATCTACTTCGCTTTTATTTGAAACTGAATCATGTGTTTCTATTGAATGTGAAGCTGACACGTTCGCTTCACATGCAGTTGAAGCTAAATCATGTATATCACAAGTATTCGAAGCTGAACCATTTGTTTCGCATGAATATCAGGCTAAAGCATGTGTTTGGAATGAATTTGAAGCTAAATCTTGTGTTTCGCATAGATTTGGAGATAACTCGTTTGTTACGCATGCAGTTGAAGGTGAATCATGTATATCCCAAGTATTTGAAGCTCAACCCATTTGATTCGCATGGATTTGAAGATAAGCCTTCTACTTCGCATTGATTTTAATCTAAATCATGTGTTTCGCACGGATTGAAAGCTATCTCGTTTGTTTCACATGCAGTTGAAGATAATTCATGTATATCACAGATATTTGAAGCTAAACCATTTGTTTCGCATGGATTCGAAGATAAGCCTTCTAAATCGCCTTGATTTCAAGCTAAATCATGTGTTTCGCATGGATTTGAAGCTAACTCGCTAGTTTTGCATGCTGTTGAAGCTTTTTCATGTACATCACAAGTATTTGAAGCTAAACCATTTGTTTCGCAAGGATTCGAAGATCAGCCTTCTACTTCGCATTGATAAGAAGCTAAATCATGTGTTTCGCATGGGTTTGAAGCTAACTCGTTCGTTTCACATGCAGTTGAAGCTAAATCATGTATGTCACAAGTATTTGAAGCTAAACCATATGTTTCGCACGAATATCAGGCTAAACAATGTGTTTGGAATGAATTTGAAGCTAAATCATGTGTTTCGTATGGATTTGAAGCTAACTCGTTCGTTTCGCTTGCATTTGAAGCTAAATCATGCACATCACAAGTATTTGAAGCTGAACCACTTGTTTCGCATGGATTTGAAGATAAGCCTTCTACTTCGCATTGATTTCAAGCTAAATCATGTGTTTCGCATGGATTTCAAGCTAACTCGTTTGTTTCGCATGCAGTTGAAGCTAAATCATGTATATCACAAGTATTTGAATCTAAACCATTTGTTTCGCAAGTATTCGAAGATCAGCCTTCTACTTCGCATTGATAAGAAGCTAAATCATGTGTTTCGCATGGGTTTGAAGCTAACTCGTTCGTTTCACATGCAGTTGAAGCTAAATCATGTATGTCACAAGTATTTGAAGCTAAACCATATGTTTCGCACGAATATCAGGCTAAACAATGTGTTTGGAATGAATTTGAAGCTAAATCATGTGTTTCGTATGGATTTGAAGCTAACTCGTTCGTTTCGCTTGCATTTGAAGCTAAATCATGCACATCACAAGTATTTGAAGCTGAACCACTTGTTTCGCATGGATTTGAAGATAAGCCTTCTACTTCGCATTGATTTGAAGCTAAATCATGTGTTTCGCTTGGATTTCAAGCTAACTCGTTTGTTTCGCATGCAGTTGAAGCTAAATCATGTATATCACAAGTATTTGAATCTAAACCATTTGTTTCGCATGGATTTGATGCTATGCCATCTACTTCGCTTTTATTTGAAACTGAATCATGTGTTTCTATTGAATGTGAAGCTGACACGTTCGCTTCACATGCAGTTGAAGCTAAATCATGTATATCACAAGTATTCGAAGCTGAACCATTTGTTTCGCATGAATATCAGGCTAAAGCATGTGTTTGGAATGAATTTGAAGCTAAATCTTGTGTTTCGCATAGATTTGGAGATAACTCGTTTGTTACGCATGCAGTTGAAGGTGAATCATGTATATCCCAAGTATTTGAAGCTCAACCATTTGATTCGCATGGATTTGAAGATAAGCCTTCTACTTCGCATTGATTTTAATCTAAATCATGTGTTTCGCACGGATTGAAAGCTATCTCGTTTGTTTCACATGCAGTTGAAGATAATTCATGTATATCACAGATATTTGAAGCTA
Organism: Megalopta genalis; assembly: GCF_051020955.1. Classification (NCBI taxonomy): domain Eukaryota; kingdom Metazoa; phylum Arthropoda; class Insecta; order Hymenoptera; family Halictidae; genus Megalopta; species Megalopta genalis. Next base: position 16,122 of record NW_027476152.1, read on the forward strand.
AACCATTTGTTTCGCATGGATTCGAAGATAAGCCTTCTAAATCGCCTTGATTTCAAGCTAAATCATGTGTTTCGCATGGATTTGAAGCTAACTCGCTAGTTTTGCATGCTGTTGAAGCTTTTTCATGTACATCACAAGTATTTGAAGCTAAACCATTTGTTTCGCAAGGATTCGAAGATCAGCCTTCTACTTCGCATTGATAAGAAGCTAAATCATGTGTTTCGCATGGGTTTGAAGCTAACTCGTTCGTTTCACATGCAGTTGAAGCTAAATCATGTATGTCACAAGTATTTGAAGCTAAACCATATGTTTCGCACGAATATCAGGCTAAACAATGTGTTTGGAATGAATTTGAAGCTAAATCATGTGTTTCGTATGGATTTGAAGCTAACTCGTTCGTTTCGCTTGCATTTGAAGCTAAATCATGCACATCACAAGTATTTGAAGCTGAACCACTTGTTTCGCATGGATTTGAAGATAAGCCTTCTACTTCGCATTGATTTCAAGCTAAATCATGTGTTTCGCATGGATTTGAAGCTAACTCGCTAGTTTTGCATGCTGTTGAAGCTTTTTCATGTACATCACAAGTATTTGAAGCTAAACCATTTGTTTCGCAAGGATTCGAAGATCAGCCTTCTACTTCGCATTGATAAGAAGCTAAATCATGTGTTTCGCATGGGTTTGAAGCTAACTCGTTCGTTTCACATGCAGTTGAAGCTAAATCATGTATGTCACAAGTATTTGAAGCTAAACCATATGTTTCGCACGAATATCAGGCTAAACAATGTGTTTGGAATGAATTTGAAGCTAAATCATGTGTTTCGTATGGATTTGAAGCTAACTCGTTCGTTTCGCTTGCATTTGAAGCTAAATCATGCACATCACAAGTATTTGAAGCTGAACCACTTGTTTCGCATGGATTTGAAGATAAGCCTTCTACTTCGCATTGATTTGAAGCTAAATCATGTGTTTCGCTTGGATTTCAAGCTAACTCGTTTGTTTCGCATGCAATTGAAGCTAAATCATGTATATCACAATTATTTAAAGCTAAACCATTTGATTCGCATGGATTTCAAAATAAGCCTTCTACTTCGCATTGATTTTAATCTAAATCATCTGTTTCGGATGGATTTAAAGCTATCTCGTTTTTTTCGCATGCAGTTGAAGATAAATCATGTATATCACAGGTATTTGAAGCTAAACCATTTGTTTCGCTTGGATTCGAAAATAAGCCTTCTAAATCGCACTGATGTCAAGCTAAATCATATGTTTCGCATGGATTTGAAGCTAATCGTTTGTATCGCATGCAGTTGAAGCTAAATCATGTATATCACAAGTATTTGAAGCTAAACCATTTGATTCGCATGGATTCGAAGATCAGCCACCTACCTCGTATTGATTTAAAGCTAAATCATGTGTTTCGCAGGGATTTGAAGCTAACTCGTTAGTTTTGCATGCTGTTGAAGCTAAATCATGTATATCACAAGTATTTGAAGCTAAACCTTTTTTTTCGCAAGGATACGAAGATCAGTCTTCTACTTCGCATTGATAAGAAGCAAAATCATGTGTTTCGCATGGATTTGAAGCTAACTCGTTCGTTTCGCTTGCATTTGAAGCTAAATCATGCACATCACAAGTATTTGAAGCTGAACCACTTGTTTCGCATGGATTTGAAGATAAGCCTTCTACTTCGCATTGATTTGAAGCTAAATTATGTGTTTCGCTTGGATTTCAAGCTAACTCGTTTGTTTCGCATGTAATTGAAGCTAAATCATGTATATCACAATTATTTGAAGCTAAACCATTTGATTCGCATGGATTTGAAAATAAGCCTTCTACTTCGCATTGATTTTAATCTAAATCATCTGTTTCGGATGGATTTAAAGCTATCTCGTTTGTTTCGCATGCAGTTGAAGATAAATCATGTATATCACAAGTATTTGAAGCTAATCCATTTGTTTCGCGTGGATTCGAAGATCAGCCTTCTTCTTCGCATTGATTTGAAGTTAAATCATATGTTTCGCATGGATTTGAAGCTAATCGTTTGTATCGCATGCAGTTGAAGCTAAATCATGTATATCACAAGTATTTGAAGCTAAACCATTTGATTCGCATGGATTCGAAGATCAGCCATCTACCTCGTATTGATTTAAAGCTAAATCATGTGTTTCGCAGGGATTTGAAGCTAACTCGTTAGTTTTGCATGCTGTTGAAGCTAAATCATGTATATCACAAGTATTTGAAGCTAAACCTTTTGTTTCGCAAGGATACGAAGATCAGTCTTCTACTTCGCATTGATAAGAAGCAAAATCATGTGTTTCGCATGGATTTGAAGCTAACTCGTTCGTTTCGCTTGCATTTGAAGCTAAATCATGCACATCACAAGTTTTTGAAGCTGAACCACTTGTTTCGCATGGATTTGAAGATAAGCCTTCTACTTCTCATTGATTTTAATCTAAATCATCTGTTTCGGATGGATTTAAAGCTATCTCGTTTGTTTCGCATGCAGTTGAAGATAAATCATGTATATCACAAGTATTTGAAGCTAATCCATTTGTTTCGCGTGGATTCGAAGATCATCCTTCTTCTTCGCATTGATTTGAAGTTAAATCATATGTTTCGCATGGATTTGAAGCTAATCGTTTGTATCGCATGCAGTTGAAGATAAATCATGTATATCACAAGTATTTGAAGCTAATCCATTTGTTTCGCGTGGATTCGAAGATCAGCCTTCTTCTTCGCATTGATTTGAAGTTAAATCATATGTTTCGCATGGATTTGAAGCTAATCGTTTGTATCGCATGCAGTTGAAGCTAAATCATGTATATCACAAGTATTTGAAGCTAAACCATTTGATTCGCATGGATTCGAAGATCAGCCACCTACCTCGTATTGATTTAAAGCTAAATCATGTGTTTCGCAGGGATTTGAAGCTAACTCGTTAGTTTTGCATGCTGTTGAAGCTAAATCATGTATATCACAAGTATTTGAAGCTAAACCTTTTTTTTCGCAAGGATACGAAGATCAGTCTTCTACTTCGCATTGATAAGAAGCAAAATCATGTGTTTCGCATGGATTTGAAGCTAACTCGTTCGTTTCGCTTGCATTTGAAGCTAAATCATGCACATCACAAGTATTTGAAGCTGAACCACTTGTTTCGCATGGATTTGAAGATAAGCCTTCTACTTCGCATTGATTTGAAGCTAAATCATGTGTTTCGCATAGATTTGAAGCTAACTCATTTGTTACGCATGCAGTTGAAGCTGAATCATGTATATCCCAAGTATTTGAAGCTCAACCATCTGATTCGCATGGATTTGAAGATAAGCCTTCTACTTCGCATTGATTTGAAGCGAAATCATGTGTTTCGCTTGGATTTCAAGCTAACTCGTTTGTTTCGCATGCAATTGAAGATAAATCATGTATATCCCAAGTATTTGAAGCTCAACAATTTGATACGCATGGATTTCAAAATAAGCCTTCTACTTCGCATTGATTTGAAGCGAAATCATGTGTTTCGCTTGGATTTCAAGCTAACTCGTTTGTTTCGCATGCAATTGAAGCTAAATAATGTATCAAACAAGTATTTGAAGCTAAACCATTTGTTTCGCATGGATTCGAAGATCAGCCATCTACCTCGTATTGATTTAAAGCTAAATCATGTGTTTCGCAGGGATTTGAAGCTAACTCGTTAGTTTTGCATGCTGTTGAAGCTAAATCATGTATATCACAAGTATTTGAAGCTAAACCTTTTGTTTCGCAAGGATACGAAAATCAGTCTTCTACTTCGCATTGATAAGAAGCAAAATCATGTGTTTCGCATGGATTTGAAGCTAACTCGTTCGTTTCGCTTGCATTTGAAGCTATTTCATTTATATCGCAAATATTTGAATCTAAATCATGTGTTTCGCTCGGATTTGAAGATAAACCTTCTGCTTCGCATGATTTGAAGCTAAATCATGTTTATCACAATTATCTGAATCTATACCATTTGTTTCGTTTGGATTTGAAGCTAAGCCTTCTACGCCGCACTGATTTGAAGCTAAATCATGTGTTTCGCATTAATTTGAAGATAACTCTTTCGTTCGTCTGCATTTGAAGTTATTTCATTTATATCGCAAGTATTTGAATCTAAATCATGTGTTTCGCATGAATTTGAAGCTAACTGTTTGTTCCGCCTGCATTTGAAGCTATATCACTTATATCGCAAGTATTTGAAGCTAAATCATTTGTTTCGCATGTATTTGAAGCTAAGCCTTTAACTTCGCATTGATTTGAAGCTAAATGATGTGTTTCGCATGAATTTGAAGATATCTCGTTCGTTTGGTCTGCATTTGAAGCTATTTCATTTATATGGCTAGTATTTGAATCTAAATCATGTGTTCCGCTCGGATTTGAAGCTAAGCCTTCTACTTCGCATGATTTGAAGCTAAATCATGTTTATCACAAGTATCTGAATCTAAAACGTTTGTTGCGCTTGGATTTGAAGATAAGCCTTCTACTTCGCATTGATTTGAAGCTAAATCTTGTGTTTCGCATGGAATTGAAGCTAACTCGTATGTTTCGCATGGAGTTGAATGTAAAACATGTATAAAACAAGTATTTCAAGCTAAACTATTCTTTTCGCATGTATTTGAAGATAATCCTACTACTTCGCATGGATTTGAAGTTAACTCGTATGTTTCGCATGCAGTTGAAGCTAAATCACGTATATCACAAGTATTTGAAGCTAAGCCTTCCACTTCGAATGATTTGAAGCTAAATCATGTGTTTCTCTTGGATAAGAAGCTAACTCGTTTGTTTCGCATGCAGTTGAAGCTAAATCATGTTTATCACAAGTTTCTGAATCTAAACCATTTGTTTCGCTTGGATTTGAAGCTGTGCCTTCTACGTCGAACTGATTTGAAGCTAAATCATGTGTTTCGCATGAATTTGAAGATAACTCGATCGTTCGTCTGCATTTAGAGTTATTTCATTCACTTGAATCTATTTCACTTATATTCGCAAGTATTTGAAGCCAAATCATTCGGTTCGCATGGATTTGAAGCTAAGCCTCCTCCTTCGCATTAATATGATGCTATATCATGTGTTTCGCTTGTATTTGTAGCTAACTCGTTTGTTTCGCATGCAGTTGAAGCTAAATTACGTATATCACAAGTATTTGAAACTTAATCATTCAGTTCGCATGGATTCGAAGATAAGCCTTCTACTTCGCATTGATTTGAAACTATATCATGTGTTTCGCTTGGATTTGAAGCTAAGCCTTCTAATTCGCATTGATTTGAAGCTAAATCATGTGTTTCGCATGGATTTGAAGATAACTCGTCTGTTTCGCATGCAGTTGAAGCTATATCACTTATATTCGCAAGTATTTGAAGCCAAATCATTCGGTTTGCAAGTATTTGAAGGTAAGTCTTCTACTTCGCATTGATTTGATGCTAAATCATGTGTTTCGCATGGATTTGAAGCTAACTCGTTTGTATCGCATGCAGTTGAAGCTAAATCATGTATATCACAATTATTTGAAGCTAAACCACTTGATTCGCATGGATTTCAAAATAAGCCTTCTACTTCGCATTGATTTTAATCTAAATCATCTGTTTCGGACGTATTTAAAGCTATCTCGTTTGTTTCGCATGCAGTTGAAGATAAATCATGTATATCACAAGTATTTGAAGCTAATCCATTTGTTTCGCGTGGATTCGAAGATCAGCCTTCTACTTCGCATTGATTTGAAGTTAAATCATATGTTTCGCATGGATTTGAAGCTAATCGTTTGTATCGCATGCAGTTGAAGCTAATTCATATATATCACAAGTATTTGAAGCTAAACCACTTGATTCGCATGGATTTGATGCTATGCCATCTACTTCGCTTTTATTTGAAACTGAATCATGTGTTTCTCTTGAATTTGAAGCTAACTCGTTCGTTTCACATGCAGTTGAAGCTAAATCATGTATGTCACAAGTATTTGAAGCTGAACCATTTGTTTCGCACAAATATCAGGCTAAACCATGTGTTTGGAATGAATTTGAAGCTAAATCATGTGTTTCGCATAGATTTGAAGCTAACTCATTTGTTACGCATGCAGTTGAAGCTGAATCATGTATATCCCAAGTATTTGAAGCTCAACCATTTGATTCGCATGGATTTGAAGATAAGCCTTCTACTTCGCATTGATTTTAATCTAAATCATGTGTTTCGCATGCATTTGAAGCTAATCGTTTGTATCGCATGGAGTTGAAGCGAAATCATGTATATCACAAGTATTTGAAGCTAAACCATTTGATTCGCATGGATTTGATGCTATGCCATCTACTTCGCTTTTATTTGAAACTGAATCATGTGTTTCTCTTGAATTTGATGCTAACACTTTCGTTTCACTTGCAGTTGAAGCTAAATCATGTATGTCACAAGTATTTGAAGCTGAACCATTTGTTTCGCACGAATATCAGGCTAAACAATGTGTTTGGAATGAATTTGAAGCTAAATCATGTGTTTCGCATAGATTTGAAGCTAACTCGTTTGTTACGCATGCAGTTGAAGCTGAATCATGTATATCCCAAGTATTTGAAGCTCAACCATTTGATTCGCATGGATTTCAAAATAAGCCTTCTACTTCGCATTGATTTGAAGCGAAATCATGTGTTTCGCATGGATTTCAAGCTAACTCGTTAGTTTCGCATGCAATTGAAGCTAAATAATGTATCAAACAAGTATTTGAAGCTAAACCATTTGTTTCGCATGGATTCGAAGATCAGCCATCTACCTCGTATTGATTTAAAGCTAAATCATGTGTTTCGCATGGATTTGAAGATAACTCGTTTGTATCGCATGCAGTTGAAGCTAAATCATGTATATCAGAATTATTTGAAGCTAAACCATTTGATTTGCATGGATTTCAAAATAAGCCTTCTACTTCGCATTGATTTGAAGCTAAATCATGCGTTTCGCATGGATTTTAAGCTAACCCGTTGATTTTGCCTGCATTTGAAGTTATATCACTCATATCGCAATTATCCGAATATAAATCATTTGTTTCTCATGTATTTGTAGCTAAGCCTTCTACATCGCATTGATTTGAGCTAAATCATGTGTTTCGCTTGCATTTGAAGCTAACTCGCTTGCTTCGCATGCAGTGGAAGCTAAATTATGTATATCACAAGTATTTGAAGCTAAACCATTTGCTTCGCATGAATATTAAGCTAAATCACGTGTTTCGCACGGATTTGAAACTAACTCGGTTGTTTCGCCTGCATTTGAATCTAAATCATGTATATCACAAGTATTTGAATCTAAACCATTTGTTTGCATGGATTCGTAGACAAGCCTTCTACTTCGCATTGATTTGAAGCTAAATCATGTGTATCGCATGGATTTGAAGCTAGCTCGTTTGTTTCGCATGCAGTTGAATCTAAATCATGTATATCACAAGTATTTGAAGCTAAACCATTTGTTTCGCATGGATTCGAAGATCAGACTTCTGCTTCGCACTGATTTGAAGCGGAATCGTGTGTTTCGCTTGTATTTGAAACTAACTCGTTAGTTTCGCATGCATTTGAAACTAAATCATGTATGTCACAAGTATTAGAATCTTAACATTTTGTTTCGCATGGATTTGAAGCTAAGCCTTCTATTTCGCATTGACTTGAGGCAGAATCTTGTGTTTCGCTTGTATTTGAAGCTAACTCATTCGTTTCGCCTGCATTTGAAGCAATATCATGTATATCACAAGTATTTGGTGCTCAACGAATTGATTCGCATGCAGTTGAAGCTAAATCATGTATAAAACAAGTGTTTGTAGCTAAACCATTTGTTTCGCATGGATTTGAAGCTAAGCCTTCAACTTCGCGTTGTCGTGATGCTAAATTATGTTTTTCGCTTGGATTTGAAGCTAACACGTTTGTTTCGCATGCTGTTGAAGCTAAATCATGTATATCACAAGTATTTGAAACTAAATAATCTGTATCGTGTGGATTCGAAGATCAGCCTTCTACTTCGCATTGATTTGAAACTAAATCATGTGTTTCGCCTGGATTAGAAGCTAACTCGTTTGTTTCGCATGCAGTAGAAACTAAATCATGTATAACACAAGTATTTGAAGCTGAACCATTCGTTTCGCATGGATTCGAAGATAGGCCTTCTACTTCGCATTGATTTGAAACTAAATCATGTGTTTCGCATGGATTTGAAGATAAGCCTTCTACGTCGCATTGATTTGAAGCTGAATCATGTGAGACCTTTGGAATTGAAGCTCTCTCGTTTCTTTCGCATGCTGTGGAAGCTAAATCTTGTATATCACAAGTATTTGAACCTAAACCATTTGATTCGCATGGATTTGAAGCTAAATCATGTATATCAGAAGTGTTTCAAGCTAAACCGTTTGATTTGCATGGATTTGAAGCTAATTCATTTTTGTCGCATGGATTTGAAGCTAAGCCTTCTACTTCACATTGATTTGATTCTAAATCATGTGTTTCGCTTGGATCTAAATCTAACTCGTTTGTTTCGCATGCAGTTGAAACTATATCATGTATATCACAAGTATTTGAAGCTGAACCATTTGTTTCGCATGGATTCGATTATAAGCCTTCTACTTCTTATTGAATTGAAGCTAAATCATGTATTTCGGATGGATTTGAAGCCAACACGTTTGTTTCGCATGCTGTTGAAGCTAAATCATGTATATCACAAGTATTTGAAGCTAAACAATCTGTTTCGTGTTTATCCGGAGATCAGCCTTCTACTTCGCATTGATTTGAAGCTAAATCATGTGTTTCGCATGGATTTGAAGCTAACTCGTTCGTTTCATATGCAGTTGAAGTTAAATCATGAATATCACAAGTATTTTAAGCTAAACGAATTGTTTCGCATGGATTTGAAGATAAGCCTCCTACTTCGCATTGATTTGATGCTAAATCATGTGTTTCGCATGGATTTGAAGCTATCTCGTTTGTTTCGCATGCACTTGACTATAAATCAAGTATATCACAAGTATTTGAAGCTAAACCGTTTGATTCGAATGAATTTGAAGCTAAATCATGCGTTTCGAAAGGTTTTCAAGCTAATTCGTTGGTTTTGCATGAAGTTGAAGCTAAATCACGTATATCACAAGTATTTGAATCTGAACCATTTGATTCCCATGAATAGTACGCTAAACCATGTCTTTCGAACGAATTTGAAGCTAAATCATGTATTTCGCTTGGATTTGAAGCTGACTAGTTTGTTTCGCCTGCATTTGAAGCTATATCATGTATATCACAAGTATTTGAATCTGAACCATTTGATTCCCATGAATAGTACGCTAAACCATGTCTTTCGAACGAATTTGAAGCTAAATCATGTGTTTCGCTTGGATTTGAAGCTAACTCGTTTGTGTCGCTTGCAGTTGAAGCAAAATCACGCATATCACAAGTATTTGAAGCTAAATCATTTGATTCGCATGGATTCGAAGATCAGCCTTCTACATCGCATTGATTTGAGGCTAAATCATGAGTTTCGCTTGCATTTGAAGCTAACTCGTTTTTTCGCATGCCGGTGAAGCTAAATCATGAATATCACAAGTATTTGAATCTACAACTTTTGATTCGCACGGATTTGAAGCTAAGTCTTCTACATCGCATTGATTTGAAGCTAAATCATGTGTTTCGCATGGATTTGAAGCTTACTCGTTTGTTTTGCATGCAGTTGAAGCTAAATCATGTATATCACAAGTGTTTGAAGCTAACCCGTTTAATTCGCATGGATTTGATGATAAGCCTTCTACTTCGCATTGATTTGAAGCTAAATCATGTGGTTCGCTTGCATTTGAAGCTAACTCGTTTTTTTCGCATGCAGTTGAAGCTAAATCATGTATAACATAAGTATTTGAAGCTAAAGAACTTGATTCGCATGGATTTCAAACTAAGCCTTCTACTTCGCATTGATTTGAAGGTAAATCATGTCTTTTGCCTGGATTTGAAGCTAACTCGTTAGTGTCGCCTGCATTTGAAGCTATATCACTTATATTCGCAAGTATTTGAAGCTAAACCATTCGTTTCGCATAGATTTGAAGCTAAGCCTTCTACTTCGCATTGAGTTGAACACAAATCATGTGTTTCGCTTGGATTTGAAGCTAAGCCTTCTACTTCCAATTGATTTGAAGCTAACCATATGTTTCTCATGTATTTGAAGCTAAGTCTTCTACTTCGCATTGATTTGATTCTAAATCATGTGTTTCGCTTGGATCTAAAGCTAACTCGTTTGTTTCGCATGCAGTTGAAACTAAATCATGTATATCACAAGTATTTGAAGCTAAACCATTTGTTTCGCATGGATTCGAAGATAAGCCTTCTACATCGCATTGAATTGAATCTAAATCATGTGTTTCGCAAGGATTTGAAGCTAACACGTTTGTTTCGCATGCTGTTGAAGCAAACTCATGTATATTACAAGTATTTGAAGCTAAACCATCTGTTTCGCGTGGATTCGAAGGTCAGCCTTCTACATCGCATTGATTTGAAGCTAAATCATGTGTTTCACTTGGATTTGAAGCTAACTCGTTTGTTTCGCATGCAGTTGAAGCTAAATCATGAATTAAACAATTATTTGAAGCTAAAGCATTTGTTTCGCATGGATTTGAATCTAAGCCTTCAACTTCGCGTTGATTTGACGTTAAATCATGTGTTACGCTTGGATTTGAAGCTCACTCGTTTGTTTCGCCTGCATTTGAAGCTATATCGATAATATCGCAAGTATATGAAGCTAAATAATTTGTGTCGCATGCATTTGATGCTAAGCCTTCAACTTCGCATTGAATTGAATCTAAATCATGTGTTTCGCCTGGATTCGAAACAAACTCGTTTGTTTCGCATGCAGTTGAAGCTAAATGATGTATATCACAAGTATTTGAATCTAAACCATTTGTTTTGCATGGATACGAAGATAATCCTTCTACTTCGCATTGATTTGAAGCTAAATCATGTGTTTCGCATGGATTTGAAGCTAACTCGTTTGTTTCGCATGCAGTTGAAGCTAAATCATGTATATCACAAGTGTTTGAAGCTAAACCATTTGTTTGGCATGGATTCGAAGATAATCCTTCTACTTCGCATTGATTTGAAGCTAAATCATGTGTTTCGCATGGATTTACAGCGATCTCGTCTGTTTCGCATGCAGTTGAAGCTAAATCATGTATATCACAGGTCTTTGGAGCTAAACCATTTGTTTCGCATGGATTCGAAGATAACCCCTCTACTTCGCATTGATTTGATGCTAAATCATGTGTTTCGCATGGTTTTGAGGCTAACTCGTTTGTTTTGCATGCAGTTGAAGCTAAATTATGTATATCACGAGTATTTGAAGCTAAACCATTTGTTTCGCATTGATTCAAAGATCAGTCTTCCACTTCGCATTGATTTGAATCTAAATCATGTGTTTCGCATGGATTTGAAGCTAACTTGTTTGTTTCGCATGCAGTTGATGCTGAATCATGTATATCACAAGTATTTGCAGCTAAACCATTTGTTTCGCTTGGATTCGTAGTTAAGCCTTCTACTTCGCATCGATTTGGAGCTAAATCATGTTTTTCGCATGGTTTTTGAAGCTAACTCGTTTGTTTCGCATGCAGTTGAAGCTAAATCATGTATATCACAAGTGTGTGAGGCTAAACCAATTGTTTCGCATGGATTCGAAGATAACCCTTCTACTTCGCATTGATTTGAGGCTAAATAATTTGTTTCGCTTGGATTTTAAGCTAACTCGTTTGTTTCACATGCAGTTGAAGCTAAATCATGTATATCACAAGTGTTTGAAGCTAAACCATTTGTTTTGCATGGATTCGAAGATAATCCTCCTACTTCGCATTGATTTGAAGCTAAATCATGTGTTTCGCATGGATTTAAAGCAATCTCGTCTGTTTCGCATGCAGTTGAAGATAAATCATGTATATCACAGGTCTTTGAAACTAAACCATTTGTTTCGCATGGATTCGAAGATAACCCTCCTACTTCGCATTGATTTGATGCTAACTCATGTGTTTCGCATGGTTTTGAGGCTAACTCGTTTGTGTCGCATGCAGTTGAAGCTAAATAATGTATATCACAGGTGTTTGACGTTAAACCATTTGTTTCGCATGGATTCGAAGATAACCCTTCTAGTTCGCATTGATTTGAAGCTAAATCATGTGTTTCGCATGGATTCGAAGATAACCCTTCTACTTCGCATTGATTTGAAGCTAAATCATGTGTTTCGCATGGATTTGAAGCTAACTCGTTTGTTTCGCATGGAGTTGAAGCTAAGTCAAGTATGCCACAAGTATTTGAAGCTAAACCATTTGTTTCGCATGGATTCGAAGATCAGCCTTCTACTACCCATTGATTTGAAGCTAAATCATGTGTTTCGCTTGGGTTTGAAGCGAACTCGTTTGTTTCGCATGCATTTGAAGCTAAATCATGCACATCACAAATATTTGAAGCTGAACCACTTGTTTCGAATGGATTTGAAGATAAGCCTTCTACTTTGCATTGATTTGAAGCTAAATCATGTGTTTCGCATGGAGTTGATGCCAACCCGTTTGTTTAGCTTGCTGTTGAAGCTAATTCATGTATATCACAAGTATTTGAAGCTAAACCATTTGTTTCGCATGGATTCGAAGATCAGCATTGTACTACGCATTGATATGAAGTTAAATCATTTATTTCGCATGGATTTGAAGCAATCTCGTTTGTTTCGCATGCAGATGAAGTTAAATCATGTATACCACAAATATTTGAATGTAAAGTATTTGTTTCGCATGGATTTGAAGCTAAGCCTTCTACTTCGCAATTGATTTGAGGCTAAATCACGCGTTTCGCTTGGATTTGAAGCTAACTCGTTTTTTTCGCATGCAGTTGAAGCTAGATCATGTATATCACAGGTCTTTGAAGCTAAACCATTTGTTTCGCATGGATTCGAAGATAACCCTTCTACTTCGCATTGATTTGATGCTAAATCATGTGTATCGCATGGATTTGGATCTAACTCGTTTGTTTCGCATGCAGTTGAAGCTAAATCATGTATATCACAAGTGTTTGAAGCTAAACCATTTGTTTTGCATGGATTTGAAGATAATCCTTCTACTTCGCATTGATTTGAAGCTAAATCATGTGTTTCGCTTGGATTTGAAGCTAACTCGTTTGTTTCGCACGCACTTGAATCTAAATCAAGTATATCACAAGTATTTGAAGCTAAACCGTTTGATTCGCATGGATTTGAAGCTAAGCCTTCTAGTTCGCATTGATTTGAAGATAAATCAAGTGTGTCGCTTGGATTTGAAGCTCAGCCTTCTACTTCGCATTGGTTTGAAGCTAAATAATGTGTTTCGCTTGGATTTCAAGCTAACTCGTTTGTTTCACATGCAGTTGAAGTTAAATCATGAATATCACAAGTATCTGAAGCTAAACGAATTGTTTCGCATGGATTTGAAGACAAGCCTCCTACTTCGCATTGATTTGATGCTAAATCATGTGTTTCGCATGGATTTGAAGCTAACTAGTTTGTTTCGCATGTTGTTGAAGCTAAATCATGTATATCACAAGTATTTGAAGCTAATCGAATTGTTTCGCATGGATTTGAAGATAAGCCTCCTACTTCGCATTGATTTGCTGCTAAATCATGTCTTTCGCATGGATTTGAAGCTAACTCGTTTGTTTCGCATGCAGTTGAAGCTAAATCATTTATATCACAAGTATTTGAAGCTAAACGATTTGTTTCGCATGGATTTGAAGATAAGCCTTCTACTTCGCATTGATTTGAAGCTAAATCATGTGCTTCGCATGGATTTAAAGCGATCTCGTCTGTTTCGCATGCAGTTGAAGCTAAATCATGTATATCACATGTCTTTGAAGCTAAACCATTTGTTTCGCATGGATTCGAAGATAACCCTTCTACTTCGCACTGATTTGAAGCTAAATCATGTGATTCGCATTGTTTTGAATCTAATTCATGTGTTTCGCATGTATTTGAAGCTACGCCTTCTACTTTGCATGAATTTGTAACCAAATCATGTGTTTCGCTTGGATTTGAAGCTAACTCGATTATTTCGCATGCAGTTGAATATAAATCATGTATATCACAAGTTTTTTAAGCTAAACGATTTGTTTCGCATGGATTTGAAGATAAGCCTTCTACTTCGCATTGATTTGAAGCTAAATAATTTGTTTCGCTTGGATTTGAAGCTAAGCCTTCTACTTCACGTCGATTTGACGTTAAATCTTATTTTTCACTGGATTTGAAGCTAACTCGTTTGTTTCGCATGCTGTTGAAGCTAAATCATGTATATCACAAGTATTTTAATCTGAACCGTTTGTTTCGCATGGATTCGATGATCAGACTTCTGCTTCGCATTGATTTGAAGCTAAATCATGTGTTTCGCATGGATTTGAAGCTTACCCGTTTGTTTGGCATGCAGTTGAAGCTAAATCATGTATATCATAAGTGTTTGAAGCTAACCCGTTTGATTCGCACGGATTTGATGATAAGCCTTCTACTTCGCATTGATTTGAAGCTAAATCATGTGGTTCGCATGGATTGGAAGCAATCTCATTTGCTTCGCCTGCAATTGAAGCTATACCACTTATATCCCAATTATCTGAAGATTATTGATTTGTTTCTTATTAACTTGAAGCTAAGCCTTCTACTTCGCATTGATTTGAAGCTAAATCATGTGTTTCGCATGGATTTGAAGCTAACTCGTTTGTTTCGCATGCAGTTGAAGCTAAATCATGTATATCACAAGTATTTGAATCTAAACCATTTGTTTCGCATGGATTCGAAGATCAGCCTTCTGCTTCGGATTGATTTGCAGCTAAATCATGTGTTTAGCATGGATTTGAAGTTAACTCGTTTGTTTCGCATGCAGTTGAAGCTAAATCATGTATATCACAAGTATTTGGAGCTAAACCATTTGTTTCGCATGGATTTGAAACAACGCCTTCTACTTCGCATTGATTTGAAGCTAAATAATTTGTTTCGCTTGGATTTGAAGCTAAGCCTTCTACTTCACGTCGATTTGACGTTAAATCATATTTTTCACTGGATTTGAAGCTAACTTGTTTGTTTCGCATGCTGTTGAAGCTAAATCATGTATATCACAAGTATTTTAATCTGAACCGTTTGTCTCGCATGGATTCGAAGATCAGACTTCTACTTCGCATTGATTTGAAGCTAAATCATGTGTTTCGCATGGATTTGAAGCTTACTCGTTTGTTTTGCATGCAGTTGAAGCTAAATCATGTATATCACAAGTGTTTGAAGCTAACCCGTTTGATTCGCATGGATTTGATGATAAGCCTTCTACTTCGCATTGATTTGAAGCTAAATCATGTGGTTCGCATGGATTGGAAGCAAACTCATTTGCTTCGCCTGCAGTTGAAGCTATACCACTTATATCCCAATTATCTGAAGATTATTGATTTGTTTCTTATTAACTTGAAGCTAAGCCTTCTACTTCGCATTGATTTGAAGCTAAATCATGTGTTTCGCATGGATTTGAAGCTAATTCGTTTGTTTCACATGCAGTTGAAGCTAAATCATGTTCATCACAAGTATTTGAAGCTAAATAATCTGTTTCGTGTGGATACGAAGATCAGCCTTCTACTTCGCATTGATTTGAAACTAAATCATGAATTTCGCTTGGATTTGATGATAACTCGTTTGTTTCGCATACAGTTGAAGCTTAATCATGTTCATCACAAGTATTTGAAGCTGATCCATCTGTTTCGGATGCAGTTGAAGCTAAATCATGAATATCACAAGTATTTGAAGCTACAACTTTTGATTCGCACGGATTTGAAGCTAAGTCATCTACATCGCATTGATTTGAGGCTAAATCATGTGTTTCGCTTGCATTTGAAGCTAACTCGTTTTTTTCGCCTGCAGTTGAATCTAAATCATGTATATCACAAGTATTTGAAGCTAAACCATTTGTTTCGCAAGGATTCGAAGATCAGCCTTCTACTTCGCATTGATAAGAAGCAAAATCATGTGTTTCGCATGGATTTGAAGTTAAGCCTTCTACTTCGCATTGATTTGAAGCTAAATCATGCATTTCGCATGGATTCGAAGCTAACTCATTTGATTCGCTTGCTGTTGAAGCAAAATCACGCATATCACAAGTATTTGTAACTAAACCATTTGTTTCGCATGGATTCGAAGATCTGTCTTCTAGTTCGCATTGATTTGAAGCTAAATCACGTGTTTCGCATAGATTAGAAGCTAACTGGTTTTTTTCGCCTGCATTTGAAGCTATATCACTTATATCGTAAGTATCTGAAGCTAAATCATTTGTTTATCATGGATTTGAAGCTAAACCATCAACATCGCATTAATTTGAAGCTAAATCATGTGATTCGCTTGGATTTGAAGCTAACTCGTTTGTTCCACATGCAGTTGAAGCTAAATCATGTATATCACAAGCATTTGAAGCTGAACCATTTGTTTCGCATGACTTCGAAGATCAGCCATCTACCTCGTATTGATTTAAAGCTAAATCATGTGTTTCTCATGGATTTGAAGCTAACTCGTTTGTATCGCATGCAGTTGAAGCTAAATCATGTATATCACAAGCATTTGAAACTAAACCATTTGATTCGCATTGATTTGAAGCTAAGCCTTCTACTTCGCATTGATTTGAAGTTAAATCATTTGTTTCCCATGGAATTGAAGCTAACTCGTTTGCTCCGCATGCAGTTGAAGCTAAATCGTGTATATCACAAGTATTTGAAGCTAAACCATTTGTTTCGCAAGGATTCGAAGATCAGCCTTCTACTTCGCATTGATAAGAAGCAAAATCATGTGTTTCGCATGGATTTGAAGTTAAGCCTTCTACTTCGCATTGATTTGAAGCTAAATCATGCATTTCGCATGGACTCGAAGCTAACTCATTTGATTCGCTTGCTGTTGAAGCAAAATCACGCATATCACAAGTATTTGTAACTAAACCATTTGTTACGCATGGATTCGAAGATCTGTCTTCTAGTTCGCATTGATTTGAAGCTAAATCACGTGTTTCGCATAGATTAGAAGCTAACTGGTTTTTTTCGCCTGCATTTGAAGCTATATCACTTATATCGTAAGTATCTGAAGCTAAATCATTTGTTTATCATGGATTTGAAGCTAAACCATCAACATCGCATTAATTTGAAGCTAAATCATGTGATTCGCTTGGATTTGAAGCTAACTCGTTTGTTCCACATGCAGTTGAAGCTAAATCATGTATATCACAAGCATTTGAAGCTGAACCATTTGTTTCGCATGGCTTCGAAGATCAGCCATCTACCTCGTATTGATTTAAAGCTAAATCATGTGTTTCTCATGGATTTGAAGCTAACTCGTTTGTATCGCATGCAGTTGAAGCTAAATCATGTATATCACAAGCATTTGAAACTAAACCATTTGATTCGCATTGATTTGAAGCTAAGCCTTCTACTTCGCATTGATTTGAAGCTAAATCATGTGTATCACATGGATTCGAAGCTAACTCGTTTGTTTCGCATGCTGTTGAAGCTATATCATGTTTATCACAAGTATTCGAAGCTAAACCATTTGTTTCGCATGGATTTGAAGATAAGCCTTGTACTTCGAATTGATTTGAAGCTGAATAATGTGTTTCGCTTGTAAATGAAGTTATCTCGTTTGTTTCGCACGCAGTTGAAGGTAAATCATGTATATCACAAGTATTTGAAGCTAAACCATTTGATCCGCATGGATTTGATGCTAAGCATTCTACTTCGCATTGATTTGAGGGTAAGTCATGTGTTTCGCATGGATTTGAAGCTAAACCATTTGCTCCGCATGGATTTGAATCTAAGCCTTCTACGTCGCATTGATTTGAATCTGAATCATGTGATTCCTTTGGAATTGAAACTTCGTCGTTTCTTTCTCATGCTGTTGAAGCTAAATCGTGTATATCACAAGTATTTGAAGCTAAATGATTTGTTTCGCATGGATTACAACCTAAATCGTTTGTTTCGCATGCGGTTGAATCTATATCATGTATATCACAAGTATTCGAAGCTAAACCATTTCTTTCGCATGGATTTGAAGCTAACTCGTTTGTTTCGCATGCTGTGGAAGCAAAATCACGCATGTCACAAGTATTTGAAGCTAAACCATTTGTTTCGCATGGATTCTAAGATAAGCCTTCTACTTCGCATTGATTTGAAGTTAAATCCTGTGTTTCGCATGGATTTGAAGCTAACTCGATTGTTTCGCATGCAGTTGAAGCTAAATCCTGTATATCACAAGTATTTGAAACTAAACCATTTGATTCGCATTGATTTGAAGCTAAGCCTTCTACTTCGCATTGATTTGAAGTTAAATCATTTGTTTCCCTTGGAATTGAAGCTAACTCGTTTGCTCCGCATGCAGTTGAAGCTAAATCGTGTATATCACAAGTATTTGAAGCTAAACCATTTGTTTCGCAAGGATTCGAAGATCAGCCTTCTACTTCGCATTGATAAGAAGCAAAATCATGTGTTTCGCATGGATTTGAAGTTAAGCCTTCTACTTCGCATTGATTTGAAGCTAAATCATGCATTTCGCATGGACTCGAAGCTAACTCATTTGATTCGCTTGCTGTTGAAGCAAAATCACGCATATCACAAGTATTTGTAACTAAACCATTTGTTACGCATGGATTCGAAGATCTGTCTTCTAGTTCGCATTGATTTGAAGCTAAATCACGTGTTTCGCATAGATTAGAAGCTAACTGGTTTTTTTCGCCTGCATTTGAAGCT
Organism: Megalopta genalis; assembly: GCF_051020955.1. Taxonomy (NCBI): domain Eukaryota; kingdom Metazoa; phylum Arthropoda; class Insecta; order Hymenoptera; family Halictidae; genus Megalopta; species Megalopta genalis. The sequence goes on from NW_027476152.1 coordinate 34,877, forward strand.
ATATCACTTATATCGTAAGTATCTGAAGCTAAATCATTTGTTTATCATGGATTTGAAGCTAAACCATCAACATCGCATTAATTTGAAGCTAAATCATGTGATTCGCTTGGATTTGAAGCTAACTCGTTTGTTCCACATGCAGTTGAAGCTAAATCATGTATATCACAAGCATTTGAAGCTGAACCATTTGTTTCGCATGGCTTCGAAGATCAGCCATCTACCTCGTATTGATTTAAAGCTAAATCATGTGTTTCTCATGGATTTGAAGCTAACTCGTTTGTATCGCATGCAGTTGAAGCTAAATCATGTATATCACAAGCATTTGAAACTAAACCATTTGATTCGCATTGATTTGAAGCTAAGCCTTCTACTTCGCATTGATTTGAAGTTAAATCATTTGTTTCCCTTGGAATTGAAGTTATCTCGTTTGCTCCGCATGCAGTTGAAGCTAAATCGTGTATATCACAAGTATTTGAACATATACCATTTGTTTTGCATGGATTCGTAGACAAGCCTTCTACTTCGCATTGATTTGAAGCTAAATCAAGTGTATCGCATGGATTTGAAGACAACTCATTTGTTTCGTCTTCATTTGAAACTATATCACTTTGTTTTGCATGGATTCGAAGATAAGCCTTCTACTTCGCATTGATTTGAAGCTAAATCATGTGTATCACATGGATTCGAAGCTAACTCGTTTGTTTCGCATGCTGTTGAAGCTATATCATGTTTATCACAAGTATTCGAAGCTAAACCATTTGTTTCGCATGGATTTGAAGATAAGCCTTGTACTTCGAATTGATTTGAAGCTGAATAATGTGTTTCGCTTGTAATTGAAGTTATCTCGTTTGTTTCGCACGCAGTTGAAGGTAAATCATGTATATCACAAGTATTTGAAGCTAAACCATTTGATCCGCATGGATTTGATGCTAAGCATTCTACTTCGCATTGATTTGAGCGTAAGTCATGTGTTTCGCATGGATTTGAAGCTAAACCATTTGCTCCGCATGGATTTGAATCTAAGCCTTCTACGTCGCATTGATTTGAATCTGAATCATGTGATTCCTTTGGAATTGAAACTTCGTCGTTTCTTTCTCATGCTGTTGAAGCTAAATCGTGTATATCACAAGTATTTGAAGCTAAATGATTTGTTTCGCATGGATTACAACCTAAATCGTTTGTTTCGCATGCGGTTGAATCTATATCATGTATATCACAAGTATTCGAAGCTAAACCATTTCTTTCGCATGGATTTGAAGCTAACTCGTTTGTTTCGCATGCTGTGGAAGCAAAATCACGCATGTCACAAGTATTTGAAGCTAAACCATTTGTTTCGCATGGATTCTAAGATAAGCCTTCTACTTCGCATTGATTTGAAGTTAAATCCTGTGTTTCGCATGGATTTGAAGCTAACTCGATTGTTTCGCATGCAGTTGAAGCTAAATCCTGTATATCACAAGTATTTGAAACTTGATTATTTGTGTCGCATGGATTTAAAGCTAAGCCTTCTACTTCGCATTGATTTGAAGCTAAATTATGTGGTTCGCATGGATTTGAAGCCAACTCGTTTGTTTTGCATGCAGTTGAATCTAAATCATGTATATCACAAGTATTTGAAGCTGAAACGTTTGATCCGCATGAATATAAATCCAAACCATGTATTTCGAATGAATTTGTAGCTAAATCATGTGTTTCGCATGGATTTGAACTACCTCGTTTGTTTCGCATGCAGTTGAAACTAAATCATGTATATCACAATCATTTGAAGCTAAACCATTTGATTCGCATGGATTCGAAGATAAGCCTTCTACTTCGCATTGATTTGATGCTAAATCCTGTGTTTCGTTTGGATTTGAGGCTAACTCATTTGTTCCGCATGCTGTTGAATGTAAATCATGTATTTCACAAGTATTTGAAGCTAAACCATTTGTTTCGCATGGATTCGTAGATAACCCTTCTACTTCGCTTTGATTTGAAGCTATATCAAGTGTTTCACATGGATTTGAAGCTAACTCGTTTGATTCGCATGCAGTTGAAACTAAATCATGTATATCACAAGTATTTGAAGCTAAACCATTTGTTCCGCATGATTCGAAGATAATCCTTCTACTTCGCATTGATTTACAGCAAAATCATGTGTTTCACATGGATTTGAAGCTAACTCATTTGTTTCGCATGCAGTTGAAGCTATATCATATATATCACAGGTATCTGAAGCTAAACATTAGTTTCGCATGGATTCGAAGATAAGCTTCTATTTCGCATTGATTTGAAGCTAAATCATGTGTTTGGCATGAATTTGAAGCTAACTCGTTTGCTTCGTCTGCATTTGAAGCTATATCACTTATATTCGCAAGCATTTGGAGCTCAATCATTCGTTTCGCATGGATTGAAGCTAAGCCTTCTACTTCGCATTTATTTGAAGCTAAATCATGTGGTTGCGCATGGATTTGAAGATAACACGTTTGTTTCGCATGCAGTTGCAGCTATATCACTTATATTCGCAAGTATTTGAAGCCAAATCATTCGGTTCGCATGGATTTGAAGCTATGCCTTCTACTTCGCATTGATTTGAAGTCAAATCATGTGTTACGCTTGGATTTGAAGCTCACTCGTTTGTTTCGCCTGCATTTGAAGATATATCACTTACATCGCAAGTATATGAAGCTAAATCATTCGAGTCGCATGGATTTGAAGCTATGCCTTCTACTTCGCATTGATTTGAAGCTGAATCATATTTTTCGCTGGATTTGAAGCTAACTCGTTTGTTTCGCATGCTGTTGAAGCTAAATCATGTATATCACAAGTATTTGAATCTGAACCATTTGATTAGCATGGATTCGAAGATCACCCTTCTTCTTCGCATTGATTTGAAGCTAAATCATGTGTTTTCGCATGGATTTGAATCTAACTCGTTTGTTTCGCATGGTGTTGAAGCTAAGTCATGTATATCACGAGTATATGCAGCTAAACCATTTGTTTCGCATGGGTTCGTAGTTAAGCCTCCTACTTCGCATTGATTTGAAGCTAAATCATGTGTTTCGCATGGATTTGAAGCTAACTCGTTTGTTTCGCATGCAGTTGAAGCTAAATCATGTATATCACAAGTGTTTGAAGCTAAACCATTTGTTTGGCATGGATTCGAAGATAATCCTTCTACTTCGCATTGATTTGAAGCTAAATCATGTGTTTCGCATGGATTTACAGCGATCTCGTCTGTTTCGCATGCAGTTGAAGCTAAATCATGTATATCACAGGTCTTTGGAGCTAAACCATTTGTTTCGCATGGATTCGAAGATAACCCCTCTACTTCGCATTGATTTGATTGCTAAATCATGTGTTTCGCATGGTTTTGAGGCTAACTCGTTTGTTTTGCATGCAGTTGAAGCTAAATTATGTATATCACGTGATTTGAAGCTAAATCATGTGTTCCGCTTGGATTTTAAGTTAACTCGATTCTATCACATGCAGCTGAAGTTAAATCATGTATATCACAAGTGTTTGAAGCTAAACCATTTGTTTCGCATGGATTCGTAGTTAAGCCTTCTACTTCGCATCGATTTGGAGCTAAATCATGTTTTTCGCATGGTTTTTAAAGCTAACTCGTTTGTTTCGCCTGCATTTGAAGCTATATCACTTATATTCGCAAGCATTTGAAGGTCAATCATTCGTTTCGCATGGATTTGAAGCTAATCCTTCTACTTCGCATTCATTTGAACCTAAATCATGCGTTTCGCATGGATTTCAAGCTATATCACTTATATTCGCAAGTATTTGAAGTTCAATCATTCGTTTCGCATCGATTCGAAACTAATCCTTCTACTTCGGATTGTTTTGAAGCTAAATCATGTGTTTCGCATGGATTTGTAGCTAAGTCGTTTGATACGCCTGCATTTGAAGCTATATCACTTATATGGCAAGTGTTTGAAGCTAAATCATTTGTGTCGCATGGGTTTGAAGCTAAGCCTTCTACTTCGGATGTATTTGAAGCTAAATCATGCGTTTCGCTTGGAGTTAAAACTAACTTGTTTGTTTCGCATGCAGTTGAAACTAAATCATGTATATCACAAGTATTTGAAGCTGAACCATTTGTTTCGCACGAATATTAAGCTGAACCATGTGTTTGGAATGAATTTGAAGCTAAATCATGTGTTTCGCAGGGATTTGAAGCTAACTCGTTTGTTTCGCCTGCATTTGAAGCTAAATCATGTACATCACAAGTATATGCAGCTAAACCATTTGATTCGCATGGATTTGAAGCTAATCCTTCTACTTCGCATTGATTTGGAGATGAATAATGTGTTTCGCTTGTATTTGAAGCTAACTCGTTTGTTTCGCATGCAGTTGAATCTAAATCATGTATATCATAAGTATTTGAAGCTGAACCATTTGTTTCGCATGAATATTAAGCTAAACCATGTGTTTCGAATGAATTTGAAGCCAAATCATGTGTTTCGCATGGATGTGAAACTAACTCGTTTGTTTCGCCTCCATTTGAAGCTAAATCACGTATATCACAAGTATGTGAAGCTAAACCATTTGTTTCGCATGGATTTGAAGCTAAGCCTTCTACTTCGCATTGATTCGAATCTGAATCATGTGTTTCGCTTGAATTTGAAGCTAACACGTCTGTTTCACATGCAGTTGAAGCTAAATCATGTATATTACAAGTATTTGAAGCTGAACCATTTGTTTCGCACGAAGATTAAGCTAAACCATGTGTTTCGAATGAATTTGAAGCTAAATCATGTGTTTTGAATGGATTTGAAGCTATCTCATTTGTTTCGCTTGCAGTTGAAGCTAAATTACCTATATCACTAGTATTTGAATCAAAGCCGTTTGATTGGAATGGATTTGAAGCTAAGACTTCTACTTCGCATTGATTTGAAGATAAATCATGTGTTTCGCTTGGATTTGAAGCTAACTCGTTTGTTTCGCATGCTGTTGAAGCAAAATCGCGCACATCAAAAGTATTTGAAACTAAACCATTCGTTTCGCATGGATTCGAAGATCAGCCTTCTACTTCGCATTGATTTGAAGCTAAATTACGTGTTTCGCACGGATTAGAAGCTAACTCATTTGTTTCGCTTGCTGTTGAATGTAAATCATGTATATAACAAGTATTTGAAGCTAAACCATTTGTTTCGCATGGATTAGAAGCTAAGCCTTCAACTTCGGATTGTTTTGAAGCAAAATCATGTTTTTCGCTTGGATTTGAAGCTAACTCGTTTTTTCGCATGCAGTTGAAGCTAAATAATGAATATCACAAGTATTTGATGCTACAACTTTTGATTCGCACGGATTTGAAGCTAAGCCTTCTACTTCGCATTGATTTGAAGCGAAATCATATGTTTCGCTTGGATTTGGAGCTAACTCGTTTGTTTCGCATGCTGTTGAAGCTAAATCATGTACATCACAAGTATTTGAAGCTGAACCTTTTGTTTCGCATGGATTTGAAGCTAAGCCATCTACTTCGTATTGATTTGAAGCTGAATCATGTGTTTCGCTTGTATTTGAAGCTAACTCGTTTGTTTCGCATGCTGTTGAAGCTAAATCATGTGTTTCGCTTGGGTTTCAAGCTAACTCGTTTGTTTCGCCTGCAGTTGAAGCTAAATCATGTATATCACAAGTATTTGAAGCTAAACCATTTGTTTCGCATGGATTCGAAGATCAGACTTCTGCTTCGCACTGATTTGAAGCGGCATCGTGTGTTTAGCTGTATTTGAAGCTAACTCGTTTGTTTCGCATGCAATTGAAGCTAAATCATGTATATCACAAGTATTTGAAGCTGAACCTTTTGTTTCGCATGGATTTGAAGCAAAGCCTTCTACTTCGTATTGATTTGAAGCTGAATCATGTGTTTCGCTTGTATTTGAAGCTAACTCGTTTGTTTCGCATGCTGTTGAAGCTAAATCATGTATATCACAAGTATTTGAAGCTAAACCATTTGTTTCGCATGGATTCAAAGATCAGTCTTCTACTTCGCATTGATTTGAAACTAAATCATGTGTTTCGTATGGATTTGAAGCTAACTCGATTGTTTCGCATGGAGTTGAAGGTAAATCATGTATATCACAAGTATTTGAAACTAGATTATTTGTGTCGCATGGATTTAAAGCTAAGCCTTCTACTTCGCATTGATTTGAAGCTAAATTATGTGGTTCGCATGGATTTGAAGCCAACTCGCTTGTTTTGCATGCAGTTGAAACTGAATCATATGTATCAGAAGTATTTGATGCTAACCCAATTGGTTCGCGTGGATTTAAAGCAAAGCCTTCTTCTTCGCATTGTTTGAAGCTAAATCGTGTGTTTCGCATGGATTTGAAGCTAAACCATTTAATCCGCATGGATTTGAATCTAAGCCTTCTACGTCGCATTGATTTGAAGCTAAATCATGTGTTCCGCTTGTATTTTAAGCTAACACGTTCGATTCGCATGCAGTTGCAGCTAAATCATGTACATCACAAGTATTTGAAGCTAAACCATTTGTTTCGCATGGATTTGATGCTAAGCCTTCTACTTCGCATTGATTTGAAGCTAAATCATGTGTTTCGCTTGGATTTGAAGCTAACACGTTTGATTCGCATGCAGTTGCAGCTAAATCATGTACATCACAAGTATTTGAAGCTAAACCATTTGTTTCGCGTGGATTTGAAACTAAGCCTTCTACTTCGCATTGAATTGAAGCTGAATCATGTATTTCGCATGGATTTGAAGCTAACTCGTTTAATTCGCATGCAGTTGAAGCTAAATCACCTATATCACAAGTATTTGAAGCTGAACCATTTGTTTCGCACGGATTTGAAGCTAAGCCTTCTACTTCGCATTGATTTGAAGCTAAATCATGTGTTTCGCTTGGGTTTCAAGCTAACTCGTTTGTTTCGCCTGCAGTTGAAGCTAAATCATGTATATCACAAGTATTTGAAGCTAAACCATTTGTTTCGCATGGATTCGAAGATCAGACTTCTGCTTCGCACTGATTTGAAGCGGCATCGTGTGTTTAGCTGTATTTGAAGCTAACTCGTTTGTTTCGCATGCAATTGAAGCTAAATCATGTATATCACAAGTATTTGAAGCTGAACCTTTTGTTTCGCATGGATTTGAAGCAAAGCCTTCTACTTCGTATTGATTTGAAGCTGAATCATGTGTTTCGCTTGTATTTGAAGCTAACTCGTTTGTTTCGCATGCTGTTGAAGCTAAATCATGTATATCACAAGTATTTGAAGCTAAACCATTTGTTTCGCATGGATTCAAAGATCAGTCTTCTACTTCGCATTGATTTGAAACTAAATCATGTGTTTCGTATGGATTTGAAGCTAACTCGATTGTTTCGCATGGAGTTGAAGGTAAATCATGTATATCACAAGTATTTGAAACTAGATTATTTGTGTCGCATGGATTTAAAGCTAAGCCTTCTACTTCGCATTGATTTGAAGCTAAATTATGTGGTTCGCATGGATTTGAAGCCAACTCGCTTGTTTTGCATGCAGTTGAAACTGAATCATATGTATCAGAAGTATTTGATGCTAACCCAATTGGTTCGCGTGGATTTAAAGCAAAGCCTTCTTCTTCGCATTGTTTGAAGATAAATCGTGTGTTTCACATGGATTTGAAGCTAAACCATTTAATCCGCATGGATTTGAATCTAAGCCTTCTACGTCGCATTGATTTGAAGCTAAATCATGTGTTCCGCTTGTATTTTAAGCTAACACGTTCGATTCGCATGCAGTTGCATCTAAATCATGTACATCACAAGTATTTGAAGCTAAACCATTTGTTTCGCATGGATTTGATGCTAAGCCTTCTACTTCGCATTGATTTGAAGCTAAATCATGTGTTTCGCTTGGATTTGAAGCTAACACGTTTGATTCGCATGCAGTTGCAGCTAAATCATGTACATCACAAGTATTTGAAGCTAAACCATTTGTTTCGCGTGGATTTGAAACTAAGCCTTCTACTTCGCATTGAATTGAAGCTGAATCATGTATTTCGCATGGATTTGAAGCTAACTCGTTTAATTCGCATGCAGTTGAAGCTAAATCATGTATATCACAAGTATTTGAAGCTAAACCATTTGTTTCACATGGATTTGAAGATAAGCCTTCTACTTCGAATTGATTTGAAGCTGAATAATGTGTTTCGCTTGTAATTGAAGTTAACTCGTTTGTTTCGCACGCAGTTGAAGATAAATCATGTATATCACAAGTATTTGAAGCTAAACAATTTGATCCGCATGGATTTGAAGCTAAGCATTCTACTTCGCATTGATTTGAGGGTAAGTCATGTGTTTCGCATGGATTTGAAGCTAAACCATTTGATTCGCATGGATTTGAAGCTAAGCCTTCTACGTCGCATTGATTTGAAGCAGAATCATGTGTTTCGCTTGTATTTGAAGCTAACTGGTTTGATTCGCACGCAGTTGAAGATAGATCATGTATATAACAAGTATTTGAAGCTAAACCATTTGATTCGAATGGATTTGAAGATAAGCCTTCTACTTCGCATTGATTTGAAGGTAAATCATGTATTTCGCATGGATTCGAAGCTAACGCGTTTGTTTTGCCTGCATTTGAAGCTAAATCATGTATATCACAAGTATTTGAAGCTAAACCATTTGTTTCGCATGGATTCGAAGATCAGCCTTCTGCTTCGCATAGATTTGCAGCTAAATCATGTGTTCCGTATGGATTTGAAGCTAACTCGTTTGTTTCGCATGCAATTGAAGCTAAATCATGTATATAACAAGTATTTGAAGCTGAACCTTTTGTTTCGCATGGAAAAGAAGCTAAGCCTTCTACTTCGTATTGATTTGAAGCTGAATCATGTGTTTCGCTTGTATTAGAAGCTAACTCGTTTGATTCGCATGCAGTTGCAGCTAAATCATGTACATCACAAGTATTTGAAGCTAAACCATTTGTTTCGCGTGGATTTGAAACTAAGCCTTCCACTTCGCATTGATTTGAAGCTGAATCATGTATTTCGCATGGATTTGAAGCTAGCTCGTTTAATTCGCATGCAGTTGAAGCTAAATCATGTATATCACAAGTATTTGAAGCTAAAACTTTTGATTCGCACGGATTTGAAGCTATGCCTTTTACGTCACATTGATTTGAGGCTAAATCATGTGTTTCGCTTGGATTTGAAGCTAACTCGATTTTTTCGCATGCAGTTGAAGCTAAATCATGTATATCACAAGTATTTGAAGCTAAACCATTTGATCCGCATGGATTTGAAGCTAAGCATTCTACTTCGCATTGATTTGAGGGTAAGCCATGTGTTTCGCATGGATTTGAAGCTAAACCATTTGATTCGCATGGATTTGAAGCTAAGCCTTCTACGTCGCATTGATTTGAAGAAGAATCATGTGTTTCGCTTGTGTTTGAAGCTAACTGGTTTGATTCGCACGCAGTTGAAGATAAATCATGTATATCACAAGTATTTGAAGTTAAACCATTTGATTCGAATGGATTTGAAGATAAGCCTTCTACTTCGCATTGATTTGAAGGTAAATCATGTACTTCGCATAGATTCGAAGCTAACGCGTTTGTTTTGCCTGCATTTGAAGCTAAATCGTGTATATCACAAGTATTTGAAGCTAAATGATTTGTTTCGCATTGATTTGAAGCTAAGGCTTCTACTTCGCATTCATTTGAAGTTAAATCATGTGTTTCCCTTGGGTGTGAAGCTAACTCGCGTGTTTAGCACGCAGTTGAAGCCAAATCTTGTATATCACAGGGATTTGAAGCTAAACCATTTGTTTCGCATGGATTCGACGCTAAGCCTTCACCTTCGCATTGATTTGAAGCTAAATCACGTGTTCCGCATGGATTTGAAGCTAACTCGTTTGTTTAGCATGCAGTTGAAGCTAAATCACGTATATCACAAGTATTTGAAGCTGAACCATTTGTTTCGCACGGATTTGAAGCTAAGCCTTCTACTTCGCATTGATTTGAAGCTAAATCATGAGTTTCGCTTGGATTTGAAGCTAACTCGTTTGTTTCGCATGCAGTTGTAGCTAAATCATGTATATCACAAGTATTTGAAACTAGATCATTTGTGTCGCATGGATTTGATGCTAAGCCTTCTACTTCGCATTGATTTGTAGCTAAATCATGTGTTTCGCTAGGATTTGAAGCTACCTCGTTTGATTCGCATGCAGTTGAAGCTAAATCATGTATACCACAAGTATTTGAAGCTGAACCAGTTGTTTCGCATGGATTTGAAGATAAGCCTTCTACTTCGAATTGATTTGAAGCTGAATAATGTGTTTCGCTTGTAATTGAAGTTAACTCGTTTGTTTCGCACGCAGTTGAAGATAAATCATGTATATCACAAGTATTTGAAGCTAAACAATTTGATCCGCATGGATTTGAAGCTAAGCATTCTACTTCGCATTGATTTGAGGGTAAGTCATGTGTTTCGCATGGATTTGAAGCTAAACCATTTGATTCGCATGGATTTGAAGCTAAGCCTTCTACGTCGCATTGATTTGAAGCAGACTCATGTGTTTCGCTTGTATTTGAAGCTAACTGGTTTGATTCGCACGCAGTTGAAGATAAATCATGTATATAACAAGTATTTGAAGCTAAACCATTTGATTCGAATGGATTTGAAGATAAGCCTTCTACTTCGCATTGATTTGAAGGTAAATCATGTATTTCGCATGGATTCGAAGCTAACGCGTTTGTTTTGCCTGCATTTGAAGCTAAATCGTGTATATCGCAAGTATTTGAATCTAAATGATTTGTTTCGCATTGATTTGAAGCTAAGGCTTCTACTTCGCATTCATTTGAAGTTAAATCATGTGTTTCCCTTGGGTGTGAAGCTAACTCGCGTGTTTAGCACGCAGTTGAAGCCAAATCTTGTATATCACAGGTATTTGAAGCTAAACCATTTGTTTCGCATGGATTCGAAGATCAGACTTCTGCTTCGCACTGATTTGAAGCGGCATCGTGTGTTACGCTGTATTTGAAGCTAACTCGTTTGTTTCGCAAGCAATTGAAGCTAAATCATGTATATCACAAGTATTTGAAGCTGAACCTTTTGTTTCGCATGGATTTGAAGCTAAGCCTTCTACTTCGTATTGATTTGAAGCTGAATCATGTGTTTCGCTTGTATTTGAAGCTAACTCGTTTGTTTTGCATGCTGTTGAAGCTAAATCATGTATATCACAAGTATTTGAAGCTAAACCATTTGTTTCGCATGGATTTAAAGCTAAGCCTTCTACTTCGCATTGATTTGAAACTAAATCATGTGTTTCGTATGAATTTGAAGCTAACTCGATTGTTTCGCATGCAGTTGAAGCTAAATCATGTATTTCACAAGTATTTGAAACTAGATTATTTGTGTCGCATGGATTTAAAGCTAAGCCTTCTACTTCGCATTGATTTGAAGCTAAATTATGTGGTTCGCATGGATTTGAAGCCAACTCGTTTGTTTTGCATGCAGTTGAAACTAAATCATATGTATCAGAAGTATTTGATGCTAACCCAATTGGTTAGCGTGGATTTAAAGCAAAGCCTTCTTCATCGCATTGATTTGAAGCTAAATCGTGTGTTTCGCATGGATTTGAAGCTAAACCATTTAATCCGCAAGGATTTGAATCTAAGCCTTCTACGTCGCATTGATTTGAAGCTAAATCATGTGTTCCGCTTGCATTTTAAGCTAACTCGTTTGTATCACATGTAGTTGAAGTTAAATCATGTATATCACAAGTATTTGAAGCTAAACCATTTGTTTCGCATGGATTCGAAGATCAGCCTTCTGCTTCGCATAGATTTGCAGCTAAATCATGTGTTCCGTATGGATTTGAAGCTAACTCGTTTGTTTCGCATGCAGTTGAATCTAGCTCATGTATATCACGAGTATTTAAAGCTGAACCATTTGATTCGCATGGATTTGAAGGTAAGCACTCTAGTTCGCATTGAATTGAAGCTAAATCATGAGTTTCGCTTGGATTTGAAGCTATCTCGATTGTTTCGCATGCTGTAGAATCCAAATCATGTATGTCACAAGTATTTGAACCTAAACCATTTGATTCGCATTGATTTGAAGCTGAACCTTCTTCTTCGCATTCATTTAAAGTTAAATCATGTGTTTCAATTGGGTGTGAAGCTAACTCGTTTGTTTAGCATGCAGTTGAAGATAAATCATATATATAACAAGTATTTGAAGCAGAACCTTTTGTTTCGCATGGATTTGAAGCTAAGCCTTCTACTTCGTATTGATTTGAAGCTGAATCATGTGTTTCGCTTGTATTTGAAGCTAACTCGTTTGATTCGCATGCAGTTGCAGCTAAATCATGTACATCACAAGTATTTGAAGCTAAACCATTTATTTCGCGTGGATTTGAAACTAAGCCTTCTACTTCGCATTGATTTGAAGCTGAATCATGTATTTCGCATGGATTTGAAGCTAACTCGTTTAATTCGCATGCAGTTGAAGCTAAATCATGTATATCACAAGTAATGGAAGCTAAAACTTTTGATTCGCACGGATTTGAAGCTATGCCTTTTACGTCACATTGATTTGAGGCTAAATCATGTGTTTTGCTTGGATTTGAAGCTAACTCGATTTTTTCGCATGCAGTTGAAGCTAAATCATGTATATCACAGGTATTTGAAGCTAAATCATGTGTTTCGTTTGGATTTGAAACTAAGCCTTCTACTTCGCATTGATTTGAAGCTATATCATGTGTTTCGCATGGATGTCAAGCTAACTCGTTTGTTTCGCATGCTGTTGAAGCTATATCATGTATATCGCAAGTATTCGAAGCTAAACCATTTGTTTCGCATGGATTTGAAGATAAGCCTTCTACTTCGAATTGATTTGAAGCTGAATAATGTGTTTCGCTTGTAATTGAAGTTAACTCGTTTGTTTCGCACGCAGTTTAAGATAAATCATGTATATCACAAGTATTTGAAGCTAAACCATTTGATCCGCATGGATTTGAAGCTAAGCATTCTACTTCGCATTGATTTGAGGGTAAGCCATGTGTTTCGCATGGATTTGAAGCTAAACCATTTGATTCGCATGGATTTGAAGCTAAGCCTTCTACGTCGCATTGATTTGAAGAAGAATCATGTGTTTCGCTTGTATTTGAAGCTAACTGGTTTGATTCGCACGCAGTTGAAGATAAATCATGTATATCACAAGTATTTGAAGTTAAACCATTTGATTCAAATGGATTTGAAGATAAGCCTTCTACTTCGCATTGATTTGAAGCTAAATCATGTGTTTCGCATGGATTGGAAGCTAACTCGTTTGTTTTGCCTGCATTTGAAGCTAAATCGTGTATATCACAAGTATTTGAAGCTAAATGATTTGTTTCGCATGGATTTGAAGCTAAGCCTTCTTCTTCGCATTGATTAGAAGCTAAATCATGTGTTCCGCATGGATTTGAAGCTAACTCGTTTGTTTCACATGCAGTTGAAGCTTAATCATGTATATCACAAGTATTTGATGCTAAACCATTTATTTCGCTTTGATTTGAAGCTATGGCTTCTACTTCGCATTTATTTGAAGCTAAATCATGTCTTTCGCATGGATGTCAATCTAACTCGATTGTTTCGCCTGCCGTCGGAGCTATATCACATATATTGACAAGTATTTGAAGCTCAATCATTCGTTTCGCTTGGATTTGAAACTAAGCATTCTGCTTCGCATTGATCTGAAACTAAATCATGTGTTTCGCATGGATTAGAAGCTAACTCGTTTGTTTCGGATGCTGTTGAAGCTATATCATGTTTATCACAAGTATTCGAAGCTAAACCATTTGTTTCGCATGGATTTGAAGATAAGCCTTCTACTTCGAATTGATTTGAAGCTGAATAATGTGTTTCGCTTGTAATTGAAGTTAACTCGTTTGTTTCGCACGCAGTTGAAGATAAATCATGTATATCACAAGTATTTGAAGCTAAACCATTTGATCCGCATGGATTTGAAGCTAAGCATTCTACTTCGCATTGATTTGAGGGTAAGTCATGTGTTTCGCATGGATTTGAAGCTAAACCATTTGATCCGCATGGATTTGAATCTAAGCCTTCTACGTCGCATTGATTTGAAGCAGAATCATGTGTTTCGCTTGTATTTGAAGCTAACTCGTTTGATTCGCACGCAGTTGAAGATAAATCATGTATATCACAAGTATTTGAAGCGAAACCATCTGTTTCGTGTGGATTCGAAGGTAAGCCTTCTACTTCGCATTGATTTGATGCTAAATCATGTGTTTCGCATGGATTTAAAGCTAACTCGTTTGATTCGCCTGCATTTGAAGCTAAATCATGTATATCACAAGTATTTGGAGCTAAACTATTCGTTTCGCATGGATTTGAAACTAAGTCTTCTTCTTCGCTTGTATTTGAAGCTAACTCGTTTGTTTCACATGCAGTTGAAGCTAAATCATGTTCATCACAAGTATTTGAAACTGAACCATCTGTTTCGCATGCTGTTGAAGCTAAATCATGTGTTTCGCATGGATTGGAAGCAAACTCATTTGCTTCGCCTGCATTTGAATCTATACCACTTATATCGCAATTATCTGAACATTATTGATTTGTTTCTCATTAACTTGAAGCTAAGCCTTCTACTTCGCATTGATTTGCAGCTAAATCATGTGTTTCGCATGGATTCGAAGCTAGCTCGTTCGTTTCGCCTGCATTTGAAGCTAAATCATGTATATCACAAGTATTTGAAGCTGAACCTTTTGTTTCGCATGGATTTGAAGCAAAGCCTTCTACTTCGTATTGATTTGAAGCTGAATCATGTGTTTCGCTTGTATTTGAAGCTAACTCATTCATTTCGCCTGCATGTGAGGCTAAACCATGTATATCACAATTATTTGAAGCTAAACCATTTGTTTCCGCATGGATTCGAAGATCAGACCTCTGCTTCGCACTGATTTGAAGCGGAATCGTGTGTTTCGCTTGTATTTGAAACTAACTCGTTAGTTTCGCATGCATTTGAATCTAAATCATGTATGTCACAAGTATTACAATCTTAACTTTTTGTTTCGCATGGATTTGAAGCTAAGCCTTCTATTTCGCATTGATTTGAGGCAGAATCATGTGTTTCGCTTGTATTTGAAGCTAACTCATTCATTTCGCCTGCATTTGAGGCTAAACCATGTATATCACAATTATTTGAAGCTAAACCATTTGTTTCCGCATGGATTCGAAGATCAGACTTCTGCATCGCATTGATTTGAAGCTAAATCATGTGTTTCGCATGGATTTGAAGCTAACTCGTTTGTTTTGCATGCAGTTGAAGCTAAATCATGTATATCACAAGTGTTTGAAGCTAACCCGTTTGATTCGCATGGATTTGATGATAAGCCATCTACTTCGCATTGAATTAAAGCTAAATCATGTGTTTCGCTTGAACTTGAAGCTAACGCGTTTGTTTCGCATGCAGTTGAAGCTAAATCATGTACATCACAACTATTTGAAATTAAATCATCTGTTTCGTGTGGATTCGAAGATCAGCCTTCTACTTCGCATTGATTTGAAGCTAAATCATGTGTTTCGCTTGCATTGGAAGCTAACTCGTTTGTTTCGCATGCAGTTGAAACTAAATCATGTATATCACACGTTTTTGAATCTAAACAATCTGTTTCGTGTGGATTCGGAGATCAGCCTTCTACTTCGCATTGATTTGAAGCGAAATCATATGTCTCGCTTGGATTTGGAGCTAACTCGTTTATTTCGCATGCAGTTGAAGCTAAATCATGTACATCACAAGTATTTGAAGCGAAACCATCTGTTTCGTGTGGATTCGAAGGTAAGCCTTCTACTTCGCATTGATTTGATGCTAAATCATGTGTTTCGCATGGATTTAATGCTAACACGTTTGATTCACCTGCATTTGAAGCTATATCAGTGATATTCGCAAGTATTTGAAGCTAAATCATTCGTTTCCCCGGATTTGAAGCTAAGCCTTCTACTTCGCTTTGATTTGAATCTCAATCATGTGTTTCGCTTGGATTTGAAGCAAACTCGTTGGTTTTGCATGCAGTTGAAGCAAAATCACGCATATCACAAGTATTTGAAGCTAAACCAATTGATTCGCATGGATTCGAAGATCAGCCTTCTACTTCGCATTGATTTGAAGCTAAATCATGAGTTTCGCATGGATTTGAAGCTAAATCATGTGTTTTGAATGGATCTGAAGCTAACTCGTTTGTTTCGCACGCAGTTGAAGCTAAATCATGTATATCACAAGTATTTGAAGATAAACCGTTTGATTGGTATGGATTTGAAGCTAGGACTTCTACTTCGCATTGATTTGAAGCTAAATCGGGTGTTTCGCATGGATTTGAAGCTAAATCATATATATCACAAGTATTAGAAGCTAAACCATTTAATTCCCATGGATTTGAAGCTAAGCCTTCTACTTCGCATTGATTTGGAGCTAAATCATGTCTTTCGCTAGGATTTGAAGCTAAACTTCCTACTCCGCATTGATTTGAAGCTGAATCATGTGTTTCGTTTGGATTTGAAGCTAACTCGTTTGTTTCGCATAGTGTTGAAGCTAAATCATGTATAACACAAGTATTTGAGCCTGAGCCATTTGTTTCGCATGCATTCGAATATAAGCCTCCTACTTCGCATTGATTTGAATCTAATCCATGTGTTTCGCATGGATTTGAAGCTAACTCGTTTTTTTCGCCTGCAGTTCATGCTAAATCATGTATATCATAAGTATTTGAAGCTGAACCATTTGTTTGGCATGAATATTAAGCTAAACCATGTCTTTCGAATGAATTTGAAGCTAAATCATGTGTATTGAATGGATGTGAAGCCAACTCGTTTGTTTCGCATGCTGTTGAAGCTAAATCATGTATATCACATATAATTGAAGCTAAACCATCTGTTTCGTGTGGATTCGAAGGTAAGCCTTCTACTTCGCATTGATTCGATGCTAAATCATGTGTTTCGCATGGATTTGAAGCTAACTCGTTTGTTTCGCATGCTGTTGAAGCTAAATCATGTATATCACAAGTATTTGAAGCTGAACCATTTGTTTCGCATGGATTCGAAGCTAAGCCTTCTACTTCGCATTGATTTGATGCTAAGTCATGTGTTTCGCATGGATTTGAAGCTAACTCGTTTGTTCCGTTTGCTGTTGAAGCTAAATCACGCATATCACAAGTATTTAAGCCTGAGCCATTTGTTTCGCATGGATTCGAAGATCAGCCTCCTAATTCGCGTTTATTTGAAGCTAAATCATGTGTTTCTCTTGAATTTGAAGCTAACTAGTTTGTTTCGTAATGCAGTTGAAGCTAAATCATGTATATCACAATTATTTGAAGCTAAACCATTTGATTCGCATGGATTTCAAAATAAGCCTTCTACTTCGCATTGATTTTAATCTAAATCATCTGTTTCGCATGGATTTAAAGCTATCTCGTTTGTTTCGCATGCAGTTGAAGTTAAATCATGTATATCACAGGTATTTGAATCTAAACCAGTTGTTTCGCATGGATTCGAAGATAAGCCTTCTAAATCGCATTGATTTCAAGCTAAATCATGTGTTTCGCATGGATTTGAAGCTAACTCGCTAGTTTTGCATGCTGTTGAAGCTTATTCATGTACATCACAAGTATTTGAAGCTAAACCATTTGTTTCGCAAGGATTCGAAGATCAGCCTTCTACTTCGCATTGATTTCAAGCTAAATCATGTGTTTCGCATGGATTTGAAGCTAACTCGTTAGTTTTGCATGCTGTTGAAACTAAATCATGTATATCACAAGTATTTGAAGCTAAACCATTTGTTTCGCAAGGATTCGAAGATCAGCCTTCTACTTCGCATTGATAAGAAGCAAAATCATGTGTTTCGCATGGATTTGAAGCTAACTCGTTCGTTTCGCTTGCATTTGAAGCTAAATCATGCCCATCACAAGTATTTGAAGCTGAACCACTTGTCTCGCATGGATTTGAAGATAAGCCTTCTACTTCGCATTGATTTGAAGCTAAATCATGTGTTTCGCTTGGATTTCAAGCTAACTCATTTGTTTCGCATGCAATTGAAGCTAAATCATGTATATCACAATTATTTGAAGCTAAACCATTTGATTCGCATGGATTTCAAAATAAGCCTTCTACTTCGCATTGATTTTAATCTAAATCATCTGTTTCGGATGGATTTAAAGCTATCTCGTTTTTTTCGCATGCAGTTGAAGATAAATCATGTATATCACAGGTATTTGAAGCTGAACCATTTGTTTGGCATGAATATTAAGCTAAACCATGTCTTTCGAATGAATTTGAAGCTAAATCATGTGTATTGAATGGATGTGAAGCCAACTCGTTTGTTTCGCATGCTGTTGAAGCTAAATCATGTATATCACATATAATTGAAGCTAAACCATCTGTTTCGTGTGGATTCGAAGGTAAGCCTTCTACTTCGCATTGAATCGATGCTAAATCATGTGTTTCGCATGGATTTGAAGCTAACTCGTTTGTTTCGCATGCTGTTGAAGCTAAATCATGTATATCACAAGTATTTGAAGCTGAACCATTTGTTTCGCATGGATTCGAAGCTAAGCCTTCTACTTCGCATTGATTTGATGCTAAGTCATGTGTTTCGCATGGATTTGAAGCTAACTCGTTTGTTCCGTTTGCTGTTGAAGCTAAATCACGCATATCACAAGTATTTAAGCCTGAGCCATTTGTTTCGCATGGATTCGAAGATCAGCCTCCTAATTCGCGTTTATTTGAAGCTAAATCATGTGTTTCGCATGGATTTGAAGCTATGTCGTTTGTTTCGCATGCAGTTGAAGCTAAATCATGTATATCATAAGTATTTGAAGCTAAAGAACTTTATTCGCATGGATTTCAAACTAAGCCTTCTACTTCGCATTGAAGGTAAATCATGTCTTTTGCATGGATTTAAAGCTAACTCGTTTGTTTCACCTGCATTTGAAGCTATATCAGTGATATTCGCATGTATTTGAAGCTAAATCATTCGTTTCGCTGGTTTTGAAGCTAAGCCTTTTACTTCGCATTGATTTGAATCTAAATCATGTGTTTCGCATGGATTTGAAGCTTACTCGTTCGTTTCGCCTGCATTTGAAGCAAAATCATGTACATCACAAGTATTTGGTGCTAAACCAATTGATTCGCATGCAGTTGAAGATAGATCATGTTCATCACAAGTATTTGAAGCTGAACCATTTGTTTCGCATGGATTCGATGATAAGCCTTCTACTTCGTATTGAATTGAAGTTAAATTATGTATTTCGCATGGATTTGAAGCTAACACGTTTGTTTCGCATGCTGTTGAAGCTAAATCATGTATATCACAAGTATTTGAAGCTAAACAATCTGTTTCGTGTGGATTCGGATATCAGCCTTCTACTTCGCATTGATTTGAAGCTAAATCATATGTTTCGCTTGGATTTGAAGCTAAATCGTTTGTTTCGCATGCAGTTGAAGCTAAATCATGTATAAAACAAGTGTTTGAAGCTAAACCATTTGTTTCGCATGGATTTGAAGCTAAGCCTTCAACTTCGCGTTCAGTTGATGCTAAATCATGTTTTTCGCTTGGATTTGAAGCTAACTCGTTTGTTTCGCATGCAGTTGAAGCTAAATCATGTAGATCACAAGTATTTGAAGCTACAACTTTTGATTCGCACGGATTTGAAGCTAAGCCTTCTACTTCGCATTGATTTGAAACTAAATCATGTGTTTCGCATGGATTTGAAGCCAACTCGTTTGTTTCGCCTGCATTTGAAGCTAAATCATGTATGTGACAAGTATTTGAAGCTAAACCATTTGTTTCGCATGGATTCCAAGATCGGACTACTGCTTCGCATTGACTTGAAGCTAAATCATGTGTTTCGCATGGATTTGAAGCTTACTCGTTCGTTTCGCCTGCATTTGAAGCAAAATCATGTATATCAGAAGTATTTGGTGGTAAACCAATTGATTCGCATGCAGTTGAAGATAAATCATATTCATCACAAGTATTTGAAGCTGAACCATTTGTCTCGCATGGATACGATGATAAGCATTCTACTTCGTATTGAATTGAAGCTAAATCATGAATTTCGCATGGATTTGAAGCTAACACGTTTGTTTGGCATGCTGTTGAAGCAAAATCATGTTTATCACAAGTATTTGAAGCTTAACAATCTGTTTCTTGTGGATTCGGAGATCAGCCTTCTACTTCGCATTGATTTGAAGCTAAATCATATGTTTCGCTTGGATTTGAAACTAACTCGTTTGTTTCGCATGCAGTTGAAGCAAAATCATGTATAAAACAAGTATTTGAAGCTAAACCATTTGTTTCGCGTGGATTCGAAGATCAGCCTTCTACTTCGCATTGATTTGAAGTTAAATCATATGTTTCGCATGGATTTGAAGCTAACTCGTTCGTTTCGCTTGCATTTGAAGCTAAATCATGCACATCACAAGTATTTGAAGCTAAACCATTTGATTCGCATGGATTTGATGCTATGCCATCTACTTCGCTTTTATTTGAAACTGAATCATGTGTTTCTCTTGAATTTGAAGCTAACACGTTCGTTTCACATGCAGTTGAAGCTAAATCATGTATGTCACAAGTATTTGAAGCTGAACCATTTGTTTCGCACGAATATCAGGCTAAACCATGTGTTTGGAATGAATTTGAAGCTAAATCATGTGTTTCGCATAGATTTGAAGCTAACTCATTTGTTACGCATGCAGTTGAAGCTGAATCATGTATATCCCAAGTATTTGAAGCTCAACCATTTGATTCGCATGGATTTGAAGATAAGCCTTCTACTTCGCATTGATTTTAATCTAAATCATGTGTTTCGCATGCAATTGAGCTAATCGTTTGTATCGCATGGAGTTGAAGCTAAATCATGTATATCACAAGTATTTGCAGCTAAACCATTTGATTCGCATGGATTTGATGCAATGCCATCTACTTCGCTTTTATTTGAAACTGAATCATGTGTTTCTCTTGAATTTGAAGCTAACTAGTTTGTTTCGTAATGCAGTTGAAGCTAAATCATGTATATCACAATTATTTGAAGCTAAACCATTTGATTCGCATGGATTTCAAAAGAAGCCTTCTACTTCGCATTGATTTTAATCTAAATCATCTGTTTCGCATGGATTTAAAGCTATCTCGTTTGTTTCGCATGCAGTTGAAGTTAAATCATGTATATCACAGGTATTTGAATCTAAACCAGTTGTTTCGCATGGATTCGAAGATAAGCCTTCTAAATCGCATTGATTTCAAGCTAAATCATGTGTTTCGCATGGATTTGAAGCTAACTCGCTAGTTTTGCATGCTGTTGAAGCTTATTCATGTACATCACAAGTATTTGAAGCTAAACCATTTGTTTCGCAAGGATTCGAAGATCAGCCTTCTACTTCGCATTGATTTCAAGCTAAATCATGTGTTTCGCATGGATTTGAAGCTAACTCGTTAGTTTTGCATGCTGTTGAAACTAAATCATGTATATCACAAGTATTTGAAGCTAAACCATTTGTTTCGCAAGGATTCGAAGATCAGCCTTCTACTTCGCATTGATAAGAAGCAAAATCATGTGTTTCGCATGGATTTGAAGCTAACTCGTTCGTTTCGCTTGCATTTGAAGCTAAATCATGCCCATCACAAGTATTTGAAGCTGAACCACTTGTCTCGCATGGATTTGAAGATAAGCCTTCTACTTCGCATTGATTTGAAGCTAAATCATGTGTTTCGCTTGGATTTCAAGCTAACTCATTTGTTTCGCATGCAATTGAAGCTAAATCATGTATATCACAATTATTTGAAGCTAAACCATTTGATTCGCATGGATTTCAAAATAAGCCTTCTACTTCGCATTGATTTTAATCTAAATCATCTGTTTCGGATGGATTTAAAGCTATCTCGTTTTTTTCGCATGCAGTTGAAGATAAATCATGTATATCACAGGTATTTGAAGCTAAACCATTTGTTTCGCATGGATTCGAATATAAGCCTTCTAAATCGCATTGATGTCAAGCTAAATCATATGTTTCGCATAGATTTGAAGCTAACTCGCTAATTTTGCATGCTGTTGAAGCTTATTCATGTATATCACAAGTATTTGAAGCTAAACCATTTGTTTCGCAAGATTCGAAGATCAGCCTTCTACTTCGCATTGATAAGAAGCTACTCATGTGTTTCGCATGGATTTGAAGCTAACTCGTTAGTTTTGCATGCTGTTGAAGCTAAATCATGTATATCACAAGTATTTGAAGCTAAACCATTTGTTTCGCAAGGTTACGAAGATCAGCCTTCTACTTCGCATTCATAAGAAGCAAAATCATGTGTTTCACATGGATTTGAAGCTAACTCGTTCGTTTCGCTTGCATTTGAAGCTAAAATCATGCACATCACAAGTATTTTGAAGCTGAACCACTTGTTTCGCATGGATTTGAAGATAAGCCTTCTACTTCGCATTGATTTGAAGCTAAATCATGTGTTTCGAATGGATTTGAAGCTAACTGTTTGTTTCGCATGCAATTGAAGCTAAATCATGTATATCACAATTATTTGAAGCTAAAGCATTTGATTCGCATGGATTTCAAAATAAGCCTACTACTTCGGCATTGATTTAATCTAAATCATCTGTTTCGGATGGATTTAAAGCTATCTCGTTTGTTTCGCATGCAGTTGAAGATAAATCATGTATTAATCCAAAGTATTTGAAGCTAATCCAATTGTTTCGCTGTGGATTCGAAGATCATCACTTTACTTCGCATTGATTTGAAGTTAAATCATATGTTTCGCATGGATTTTGAAGCTAATCGTTTGTATCGCATGCAGTTGAAGCTAAATCATGTATATCACAAGTATTTGAAGCTAAACCATTTGATTCGCATGGATTTGATGCTATGTCATCTACTTCGCTTTTATTGAAACTGAATCATGTGTTTCTCTTGAATTAGAAGCTAACACGTTCGTTCACATGCAGTTGAAGCGTAAATCATGTATGTCACAAGTATTTGAAGCTGAACCATTTGTTTCGCACGAATATCAGGCTAAACCATGTGTTTGAATGAATTTGAAGCTAAATCATGTGTTTCGCATAGATTTGAAGCTAACTCATTTGTTACGCATGCAGTTGAAGAGCTTGAATCATGTATATCCCAAGTATTTGAAGCTCAACCATTTGATTCGCTATGGATTTGATGCAATGCCATCTACTTCGCTTTTATTTGAACTGAATCATGTTGTTTCTCTGAATTTGAGCTAACTAGTTTGTTTCGCTTGCATTGAAGCTTATTCATGAACATCACAAGTATTTGAAGCTAAACCATTTGTTTCGCAAAGATTCGAAGATCAGCCTTCTACTCGCATTGATAAGAAGCTAAATCATGTGTTTCGCTTGGATTTGAAGCTAACTCGTTTGTTTCGCATGCAATTGAAGCTAAATCATGTATATCACAATTATTTGAAGCTAACCATTTGATTCGCATGGATTTCAAAATAAGCCTTCTACTTCGCATTGATTTTAATCTAAATCATCTGTTTCGGATAGATTTAAAGCTATCTCGTTTTTTTCGCATCCAGTTGAAGATAAATCATGTATATCACAGGTATTTGAAGCTAAACCATTTGTTTCGCATGGATTCGAATATAAGCCTTCTAAATCGCATTGATGTCAAGCTAAATCATATGTTTCGCATAGATTTGAAGCTCAACTCGCTAATTTTGCATGCTGTTGAAGCTTATTCATGTATATCACAAGTATTTGAAGCTAAACCATTTGTTTCGCAAGGATTCGAAGATCAGCCTTCTACTTCGCATTGATAAGAAGCTAACTCATGTGTTTCGCATGGATTTGAAGCTAACTCGTTAGTTTTGGCATGCTGTTGAAGCTAAATCATGTATATCACAAGTATTTGAAGCTAAACCATTTGTTTCGCAAGGATACGAAGATCAGCCCTTCTACTTCGCATTGATAAGAAGCAAAAATCATGTGTTTCGCGTGGATTTGAAGCTAACTCGTTCGTTTCGCTTGCATTTGAAGCTAAATCGTGCACATCACAAGTATTTGAAGCTGAACCACTTGTTTCGCAATGGATTTGAAGATAAGCCTTCTACTTCGCATTGATTTGAAGCTAAATCATTTGTTTCGCTTGGATTTCAAGCTAACTCGTTTGTTTCGCATGCAATTGAAGGTAAATCATGTATATCACAATTATTTGAAGCTAAACCATTTGATTCGCATGGATTTTCAAAATAAGCCTTTCTACTTCGCATTGATTTTAGTCTAAATCATCCTGTTTCGGATGGATTTAAAGCTATCTCGTTTTTTTCGCATGCAGTTGAAGATAAATCATGTATATCACACAGGTATTTGAGCTAAACCATTTGTTTCGCATGGATTCGAATATAAGCCTTCTAAATCGCAATTGATGTCAAGCTAAATCATATGTTTCGCATAGATTGAAGCTAACTCGCTAATTCTGCATGCTGTTGAAGCTTATTCATGTATATCACAAGTATTTGAAGCTAAACCATTTGTTTCGCAAGGATTCGAAGATCAGCCTTCTACTTCGCATGATAAGAAGCTAACTCATGTGTTTCGCATGGATTTGAAGCTAACTCGTTAGTTTTGCATGCTGTTGAAGCTAAATCATGTATATCACAAGTATTTGAAGCTAAACCATTTGTTTCGCAAGGATACGAAGAGCAGCCTTCTACTTCTAATTGATAAGAAGCAAAATCATGTGTTTCGCATGGATTTGAAGCTAACTCGTTCGTTTCGCTTGCATTGAAGCTAAATCATGCACATCACATGTATTTGAAGCTGAACACTTGATTCGCATGGATTTCAAAATAAGCCTTCTACTTCGCATTGATTTTAATCTAAATCATCTGTTTCGGATGGATTAAAAGCTATCTCGTTTGTTTCGCATGCAGTTGAAGATAAATCATGTATATCACAAGTATTTGAAGCTAATCCATTTGTTCGCGTGGATTTCGAAGATCAGCCTTCTACTTCGCATTGATTTGAAGTTAAATCATGTGTTTCGCATGGATTTGAAGCTAACTCGCTAGTTTTGCATGCTGTTGAAGCTAAATCATGTATATCACAAGTATTTGAAGCTAAACCATTGTTCGCAAGGATACGAAGATCAGCCTTCTACTTCGCATTGATAAGAAGCAAAATCATGTGTTTCGCATGGATTTGAAGCTAACTCGTTCGTTTCGCTTGCATTTGAAGCTAAATCATGCACATCACAAGTATTTGAAGCTAATCCATTTGTTTCGCGCGGATTCGAAGATCAGCCTTCTACTTCGCATTGATTTGAAGCTAAATCATGTGTTTCGAATGGTTTTGAAGCTAACCGTTTGTTTCGCATGCAATTGAAGCTACATCATGTATATCACAATTATTTGAAGCTAAATCATTTGATTCGCATGGATTTCAAAATAAGCCTTCTACTTCCCATTGATTTTAATCTAAATCATCTGTTTCGGATGGATTTAAAGCTATCTCGTTTGTTTCGCATGCAGTTGAAGATAAATCATGTATATCACAAGTATTTGAAGCTAATCCATTTGTTTCGCGTGGATTCGAAGATCAGCCTTCTAAATCGCATTGATTTCAAGCTAAATCATGTGTTTCGCATGGATTTGAAGCTAACTCGCTAGTTTTGCATGCTGTTGAAGCTTATTCATGTACATCACAAGTATTTGAAGTTAAACCATTTGTTTCGCAAGGATTCGAAGATCAGCCTTCTACTTCGCATTGATAAGAAGCTAAATCATGTGTTTCGTTTGGATTTCAAGCTAACTCGTTTGTTTCGCATGCAACTGAAGCTAAATCATGTATATCACAATTATTTGAAGCTAAACCATTTGATTCGCATGGATTTCAAAATAAGCCTTCTACTTCGCATTGATTTTAATCTAAATCATCTGTTTCGGATGGATTTAAAGCTATCTCGTTTTTTTCGCATGCAGTTGAAGATAAATCATGTATATCACAGGTATTTGAAGCTAAACCATTTGTTTCGCATTGATTCGAATATAAGCCTTCTAAATCGCATTGATAAGAAGCTAACTCATGTGATTCGCATGGATTTGAAGCTAACTCGTTAGTTTTGCATGCTGTTGAAGCTAAATCATGTATATCACAAGTATTTGAAGCTAAACCATTTGTTTCGCAAGGATACGAAGATCAGCCTTCTACTTCGCATTGATAAGAAGCAAAATCATGTGTTTCGCATGGATTTGAAGCTAACTCGTTCGTTTCGCTTGCATTTGAAGCTAAATCATGCACATCACAAGTATTTGAAGCTAATCCATTTGTTTCGCGTGGATTCGAAGATCAGCCTTCTACTTCGCATTGATTTGAAGTTAAATCATATGTTTCGCATGGATTTGAAGCTAATCGTTTGTATCGCATGCAGTTGAAGCTAAATCATGTATATCACAAGTATTTGAAGCTAAACCATTTGATTCTCATGGATTTGATGCTATGCCATCTACTTCGCTTTTGTTTGAAACTGAATCATGTGTTTCTCTTGAATTTGAAGCTAACTAGTTTGTTTCGTAATGCAGTTGAAGCTAAATCATGTATATCACAATTATTTGAAGCTAAACCATTTGATTCGCATGGATTTCAAAATAAGCCTTCTACTTCGCATTGATTTTAATCTAAATCATCTGTTTCGCATGGATTTAAAGCTATCTCGTTTGTTTCGCATGCAGTTGAAGATAAATCATGTATATCACAGGTATTTGAAGCTAAACCAGTTGTTTCGCATGGATTCGAAGATAAGCCTTCTAAATCGCATTGATTTCAAGCTAAATCATGTGTTTCGCATGGATTTGAAGCTAACTCGCTAGTTTTGCATGCTGTTGAAGCTTATTCATGTACATCACAAGTATTTGAAGTTAAACCATTTGTTTCGCAAGGATTCGAAGATCAGCCTTCTACTTCGCATTGATAAGAAGCTAAATCATGTGTTTCGCATGGATTTGAAGCTAACTCGTTAGTTTTGCATGCTGTTGAAGCTAAATCATGTATATCACAAGTATTTGAAGCTAAACCATTTGTTTCGCAAGGTTACGAAGATCAGCCTTCTACTTCCCATTGATTTTAATCTAAATCATCTGTTTCGGATGAATTTAAAGCTATCTCGTTTGTTTCGCATGCAGTTGAAGATAAATCATGTATATCACAATTATTTGAAGCTAATCCATTTGTTTCGCGTGGATTCGAAGATCAGCCTTCTAAATCGCATTGATTTCAAGCTAAATCATGTGTTTCGCATGGATTTGAAGCTAACTCGCTAGTTTTGCATGCTGTTGAAGCTAAATCATGTATATCACAAGTATTTGAAGCTAAACCATTTGTTTCGCAAGGATACGAAGATCAGCCATCTACTTCGCATTGATAAGAAGCAAAATCATGTGTTTCGCATGGATTTGAAGCTAACTCGTTCGTTTCGCTTGCATTTGAAGCTAAATCATGCACATCACAAGTATTTGAAGCTAATCCATTTGTTTCGCGCGGATTCGAAGATCAGCCTTCTACTTCGCATTGATTTGAAGCTAAATCATGTGTTTCGAATGGTTTTGAAGCTAACCGTTTGTTTCGCATGCAATTGAAGCTACATCATGTATATCACAATTATTTGAAGCTAAATCATTTGATTCGCATGGATTTCAAAATAAGCCTTCTACTTCCCATTGATTTTAATCTAAATCATCTGTTTCGGATGGATTTAAAGCTATCTCGTTTGTTTCGCATGCAGTTGAAGATAAATCATGTATATCACAATTATTTGAAGCTAATCCATTTGTTTCGCGTGGATTCGAAGATCAGCCTTCTAAATCGCATTGATTTCAAGCTAAATCATGTGTTTCGCATGGATTTGAAGCTAACTCGCTAGTTTTGCATGCTGTTGAAGCTTATTCATGTACATCACAAGTATTTGAAGTTAAACCATTTGTTTCGCAAGGATTCGAAGATCAGCCTTCTACTTCGCATTGATAAGAAGCTAAATCATGTGTTTCGTTTGGATTTCAAGCTAACTCGTTTGTTTCGCATGCAACTGAAGCTAAATCATGTATATCACAATTATTTGAAGCTAAACCATTTGATTCGCATGGATTTCAAAATAAGCCTCCTACTTCGCATTGATTTTAATCTAAATCATCTGTTTCGGATGGATTTAAAGCTATCTCGTTTTTTTCGCATGCAGTTGAAGATAAATCATGTATATCACAGGTATTTGAAGCTAAACCATTTGTTTCGCATGGATTCGAATATAAGCCTTCTAAATCGCATTGATGTCAAGCTAAATCATATGTTTCGCATAGATTTGAAGCTAACTCGCTAATTTTGCATGCTGTTGAAGCTTATTCATGTATATCACAAATATTTGAAGCTAAACCATTTGTTTCGCAAGGATTCGAAGATCAGCCTTCTACTTCGCATTGATAAGAAGCTAACTCATGTGTTTCGCATGGATTTGAAGCTAACTCGTTAGTTTTGCATGCTGTTGAAGCTAAATCATGTATATCACAAGTATTTGAAGCTAAACCATTTGTTTCGCAAGGATACGAAGAGCAGCCTTCTACTTCGCATTGATTTGAAGTTAAATCATATGTTTCGCATGGATTTGAAGCTAATCGTTTGTATCGCATGCAGTTGAAGCTAAATCATGTATATCACAAGTATTTGAAGCTAAACCATTTGATTCTCATGGATTTGATGCTATGCCATCTACTTCGCTTTTGTTTGAAACTGAATCATGTGTTTCTCTTGAATTTGAAGCTAACTAGTTTGTTTCGTAATGCAGTTGAAGCTAAATCATGTATATCACAATTATTTGAAGCTAAACCATTTGATTCGCATGGATTTCAAAATAAGCCTTCTACTTCGCATTGATTTTAATCTAAATCATCTGTTTCGCATGGATTTAAAGCTATCTCGTTTGTTTCGCATGCAGTTGAAGATAAATCATGTATATCACAGGTATTTGAAGCTAAACCAGTTGTTTCGCATGGATTCGAAGATAAGCCTTCTAAATCGCATTGATTTCAAGCTAAATCATGTGTTTCGCATGGATTTGAAGCTAACTCGCTAGTTTTGCATGCTGTTGAAGCTTATTCATGTACATCACAAGTATTTGAAGTTAAACCATTTGTTTCGCAAGGATTCGAAGATCAGCCTTCTACTTCGCATTGATAAGAAGCTAAATCATGTGTTTCGCATGGATTTGAAGCTAACTCGTTAGTTTTGCATGCTGTTGAAGCTAAATCATGTATATCACAAGTATTTGAAGCTAAACCATTTGTTTCGCAAGGTTACGAAGATCAGCCTTCTACTTCGCATTGATTTGAAACTAAATCATGTGTTTCGAATGGATTTGAAGCTAACTCGTTTGTTTCGCATGCAATTGAAGCTACATCATGTATGTCACAATTATTTGAAGCTAAACCATTTGATTCGCATGGATTTCAAATTAAGCCTTCTACTTCGCATTGATTTTAATCTAAATCATCTGTTTCGGATGGATTTAAAGCTATCTCGTTTGTTTCGCATGCAGTTGAAGATAAATCATGTATATCACAAGTATTTGAAGCTAATCCATTTGTTTCGCGTGGATTCGAAGATCAGCCTTCTACATGCATTGATTTGAAGTTAAATCATATGTTTCGCATGGATTTGAAGCTAATCGTTTGTATCGCATGCAGTTGAAGCTAAATCATGTATATCACAAGTATTTGAAGGTAAACCATTTGATTCGCATGGATTTGATGCTATGCCATCTACTTCGCTTTTATTTGAAACTGAATCATGTGTTTCTCTTGAATTTGAAGCTAACACGTTCGTTTCACATGCAGTTGAAGCTAAATCATGTATGTCACAAGTATTTGAAGCTGAACCATTTGTTTCGCACGAATATCAGGCTAAACCATGTGTTTGGAATGAATTTGAAGCTAAATCATGTGTTTCGCATAGATATGAAGCTAACTCATTTGTTACGCATGCAGTTGAAGCTGAATCATGTATATCCCAAGTATTTGAAGCTCAACCATTTGATTCGCATGGATTTGAAGATAAGCCTTCTACTTCGCATTGATTTTAATCTAAATCATGTGTTTCGCATGCATTTGAAGCTAATCGTTTGTATCGCATGGAGTTGAAGCTAAATCATGTGTATCACAAGTATTTGCAGCTAAACCATTTGATTCGCATGGATTTGATGCAATGCCATCTACTTCGCTTTTATTTGAAACTGAATCATGTTTTTCTCTTGAATTTTAAGCTAACTAGTTTGTTTCGTAATGCAGTTGAAGCTAAATCATGTATATCACAATTATTTGAAGCTAAACCATTTGATTCGGATGGATTTCAAAATAAGCCTTCTACTTCGCATTGATTTTAATCTAAATCATCTGTTTCGCATGGATTTAAAGCTATCTCGTTTGTTTCGCATGCAGTTGAAGATAAATCATGTATATCACAGGTATTTGAAGCTAAACCAGTTGTTTCGCATGGATTCGAAGATAAGCCTTCTAAATCGCATTGATTTCAAGCTAAATCATGTGTTTCGCATGGATTTGAAGCTAACTCGCTAGTTTTGCATGCTGTTGAAGCTTATTCATGTACATCACAAGTATTTGAAGCTAAACCATTTGTTTCGCAAGGTTACGAAGATCAGCCTTCTACTTCGCATTGATTTGAAACTAAATCATGTGTTTCTCTTGAATTTGAAGCTAACTAGTTTGTTTCGTAATGCAGTTGAAGCTAAATCATGTATATCACAATTATTTGAAGCTAAACCATTTGATTCGCATGGATTTCAAAATAAGCCTTCTACTTCGCATTGATTTTAATCTAAATCATCTGTTTCGCATGGATTTAAAGCTATCTCGTTTGTTTCGCATGCAGTTGAAGATAAATCATGTATATCACAGGTATTTGAAGCTAAACCAGTTGTTTCGCATGGATTCGAAGATAAGCCTTCTAAATCGCATTGATTTCAAGCTAAATCATGTGTTTCGCATGGATTTGAAGCTAACTCGCTAGTTTTGCATGCTGTTGAAGCTTATTCATGTACATCACAAGTATTTGAAGTTAAACCATTTGTTTCGCAAGGATTCGAAGATCAGCCTTCTACTTCGCATTGATAAGAAGCTAAATCATGTGTTTCGCATGGATTTGAAGCTAACTCGTTAGTTTTGCATGCTGTTGAAGCTAAATCATGTATATCACAAGTATTTGAAGCTAAACCATTTGTTTCGCAAGGTTACGAAGATCAGCCTTCTACTTCGCATTGATTTGAAACTAAATCATGTGTTTCGAATGGATTTGAAGCTAACTCGTTTGTTTCGCATGCAATTGAAGCTACATCATGTATATCACAATTATTTGAAGCTAAACCATTTGATTCGCATGGATTTCAAATTAAGCCTTCTACTTCGCATTGATTTTAATCTAAATCATCTGTTTCGGATGGATTTAAAGCTATCTCGTTTGTTTCGCATGCAGTTGAAGATAAATCATGTATATCACAAGTATTTGAAGCTAATCCATTTGTTTCGCGTGGATTCGAAGATCAGCCTTCTACATGCATTGATTTGAAGTTAAATCATATGTTTCGCATGGATTTGAAGCTAATCGTTTGTATCGCATGCAGTTGAAGCTAAATCATGTATATCACAAGTATTTGAAGGTAAACCATTTGATTCGCATGGATTTGATGCTATGCCATCTACTTCGCTTTTATTTGAAACTGAATCATGTGTTTCTCTTGAATTTGAAGCTAACACGTTCGTTTCACATGCAGTTGAAGCTAAATCATGTATGTCACAAGTATTTGAAGCTGAACCATTTGTTTCGCACGAATATCAGGCTAAACCATGTGTTTGGAATGAATTTGAAGCTAAATCATGTGTTTCGCATAGATATGAAGCTAACTCATTTGTTACGCATGCAGTTGAAGCTGAATCATGTATATCCCAAGTATTTGAAGCTCAACCATTTGATTCGCATGGATTTGAAGATAAGCCTTCTACTTCGCATTGATTTTAATCTAAATCATGTGTTTCGCATGCATTTGAAGCTAATCGTTTGTATCGCATGGAGTTGAAGCTAAATCATGTGTATCACAAGTATTTGCAGCTAAACCATTTGATTCGCATGGATTTGATGCAATGCCATCTACTTCGCTTTTATTTGAAACTGAATCATGTTTTTCTCTTGAATTTTAAGCTAACTAGTTTGTTTCGTAATGCAGTTGAAGCTAAATCATGTATATCACAATTATTTGAAGCTAAACCATTTGATTCGGATGGATTTCAAAATAAGCCTTCTACTTCGCATTGATTTTAATCTAAATCATCTGTTTCGCATGGATTTAAAGCTATCTCGTTTGTTTCGCATGCAGTTGAAGATAAATCATGTATATCACAGGTATTTGAAGCTAAACCAGTTGTTTCGCATGGATTCGAAGATAAGCCTTCTAAATCGCATTGATTTCAAGCTAAATCATGTGTTTCGCATGGATTTGAAGCTAACTCGCTAGTTTTGCATGCTGTTGAAGCTTATTCATGTACATCACAAGTATTTGAAGCTAAACCATTTGTTTCGCAAGGATTCGAAGATCAGCCTTCTACTTCGCATTGATAAGAAGCTAAATCATGTGTTTCGCTTGGATTTCAAGCTAACTCGTTTGTTTCGCATGCAACTGAAGCTAAATCATGTATATCACAATTATTTGAAGCTAAACCATTTGATTCGCACTGATTTCAAAATAAGCCTTCTACTTGCATTGATTTTAATCTAAATCATCTGTTTCGGATGGATTTAAAGCTATCTCGTTTTTTTCGCATGCAGTTGAAGATAAATCATGTATATCACAGGTATTTGAAGCTAAACCATTTGTTTCGCATGGATTCGAATATAAGCCTTCTAAATCGCATTGATGTCAAGCTAAATCATATGTTTCGCATAGATTTGAAGCTAACTCGCTAATTTTGCATGCTGTTGAAGCTTATTCATGTATATCACAAGTATTTGAAGCTAAACCATTTGTTTCGCAAGGATTCGAAGATCAGCCTTCTACTTCGCATTGATAAGAAGCTAACTCATGTGTTTCGCATGGATTTGAAGCTAACTCGTTAGTTTTGCATGCTGTTGAAGCTAGATCATGTATATTACAAGTATTTGAAGCTAAACCATTTGTTTCGCAAGGATACGAAGATCAGCCTTCTACTTCGCATTGATAAGAAGCAAAATCATGTGTTTCGCATGGATTTGAAGCTAACTCGTTCGTTTCGCTTGCATTTGAAGCTAAATCATGCACATCACAAGTATTTGAAGCTAATCCATTTGATTCGCATGGATTTCAAAATAAGCCTTCTACTTCGCATTGATTTTAATCTAAATCATCTGTTTCGGATGGATTTAAAGCTATCTCGTTTGTTTCGCATGCAGTTGAAGATAAATCATGTATATCACAAGTATTTGAAGCTAAACCATTTGATTCGCATGGATTTGATGCTATGCCATCTACTTCGCTTTTATTTGAAACTGAATCATGTGTGTCTCTTGAATTTGAAGCTAACACGTTCGTTTCACATGCAGTTGAAGCTAAATCATGTATGTCACAAGTATTGGAAGCTGAACCATTTGTTTCGCACTAATATCAGGCTAAACCATGTGTTTGGAATGAATTTGAAGCTAAATCATGTGTTTCGCATAGATTTGAAGCTAACTCATTTGTTACGCATGCAGTTGAAGCTGAATCATGTATATCCCAAGTATTTGAAGCTCAACCATTTGATTCGCATGGATTTGAAGATAAGCCTACTACTTCGCATTGATTTTAATCTAAATCATGTGTTTCGCATGCATTTGAAGCTAATCGTTTGTATCGCATGGAGTTGAAGCTAAATCATGTATATCACAAGTATTTGCAGCTAAACCATTTGATTCGCATGGATTTGATGCAATGCCATCTACTTCGCTTTTATTTGAAACTGTATCACGTGTTTCTCTTGAATTTGAAGCTAACTAGTTTGTTTCATAATGCAGTTGAAGCTAAATCATGTATATCACAATTATTTGAAGCTAAACCATTTGTTTCGCGTGGATTCGAAGATAAGCCTTCTAAATCGCATTGATTTCAAGCTAAATCATGTGTTTCGCATGGATTTGAAGCTAACTCGCTAGTTTTGCATGCTGTTGAAGCTTATTCATGTATATCACAAGTATTTGAAGCTAAACCATTTGTTTCGCAAGGATTCGAAGATCAGCCTTCTACTTCGCATTGATAAGAAGCTAAATCATGTGTTTCGCATGGACTTGAAGCTAACTCGTTAGTTTTGCATGCTGTTGAAGCTAAATCATGTATATCACAAGTATTTGAAGCTAAACCATTTGTTTCGCAAGGTTACGAAGATCAGCCTTCTACTTCGCATTGATTTGAAACTAAATCATGTGTTTCGAATGGATTTGAAGCTAACTCGTTTGTTTCGCATGCAATTGAAGCTACATCATGTATATCACAATAATTTGAAGCTAAACCATTTGATTCGCATGGATTTCAAAATAAGCCTTCTACTTCGCATTGATTTTAATCTAAATCATCTGTTTCGGATGGATTTAAAGCTATCTCGTTTGTTTCGCATGCAGTTGAAGATAAATCATGTATATCACAAGTATTTGAAGCTAATCCATTTGTTTCGCGTGGATTCGAAGATCAGCCTTCTACATGCATTGATTTGAAGTTAAATCATATGTTTCGCATGGATTTGAAGCTAATCGTTTGTATCGCATGCAGTTGAAGCTAAATCATGTATATCACAAGTATTTGAAGGTAAACCATTTGATTCGCATGGATTTGATGCTATGCCATCTACTTCGCTTTTATTTGAAACTGAATCATGTGTTTCTCTTGAATTTGAAGCTAACACGTTCGTTTCACATGCAGTTGAAGCTAAATCATGTATGTCACAAGTATTTGAAGCTGAACCATTTGTTTCGCACGAATATCAGGCTAAACCATGTGTTTGGAATGAATTTGAAGCTAAATCATGTGTTTCGCATAGATTTGAAGCTAACTCATTTGTTACGCATGCAGTTGAAGCTGAATCATGTATATCCCAAGTATTTGAAGCTCAACCATTTGATTCGCATGGATTTAAAGATAAGCCTTCTACTTCGCATTGATTTTAATCTAAATCATGTGTTTCGCATGCATTTGAAGCTAATCGTTTGTATCGCATGGAGTTGAAGCTAAATCATGTATATCACAATTATTTGAAGCTAAACCATTTGATTCGCATGGATTTCAAAATAAGCCTTCTACTTCGCATTGATTTTAATCTAAATCATCTGTTTCGCATGGATTTAAAGCTATCTCGTTTGTTTCGCATGCAGTTGAAGATAAATCATGTATATCACAGGTATTTGAAGCTAAACCAGTTGTTTCGCATGGATTCGAAGATAAGCCTTCTAAATCGCATTGATGTCAAGCTAAATCATATGTTTCGCATAGATTTGAAGCTAACTCGCTAATTTTGCATGCTGTTGAAGCTTATTCATGTATATCACAAGTATTTGAAGCTAAACCATTTGATTCGCATGGATTTCAAAATAAGCCTTCTACTTCGCATTGATTTTAATCTAAATCATCTGTTTCGGATAGATTTAAAGCTATCTCGTTTTTTTCGCATCCAGTTGAAGATAAATCATGTATATCACAGGTATTTGAAGCTAAACCATTTGTTTCGCATGGATTCGAATATAAGCCTTCTAAATCGCATTGATGTCAAGCTAAATCATATGTTTCGCATAGATTTGAAGCTAACTCGCTAATTTTGCATGCTGTTGAAGCTTATTCATGTATATCACAAATATTTGAAGCTAAACCATTTGTTTCGCAAGGATTCGAAGATCAGCCTTCTACTTCGCATTGATAAGAAGCTAACTCATGTGTTTCGCATGGATTTGAAGCTAACTCGTTAGTTTTGCATGCTGTTGAAGCTAAATCATGTATATCACAAGTATTTGAAGCTAAACCATTTGTTTCGCAAGGATACGAAGAGCAGCCTTCTACTTCGCATTGATTTGAAGTTAAATCATATGTTTCGCATGGATTTGAAGCTAATCGTTTGTATCGCATGCAGTTGAAGCTAAATCATGTATATCACAAGTATTTGAAGCTAAACCATTTGATTCTCATGGATTTGATGCTATGCCATCTACTTCGCTTTTGTTTGAAACTGAATCATGTGTTTCTCTTGAATTTGAAGCTAACTAGTTTGTTTCGTAATGCAGTTGAAGCTAAATCATGTATATCACAATTATTTGAAGCTAAACCATTTGATTCGCATGGATTTCAAAATAAGCCTTCTACTTCGTATTGATTTTAATCTAAATCATCTGTTTCGCATGGATTTAAAGCTATCTCGTTTGTTTCGCATGCAGTTGAAGATAAATCATGTATATCACAGGTATTTGAAGCTAAACCAGTTGTTTCGCATGGATTCGAAGATAAGCCTTCTAAATCGCATTGATTTCAAGCTAAATCATGTGTTTCGCATGGATTTGAAGCTAACTCGCTAGTTTTGCATGCTGTTGAAGCTTATTCATGTACATCACAAGTATTTGAAGTTAAACCATTTGTTTCGCAAGGATTCGAAGATCAGCCTTCTACTTCGCATTGATAAGAAGCTAAATCATGTGTTTCGCATGGATTTGAAGCTAACTCGTTAGTTTTGCATGCTGTTGAAGCTAAATCATGTATATCACAAGTATTTGAAGCTAAACCATTTGTTTCGCAAGGTTACGAAGATCAGCCTTCTACTTCGCATTGATTTGAAACTAAATCATGTGTTTCGAATGGATTTGAAGCTAACTCGTTTGTTTCGCATGCAATTGAAGCTACATCATGTATATCACAATTATTTGAAGCTAAACCATTTGATTCGCATGGATTTCAAATTAAGCCTTCTACTTCGCATTGATTTTAATCTAAATCATCTGTTTCGGATGGATTTAAAGCTATCTCGTTTGTTTCGCATGCAGTTGAAGATAAATCATGTATATCACAAGTATTTGAAGCTAATCCATTTGTTTCGCGTGGATTCGAAGATCAGCCTTCTACATGCATTGATTTGAAGTTAAATCATATGTTTCGCATGGATTTGAAGCTAATCGTTTGTATCGCATGCAGTTGAAGCTAAATCATGTATATCACAAGTATTTGAAGGTAAACCATTTGATTCGCATGGATTTGATGCTATGCCATCTACTTCGCTTTTATTTGAAACTGAATCATGTGTTTCTCTTGAATTTGAAGCTAACACGTTCGTTTCACATGCAGTTGAAGCTAAATCATGTATGTCACAAGTATTTGAAGCTGAACCATTTGTTTCGCACGAATATCAGGCTAAACCATGTGTTTGGAATGAATTTGAAGCTAAATCATGTGTTTCGCATAGATATGAAGCTAACTCATTTGTTACGCATGCAGTTGAAGCTGAATCATGTATATCCCAAGTATTTGAAGCTCAACCATTTGATTCGCATGGATTTGAAGATAAGCCTTCTACTTCGCATTGATTTTAATCTAAATCATGTGTTTCGCATGCATTTGAAGCTAATCGTTTGTATCGCATGGAGTTGAAGCTAAATCATGTGTATCACAAGTATTTGCAGCTAAACCATTTGATTCGCATGGATTTGATGCAATGCCATCTACTTCGCTTTTATTTGAAACTGAATCATGTTTTTCTCTTGAATTTTAAGCTAACTAGTTTGTTTCGTAATGCAGTTGAAGCTAAATCATGTATATCACAATTATTTGAAGCTAAACCATTTGATTCGGATGGATTTCAAAATAAGCCTTCTACTTCGCATTGATTTTAATCTAAATCATCTGTTTCGCATGGATTTAAAGCTATCTCGTTTGTTTCGCATGCAGTTGAAGATAAATCATGTATATCACAGGTATTTGAAGCTAAACCAGTTGTTTCGCATGGATTCGAAGATAAGCCTTCTAAATCGCATTGATTTCAAGCTAAATCATGTGTTTCGCATGGATTTGAAGCTAACTCGCTAGTTTTGCATGCTGTTGAAGCTTATTCATGTACATCACAAGTATTTGAAGCTAAACCATTTGTTTCGCAAGGTTACGAAGATCAGCCTTCTACTTCGCATTGATTTGAAACTAAATCATGTGTTTCTCTTGAATTTGAAGCTAACTAGTTTGTTTCGTAATGCAGTTGAAGCTAAATCATGTATATCACAATTATTTGAAGCTAAACCATTTGATTCGCATGGATTTCAAAATAAGCCTTCTACTTCGCATTGATTTTAATCTAAATCATCTGTTTCGCATGGATTTAAAGCTATCTCGTTTGTTTCGCATGCAGTTGAAGATAAATCATGTATATCACAGGTATTTGAAGCTAAACCAGTTGTTTCGCATGGATTCGAAGATAAGCCTTCTAAATCGCATTGATTTCAAGCTAAATCATGTGTTTCGCATGGATTTGAAGCTAACTCGCTAGTTTTGCATGCTGTTGAAGCTTATTCATGTACATCACAAGTATTTGAAGTTAAACCATTTGTTTCGCAAGGATTCGAAGATCAGCCTTCTACTTCGCATTGATAAGAAGCTAAATCATGTGTTTCGCATGGATTTGAAGCTAACTCGTTAGTTTTGCATGCTGTTGAAGCTAAATCATGTATATCACAAGTATTTGAAGCTAAACCATTTGTTTCGCAAGGTTACGAAGATCAGCCTTCTACTTCGCATTGATTTGAAACTAAATCATGTGTTTCGAATGGATTTGAAGCTAACTCGTTTGTTTCGCATGCAATTGAAGCTACATCATGTATATCACAATTATTTGAAGCTAAACCATTTGATTCGCATGGATTTCAAATTAAGCCTTCTACTTCGCATTGATTTTAATCTAAATCATCTGTTTCGGATGGATTTAAAGCTATCTCGTTTGTTTCGCATGCAGTTGAAGATAAATCATGTATATCACAAGTATTTGAAGCTAATCCATTTGTTTCGCGTGGATTCGAAGATCAGCCTTCTACATGCATTGATTTGAAGTTAAATCATATGTTTCGCATGGATTTGAAGCTAATCGTTTGTATCGCATGCAGTTGAAGCTAAATCATGTATATCACAAGTATTTGAAGGTAAACCATTTGATTCGCATGGATTTGATGCTATGCCATCTACTTCGCTTTTATTTGAAACTGAATCATGTGTTTCTCTTGAATTTGAAGCTAACACGTTCGTTTCACATGCAGTTGAAGCTAAATCATGTATGTCACAAGTATTTGAAGCTGAACCATTTGTTTCGCACGAATATCAGGCTAAACCATGTGTTTGGAATGAATTTGAAGCTAAATCATGTGTTTCGCATAGATATGAAGCTAACTCATTTGTTACGCATGCAGTTGAAGCTGAATCATGTATATCCCAAGTATTTGAAGCTCAACCATTTGATTCGCATGGATTTGAAGATAAGCCTTCTACTTCGCATTGATTTTAATCTAAATCATGTGTTTCGCATGCATTTGAAGCTAATCGTTTGTATCGCATGGAGTTGAAGCTAAATCATGTGTATCACAAGTATTTGCAGCTAAACCATTTGATTCGCATGGATTTGATGCAATGCCATCTACTTCGCTTTTATTTGAAACTGAATCATGTTTTTCTCTTGAATTTTAAGCTAACTAGTTTGTTTCGTAATGCAGTTGAAGCTAAATCATGTATATCACAATTATTTGAAGCTAAACCATTTGATTCGGATGGATTTCAAAATAAGCCTTCTACTTCGCATTGATTTTAATCTAAATCATCTGTTTCGCATGGATTTAAAGCTATCTCGTTTGTTTCGCATGCAGTTGAAGATAAATCATGTATATCACAGGTATTTGAAGCTAAACCAGTTGTTTCGCATGGATTCGAAGATAAGCCTTCTAAATCGCATTGATTTCAAGCTAAATCATGTGTTTCGCATGGATTTGAAGCTAACTCGCTAGTTTTGCATGCTGTTGAAGCTTATTCATGTACATCACAAGTATTTGAAGCTAAACCATTTGTTTCGCAAGGATTCGAAGATCAGCCTTCTACTTCGCATTGATAAGAAGCTAAATCATGTGTTTCGCTTGGATTTCAAGCTAACTCGTTTGTTTCGCATGCAACTGAAGCTAAATCATGTATATCACAATTATTTGAAGCTAAACCATTTGATTCGCACTGATTTCAAAATAAGCCTTCTACTTGCATTGATTTTAATCTAAATCATCTGTTTCGGATGGATTTAAAGCTATCTCGTTTTTTTCGCATGCAGTTGAAGATAAATCATGTATATCACAGGTATTTGAAGCTAAACCATTTGTTTCGCATGGATTCGAATATAAGCCTTCTAAATCGCATTGATGTCAAGCTAAATCATATGTTTCGCATAGATTTGAAGCTAACTCGCTAATTTTGCATGCTGTTGAAGCTTATTCATGTATATCACAAGTATTTGAAGCTAAACCATTTGTTTCGCAAGGATTCGAAGATCAGCCTTCTACTTCGCATTGATAAGAAGCTAACTCATGTGTTTCGCATGGATTTGAAGCTAACTCGTTAGTTTTGCATGCTGTTGAAGCTAGATCATGTATATTACAAGTATTTGAAGCTAAACCATTTGTTTCGCAAGGATACGAAGATCAGCCTTCTACTTCGCATTGATAAGAAGCAAAATCATGTGTTTCGCATGGATTTGAAGCTAACTCGTTCGTTTCGCTTGCATTTGAAGCTAAATCATGCACATCACAAGTATTTGAAGCTAATCCATTTGATTCGCATGGATTTCAAAATAAGCCTTCTACTTCGCATTGATTTTAATCTAAATCATCTGTTTCGGATGGATTTAAAGCTATCTCGTTTGTTTCGCATGCAGTTGAAGATAAATCATGTATATCACAAGTATTTGAAGCTAAACCATTTGATTCGCATGGATTTGATGCTATGCCATCTACTTCGCTTTTATTTGAAACTGAATCATGTGTGTCTCTTGAATTTGAAGCTAACACGTTCGTTTCACATGCAGTTGAAGCTAAATCATGTATGTCACAAATATTGGAAGCTGAACCATTTGTTTCGCACTAATATCAGGCTAAACCATGTGTTTGGAATGAATTTGAAGCTAAATCATGTGTTTCGCATAGATTTGAAGCTAACTCATTTGTTACGCATGCAGTTGAAGCTGAATCATGTATATCCCAAGTATTTGAAGCTCAACCATTTGATTCGCATGGATTTGAAGATAAGCCTACTACTTCGCATTGATTTTAATCTAAATCATGTGTTTCGCATGCATTTGAAGCTAATCGTTTGTATCGCATGGAGTTGAAGCTAAATCATGTATATCACAAGTATTTGCAGCTAAACCATTTGATTCGCATGGATTTGATGCAATGCCATCTACTTCGCTTTTATTTGAAACTGTATCACGTGTTTCTCTTGAATTTGAAGCTAACTAGTTTGTTTCATAATGCAGTTGAAGCTAAATCATGTATATCACAATTATTTGAAGCTAAACCATTTGTTTCGCGTGGATTCGAAGATAAGCCTTCTAAATCGCATTGATTTCAAGCTAAATCATGTGTTTCGCATGGATTTGAAGCTAACTCGCTAGTTTTGCATGCTGTTGAAGCTTATTCATGTATATCACAAGTATTTGAAGCTAAACCATTTGTTTCGCAAGGATTCGAAGATCAGGCTTCTACTTCGCATTGATAAGAAGCTAAATCATGTGTTTCGCATGGACTTGAAGCTAACTCGTTAGTTTTGCATGCTGTTGAAGCTAAATCATGTATATCACAAGTATTTGAAGCTAAACCATTTGTTTCGCAAGGTTACGAAGATCAGCCTTCTACTTCGCATTGATTTGAAACTAAATCATGTGTTTCGAATGGATTTGAAGCTAACTCGTTTGTTTCGCATGCAATTGAAGCTACATCATGTATATCACAATAATTTGAAGCTAAACCATTTGATTCGCATGGATTTCAAAATAAGCCTTCTACTTCGCATTGATTTTAATCTAAATCATCTGTTTCGGATGGATTTAAAGCTATCTCGTTTGTTTCGCATGCAGTTGAAGATAAATCATGTATATCACAAGTATTTGAAGCTAATCCATTTGTTTCGCGTGGATTCGAAGATCAGCCTTCTACATGCATTGATTTGAAGTTAAATCATATGTTTCGCATGGATTTGAAGCTAATCGTTTGTATCGCATGCAGTTGAAGCTAAATCATGTATATCACAAGTATTTGAAGGTAAACCATTTGATTCGCATGGATTTGATGCTATGCCATCTACTTCGCTTTTATTTGAAACTGAATCATGTGTTTCTCTTGAATTTGAAGCTAACACGTTCGTTTCACATGCAGTTGAAGCTAAATCATGTATGTCACAAGTATTTGAAGCTGAACCATTTGTTTCGCACGAATATCAGGCTAAACCATGTGTTTGGAATGAATTTGAAGCTAAATCATGTGTTTCGCATAGATTTGAAGCTAACTCATTTGTTACGCATGCAGTTGAAGCTGAATCATGTATATCCCAAGTATTTGAAGCTCAACCATTTGATTCGCATGGATTTAAAGATAAGCCTTCTACTTCGCATTGATTTTAATCTAAATCATGTGTTTCGCATGCATTTGAAGCTAATCGTTTGTATCGCATGGAGTTGAAGCTAAATCATGTATATCACAATTATTTGAAGCTAAACCATTTGATTCGCATGGATTTCAAAATAAGCCTTCTACTTCGCATTGATTTTAATCTAAATCATCTGTTTCGCATGGATTTAAAGCTATCTCGCTTGTTTCGCATGCAGTTGAAGATAAATCATGTATATCACAGGTATTTGAAGCTAAACCAGTTGTTTCGCATGGATTCGAAGATAAGCCTTCTAAATCGCATTGATGTCAAGCTAAATCATATGTTTCGCATAGATTTGAAGCTAACTCGCTAATTTTGCATGCTGTTGAAGCTTATTCATGTATATCACAAGTATTTGAAGCTAAACCATTTGATTCGCATGGATTTCAAAATAAGCCTTCTACTTCGCATTGATTTTAATCTAAATCATCTGTTTCGGATAGATTTAAAGCTATCTCGCTTTTTTCGCATCCAGTTGAAGATAAATCATGTATATCACAGGTATTTGAAGCTAAACCATTTGTTTCGCATGGATTCGAATATAAGCCTTCTAAATCGCATTGATGTCAAGCTAAATCATATGTTTCGCATAGATTTGAAGCTAACTCGCTAATTTTGCATGCTGTTGAAGCTTATTCATGTATATCACAAGTATTTGAAGCTAAACCATTTGTTTCGCAAGGATACGAAGATCAGCCTTCTACTTCGCATTGATAAGAAGCAAAATCATGTGTTTCGCGTGGATTTGAAGCTAACTCGTTCGTTTCGCTTGCATTTGAAGCTAAATCGTGCACATCACAAGTATTTGAAGCTGAACCACTTGTTTCGCAATGGATTTGAAGATAAGCCTTCTACTTCGCATTGATTTTAATCTAAATCATGTGTTTCGCATGCATTTGAAGCTAATCGTTTGTATCGCATGGAGTTGAAGCTAAATCATGTGTATCACAAGTATTTGCAGCTAAACCATTTGATTCGCATGGATTTGATGCAATGCCATCTACTTCGCTTTTATTTGAAACTGAATCATGTTTTTCTCTTGAATTTTAAGCTAACTAGTTTGTTTCGTAATGCAGTTGAAGCTAAATCATGTATATCACAATTATTTGAAGCTAAACCATTTGATTCGGATGGATTTCAAAATAAGCCTTCTACTTCGCATTGATTTTAATCTAAATCATCTGTTTCGCATGGATTTAAAGCTATCTCGTTTGTTTCGCATGCAGTTGAAGATAAATCATGTATATCACAGGTATTTGAAGCTAAACCAGTTGTTTCGCATGGATTCGAAGATAAGCCTTCTAAATCGCATTGATTTCAAGCTAAATCATGTGTTTCGCATGGATTTGAAGCTAACTCGCTAGTTTTGCATGCTGTTGAAGCTTATTCATGTACATCACAAGTATTTGAAGCTAAACCATTTGTTTCGCAAGGTTACGAAGATCAGCCTTCTACTTCGCATTGATTTGAAACTAAATCATGTGTTTCTCTTGAATTTGAAGCTAACTAGTTTGTTTCGTAATGCAGTTGAAGCTAAATCATGTATATCACAATTATTTGAAGCTAAACCATTTGATTCGCATGGATTTCAAAATAAGCCTTCTACTTCGCATTGATTTTAATCTAAATCATCTGTTTCGCATGGATTTAAAGCTATCTCGTTTGTTTCGCATGCAGTTGAAGATAAATCATGTATATCACAGGTATTTGAAGCTAAACCAGTTGTTTCGCATGGATTCGAAGATAAGCCTTCTAAATCGCATTGATTTCAAGCTAAATCATGTGTTTCGCATGGATTTGAAGCTAACTCGCTAGTTTTGCATGCTGTTGAAGCTTATTCATGTACATCACAAGTATTTGAAGTTAAACCATTTGTTTCGCAAGGATTCGAAGATCAGCCTTCTACTTCGCATTGATAAGAAGCTAAATCATGTGTTTCGCATGGATTTGAAGCTAACTCGTTAGTTTTGCATGCTGTTGAAGCTAAATCATGTATATCACAAGTATTTGAAGCTAAACCATTTGTTTCGCAAGGTTACGAAGATCAGCCTTCTACTTCGCATTGATTTGAAACTAAATCATGTGTTTCGAATGGATTTGAAGCTAACTCGTTTGTTTCGCATGCAATTGAAGCTACATCATGTATATCACAATTATTTGAAGCTAAACCATTTGATTCGCATGGATTTCAAATTAAGCCTTCTACTTCGCATTG
Source organism: Megalopta genalis (assembly GCF_051020955.1). Taxonomy (NCBI): domain Eukaryota; kingdom Metazoa; phylum Arthropoda; class Insecta; order Hymenoptera; family Halictidae; genus Megalopta; species Megalopta genalis. The sequence continues at coordinate 79,790 of NW_027476152.1, forward strand.
ATTTTAATCTAAATCATCTGTTTCGGATGGATTTAAAGCTATCTCGTTTGTTTCGCATGCAGTTGAAGATAAATCATGTATATCACAAGTATTTGAAGCTAATCCATTTGTTTCGCGTGGATTCGAAGATCAGCCTTCTACATGCATTGATTTGAAGTTAAATCATATGTTTCGCATGGATTTGAAGCTAATCGTTTGTATCGCATGCAGTTGAAGCTAAATCATGTATATCACAAGTATTTGAAGGTAAACCATTTGATTCGCATGGATTTGATGCTATGCCATCTACTTCGCTTTTATTTGAAACTGAATCATGTGTTTCTCTTGAATTTGAAGCTAACACGTTCGTTTCACATGCAGTTGAAGCTAAATCATGTATGTCACAAGTATTTGAAGCTGAACCATTTGTTTCGCACGAATATCAGGCTAAACCATGTGTTTGGAATGAATTTGAAGCTAAATCATGTGTTTCGCATAGATATGAAGCTAACTCATTTGTTACGCATGCAGTTGAAGCTGAATCATGTATATCCCAAGTATTTGAAGCTCAACCATTTGATTCGCATGGATTTGAAGATAAGCCTTCTACTTCGCATTGATTTTAATCTAAATCATGTGTTTCGCATGCATTTGAAGCTAATCGTTTGTATCGCATGGAGTTGAAGCTAAATCATGTGTATCACAAGTATTTGCAGCTAAACCATTTGATTCGCATGGATTTGATGCAATGCCATCTACTTCGCTTTTATTTGAAACTGAATCATGTTTTTCTCTTGAATTTTAAGCTAACTAGTTTGTTTCGTAATGCAGTTGAAGCTAAATCATGTATATCACAATTATTTGAAGCTAAACCATTTGATTCGGATGGATTTCAAAATAAGCCTTCTACTTCGCATTGATTTTAATCTAAATCATCTGTTTCGCATGGATTTAAAGCTATCTCGTTTGTTTCGCATGCAGTTGAAGATAAATCATGTATATCACAGGTATTTGAAGCTAAACCAGTTGTTTCGCATGGATTCGAAGATAAGCCTTCTAAATCGCATTGATTTCAAGCTAAATCATGTGTTTCGCATGGATTTGAAGCTAACTCGCTAGTTTTGCATGCTGTTGAAGCTTATTCATGTACATCACAAGTATTTGAAGCTAAACCATTTGTTTCGCAAGGATTCGAAGATCAGCCTTCTACTTCGCATTGATAAGAAGCTAAATCATGTGTTTCGCTTGGATTTCAAGCTAACTCGTTTGTTTCGCATGCAACTGAAGCTAAATCATGTATATCACAATTATTTGAAGCTAAACCATTTGATTCGCACTGATTTCAAAATAAGCCTTCTACTTGCATTGATTTTAATCTAAATCATCTGTTTCGGATGGATTTAAAGCTATCTCGTTTTTTTCGCATGCAGTTGAAGATAAATCATGTATATCACAGGTATTTGAAGCTAAACCATTTGTTTCGCATGGATTCGAATATAAGCCTTCTAAATCGCATTGATGTCAAGCTAAATCATATGTTTCGCATAGATTTGAAGCTAACTCGCTAATTTTGCATGCTGTTGAAGCTTATTCATGTATATCACAAGTATTTGAAGCTAAACCATTTGTTTCGCAAGGATTCGAAGATCAGCCTTCTACTTCGCATTGATAAGAAGCTAACTCATGTGTTTCGCATGGATTTGAAGCTAACTCGTTAGTTTTGCATGCTGTTGAAGCTAGATCATGTATATTACTAGTATTTGAAGCTAAACCATTTGTTTCGCAAGGATACGAAGATCAGCCTTCTACTTCGCATTGATAAGAAGCAAAATCATGTGTTTCGCATGGATTTGAAGCTAACTCGTTCGTTTCGCTTGCATTTGAAGCTAAATCATGCACATCACAAGTATTTGAAGCTAATCCATTTGATTCGCATGGATTTCAAAATAAGCCTTCTACTTCGCATTGATTTTAATCTAAATCATCTGTTTCGGATGGATTTAAAGCTATCTCGTTTGTTTCGCATGCAGTTGAAGATAAATCATGTATATCACAAGTATTTGAAGCTAAACCATTTGATTCGCATGGATTTGATGCTATGCCATCTACTTCGCTTTTATTTGAAACTGAATCATGTGTGTCTCTTGAATTTGAAGCTAACACGTTCGTTTCACATGCAGTTGAAGCTAAATCATGTATGTCACAAATATTGGAAGCTGAACCATTTGTTTCGCACTAATATCAGGCTAAACCATGTGTTTGGAATGAATTTGTAGCTAAATCATGTGTTTCGCATAGATTTGAAGCTAACTCATTTGTTACGCATGCAGTTGAAGCTGAATCATGTATATCCCAAGTATTTGAAGCTCAACCATTTGATTCGCATGGATTTGAAGATAAGCCTACTACTTCGCATTGATTTTAATCTAAATCATGTGTTTCGCATGCATTTGAAGCTAATCGTTTGTATCGCATGGAGTTGAAGCTAAATCATGTATATCACAAGTATTTGCAGCTAAACCATTTGATTCGCATGGATTTGATGCAATGCCATCTACTTCGCTTTTATTTGAAACTGTATCACGTGTTTCTCTTGAATTTGAAGCTAACTAGTTTGTTTCATAATGCAGTTGAAGCTAAATCATGTATATCACAATTATTTGAAGCTAAACCAATTGTTTCGCGTGGATTCGAAGATAAGCCTTCTAAATCGCATTGATTTCAAGCTAAATCATGTGTTTCGCATGGATTTGAAGCTAACTCGCTAGTTTTGCATGCTGTTGAAGCTTATTCATGTATATCACAAGTATTTGAAGCTAAACCATTTGTTTCGCAAGGATTCGAAGATCAGCCTTCTACTTCGCATTGATAAGAAGCTAAATCATGTGTTTCGCATGGACTTGAAGCTAACTCGTTAGTTTTGCATGCTGTTGAAGCTAAATCATGTATATCACAAGTATTTGAAGCTAAACCATTTGTTTCGCAAGGTTACGAAGATCAGCCTTCTACTTCGCATTGATTTGAAACTAAATCATGTGTTTCGAATGGATTTGAAGCTAACTCGTTTGTTTCGCATGCAATTGAAGCTACATCATGTATATCACAATAATTTGAAGCTAAACCATTTGATTCGCATGGATTTCAAAATAAGCCTTCTACTTCGCATTGATTTTAATCTAAATCATCTGTTTCGGATGGATTTAAAGCTATCTCGTTTGTTTCGCATGCAGTTGAAGATAAATCATGTATATCACAAGTATTTGAAGCTAATCCATTTGTTTCGCGTGGATTCGAAGATCAGCCTTCTACATGCATTGATTTGAAGTTAAATCATATGTTTCGCATGGATTTGAAGCTAATCGTTTGTATCGCATGCAGTTGAAGCTAAATCATGTATATCACAAGTATTTGAAGGTAAACCATTTGATTCGCATGGATTTGATGCTATGCCATCTACTTCGCTTTTATTTGAAACTGAATCATGTGTTTCTCTTGAATTTGAAGCTAACACGTTCGTTTCACATGCAGTTGAAGCTAAATCATGTATGTCACAAGTATTTGAAGCTGAACCATTTGTTTCGCACGAATATCAGGCTAAACCATGTGTTTGGAATGAATTTGAAGCTAAATCATGTGTTTCGCATAGATTTGAAGCTAACTCATTTGTTACGCATGCAGTTGAAGCTGAATCATGTATATCCCAAGTATTTGAAGCTCAACCATTTGATTCGCATGGATTTAAAGATAAGCCTTCTACTTCGCATTGATTTTAATCTAAATCATGTGTTTCGCATGCATTTGAAGCTAATCGTTTGTATCGCATGGAGTTGAAGCTAAATCATGTATATCACAATTATTTGAAGCTAAACCATTTGATTCGCATGGATTTCAAAATAAGCCTTCTACTTCGCATTGATTTTAATCTAAATCATCTGTTTCGCATGGATTTAAAGCTATCTCGTTTGTTTCGCATGCAGTTGAAGATAAATCATGTATATCACAGGTATTTGAAGCTAAACCAGTTGTTTCGCATGGATTCGAAGATAAGCCTTCTAAATCGCATTGATGTCAAGCTAAATCATATGTTTCGCATAGATTTGAAGCTAACTCGCTAATTTTGCATGCTGTTGAAGCTTATTCATGTATATCACAAGTATTTGAAGCTAAACCATTTGATTCGCATGGATTTCAAAATAAGCCTTCTACTTCGCATTGATTTTAATCTAAATCATCTGTTTCGGATAGATTTAAAGCTATCTCGTTTTTTTCGCATCCAGTTGAAGATAAATCATGTATATCACAGGTATTTGAAGCTAAACCATTTGTTTCGCATGGATTCGAATATAAGCCTTCTAAATCGCATTGATGTCAAGCTAAATCATATGTTTCGCATAGATTTGAAGCTAACTCGCTAATTTTGCATGCTGTTGAAGCTTATTCATGTATATCACAAGTATTTGAAGCTAAACCATTTGTTTCGCAAGGATTCGAAGATCAGCCTTCTACTTCGCATTGATAAGAAGCTAACTCATGTGTTTCGCATGGATTTGAAGCTAACTCGTTAGTTTTGCATGCTGTTGAAGCTAAATCATGTATATCACAAGTATTTGAAGCTAAACCATTTGTTTCGCAAGGATACGAAGATCAGCCTTCTACTTCGCATTGATAAGAAGCAAAATCATGTGTTTCGCGTGGATTTGAAGCTAACTCGTTCGTTTCGCTTGCATTTGAAGCTAAATCGTGCACATCACAAGTATTTGAAGCTGAACCACTTGTTTCGCAATGGATTTGAAGATAAGCCTTCTACTTCGCATTGATTTGAAGCTAAATCATTTGTTTCGCTTGGATTTCAAGCTAACTCGTTTGTTTCGCATGCAATTGAAGGTAAATCATGTATATCACAATTATTTGAAGCTAAACCATTTGATTCGCATGGATTTCAAAATAAGCCTTCTACTTCGCATTGATTTTAATCTAAATCATCTGTTTCGGATGGATTTAAAGCTATCTCGTTTTTTTCGCATGCAGTTGAAGATAAATCATGTATATCACAGGTATTTGAAACTAAACCATTTGTTTCGCATGGATTCGAATATAAGCCTTCTAAATCGCATTGATGTCAAGCTAAATCATATGTTTCGCATAGATTTGAAGCTAACTCGCTAATTTTGCATGCTGTTGAAGCTTATTCATGTATATCACAAGTATTTGAAGCTAAACCATTTGTTTCGCAAGGATTCGAAGATCAGCCTTCTACTTCGCATTGATAAGAAGCTAACTCATGTGTTTCGCATGGATTTGAAGCTAACTCGTTAGTTTTGCATGCTGTTGAAGCTAAATCATGTATATCACAAGTATTTGAAGCTAAACCACTTGTTTCGCAAGGATACGAAGATCAGCCTTCTACTTCGCATTGATAAGAAGCAAAATCATGTGTTTCGCGTGGATTTGAAGCTAACTCGTTTGTATCGCATGCAGTTGAAGCTAAATCATGTATATCACAAGTATTTGAAGGTAAACCATTTGATTCGCATGGATTTGATGCTATGCCATCTACTTCGCTTTTATTTGAAACTGAATCATGTGTTTCTCTTGAATTTGAAGCTAACACGTTCGTTTCACATGCAGTTGAAGCTAAATCATGTATGTCACAAGTATTTGAAGCTGAACCATTTGTTTCGCACGAATATCAGGCTAAACCATGTGTTTGGAATGAATTTGAAGCTAAATCATGTGTTTCCCATAGATATGAAGCTAACTCATTTGTTACGCATGCAGTTGAAGCTGAATCATGTATATCCCAAGTATTTGAAGCTCAACCATTTGATTCGCATGGATTTGAAGATAAGCCTTCTACTTCGCATTGATTTTAATCTAAATCATGTGTTTCGCATGCATTTGAAGCTAATCGTTTGTATCGCATGGAGTTGAAGCTAAATCATGTGTATCACAAGTATTTGCAGCTAAACCATTTGATTCGCATGGATTTGATGCAATGCCATCTACTTCGCTTTTATTTGAAACTGAATCATGTTTTTCTCTTGAATTTTAAGCTAACTAGTTTGTTTCGTAATGCAGTTGAAGCTAAATCATGTATATCACAATTATTTGAAGCTAAACCATTTGATTCGGATGGATTTCAAAATAAGCCTTCTACTTCGCATTGATTTTAATCTAAATCATCTGTTTCGCATGGATTTAAAGCTATCTCGTTTGTTTCGCATGCAGTTGAAGATAAATCATGTATATCACAGGTATTTGAAGCTAAACCAGTTGTTTCGCATGGATTCGAAGATAAGCCTTCTAAATCGCATTGATTTCAAGCTAAATCATGTGTTTCGCATGGATTTGAAGCTAACTCGCTAGTTTTGCATGCTGTTGAAGCTTATTCATGTACATCACAAGTATTTGAAGCTAAACCATTTGTTTCGCAAGGATTCGAAGATCAGCCTTCTACTTCGCATTGATAAGAAGCTAAATCATGTGTTTCGCTTGGATTTCAAGCTAACTCGTTTGTTTCGCATGCAACTGAAGCTAAATCATGTATATCACAATTATTTGAAGCTAAACCATTTGATTCGCACTGATTTCAAAATAAGCCTTCTACTTGCATTGATTTTAATCTAAATCATCTGTTTCGGATGGATTTAAAGCTATCTCGTTTTTTTCGCATGCAGTTGAAGATAAATCATGTATATCACAGGTATTTGAAGCTAAACCATTTGTTTCGCATGGATTCGAATATAAGCCTTCTAAATCGCATTGATGTCAAGCTAAATCATATGTTTCGCATAGATTTGAAGCTAACTCGCTAATTTTGCATGCTGTTGAAGCTTATTCATGTATATCACAAGTATTTGAAGCTAAACCATTTGTTTCGCAAGGATTCGAAGATCAGCCTTCTACTTCGCATTGATAAGAAGCTAACTCATGTGTTTCGCATGGATTTGAAGCTAACTCGTTAGTTTTGCATGCTGTTGAAGCTAGATCATGTATATTACAAGTATTTGAAGCTAAACCATTTGTTTCGCAAGGATACGAAGATCAGCCTTCTACTTCGCATTGATAAGAAGCAAAATCATGTGTTTCGCATGGATTTGAAGCTAACTCGTTCGTTTCGCTTGCATTTGAAGCTAAATCATGCACATCACAAGTATTTGAAGCTAATCCATTTGATTCGCATGGATTTCAAAATAAGCCTTCTACTTCGCATTGATTTTAATCTAAATCATCTGTTTCGGATGGATTTAAAGCTATCTCGTTTGTTTCGCATGCAGTTGAAGATAAATCATGTATATCACAAGTATTTGAAGCTAAACCATTTGATTCGCATGGATTTGATGCTATGCCATCTACTTCGCTTTTATTTGAAACTGAATCATGTGTGTCTCTTGAATTTGAAGCTAACACGTTCGTTTCACATGCAGTTGAAGCTAAATCATGTATGCCACAAGTATTGGAATCTGAACCATTTGTTTCGCACTAATATCAGGCTAAACCATGTGTTTGGAATGAATTTGAAGCTAAATCATGTGTTTCGCATAGATTTGAAGCTAACTCATTTGTTACGCATGCAGTTGAAGCTGAATCATGTATATCCCAAGTATTTGAAGCTCAACCATTTGATTCGCATGGATTTGAAGATAAGCCTTCTACTTCGCATTGATTTTAATCTAAATCATGTGTTTCGCATGCATTTGAAGCTAATCGTTTGTATCGCATGGAGTTGAAGCTAAATCATGTATATCACAAGTATTTGCAGCTAAACCATTTGATTCGCATGGATTTGATGCAATGCCATCTACTTCGCTTTTATTTGAAACTGTATCACGTGTTTCTCTTGAATTTGAAGCTAACTAGTTTGTTTCATAATGCAGTTGAAGCTAAATCATGTATATCACAATTATTTGAAGCTAAACCATTTGTTTCGCGTGGATTCGAAGATAAGCCTTCTAAATCGCATTGATTTCAAGCTAAATCATGTGTTTCGCATGGATTTGAAGCTAACTCGCTAGTTTTGCATGCTGTTGAAGCTTATTCATGTATATCACAAGTATTTGAAGCTAAACCATTTGTTTCGCAAGGATTCGAAGATCAGCCTTCTACTTCGCATTGATAAGAAGCTAACTCATGTGTTTCGCATGGACTTGAAGCTAACTCGTTAGTTTTGCATGCTGTTGAAGCTAAATCATGTATATCACAAGTATTTGAAGCTAAACCATTTGTTTCGCAAGGTTACGAAGATCAGCCTTCTACTTCGCATTGATTTGAAACTAAATCATGTGTTTCGAATGGATTTGAAGCTAACTCGTTTGTTTCGCATGCAATTGAAGCTACATCATGTATATCACAATAATTTGAAGCTAAACCATTTGATTCGCATGGATTTCAAAATAAGCCTTCTACTTCGCATTGATTTTAATCTAAATCATCTGTTTCGGATGGATTTAAAGCTATCTCGTTTGTTTCGCATGCAGTTGAAGATAAATCATGTATATCACAAGTATTTGAAGCTAATCCATTTGTTTCGCGTGGATTCGAAGATCAGCCTTCTACATGCATTGATTTGAAGTTAAATCATATGTTTCGCATGGATTTGAAGCTAATCGTTTGTATCGCATGCAGTTGAAGCTAAATCATGTATATCACAAGTATTTGAAGGTAAACCATTTGATTCGCATGGATTTGATGCTATGCCATCTACTTCGCTTTTATTTGAAACTGAATCATGTGTTTCTCTTGAATTTGAAGCTAACACGTTCGTTTCACATGCAGTTGAAGCTAAATCATGTATGTCACAAGTATTTGAAGCTGAACCATTTGTTTCGCACGAATATCAGGCTAAACCATGTGTTTGGAATGAATTTGAAGCTAAATCATGTGTTTCGCATAGATTTGAAGCTAACTCATTTGTTACGCATGCAGTTGAAGCTGAATCATGTATATCCCAAGTATTTGAAGCTCAACCATTTGATTCGCATGGATTTAAAGATAAGCCTTCTACTTCGCATTGATTTTAATCTAAATCATGTGTTTCGCATGCATTTGAAGCTAATCGTTTGTATCGCATGGAGTTGAAGCTAAATCATGTATATCACAATTATTTGAAGCTAAACCATTTGATTCGCATGGATTTCAAAATAAGCCTTCTACTTCGCATTGATTTTAATCTAAATCATCTGTTTCGCATGGATTTAAAGCTATCTCGTTTGTTTCGCATGCAGTTGAAGATAAATCATGTATATCACAGGTATTTGAAGCTAAACCAGTTGTTTCGCATGGATTCGAAGATAAGCCTTCTAAATCGCATTGATGTCAAGCTAAATCATATGTTTCGCATAGATTTGAAGCTAACTCGCTAATTTTGCATGCTGTTGAAGCTTATTCATGTATATCACAAGTATTTGAAGCTAAACCATTTGATTCGCATGGATTTCAAAATAAGCCTTCTACTTCGCATTGATTTTAATCTAAATCATCTGTTTCGGATAGATTTAAAGCTATCTCGTTTTTTTCGCATCCAGTTGAAGATAAATCATGTATATCACAGGTATTTGAAGCTAAACCATTTGTTTCGCATGGATTCGAATATAAGCCTTCTAAATCGCATTGATGTCAAGCTAAATCATATGTTTCGCATAGATTTGAAGCTAACTCGCTAATTTTGCATGCTGTTGAAGCTTATTCATGTATATCACAAGTATTTGAAGCTAAACCATTTGTTTCGCAAGGATTCGAAGATCAGCCTTCTACTTCGCATTGATAAGAAGCTAACTCATGTGTTTCGCATGGATTTGAAGCTAACTCGTTAGTTTTGCATGCTGTTGAAGCTAAATCATGTATATCACAAGTATTTGAAGCTAAACCATTTGTTTCGCAAGGATACGAAGATCAGCCTTCTACTTCGCATTGATAAGAAGCAAAATCATGTGTTTCGCGTGGATTTGAAGCTAACTCGTTCGTTTCGCTTGCATTTGAAGCTAAATCGTGCACATCACAAGTATTTGAAGCTGAACCACTTGTTTCGCAATGGATTTGAAGATAAGCCTTCTACTTCGCATTGATTTGAAGCTAAATCATTTGTTTCGCTTGGATTTCAAGCTAACTCGTTTGTTTCGCATGCAATTGAAGGTAAATCATGTATATCACAATTATTTGAAGCTAAACCATTTGATTCGCATGGATTTCAAAATAAGCCTTCTACTTCGCATTGATTTTAATCTAAATCATCTGTTTCGGATGGATTTAAAGCTATCTCGTTTTTTTCGCATGCAGTTGAAGATAAATCATGTATATCACAGGTATTTGAAACTAAACCATTTGTTTCGCATGGATTCGAATATAAGCCTTCTAAATCGCATTGATGTCAAGCTAAATCATATGTTTCGCATAGATTTGAAGCTAACTCGCTAATTTTGCATGCTGTTGAAGCTTATTCATGTATATCACAAGTATTTGAAGCTAAACCATTTGTTTCGCAAGGATTCGAAGATCAGCCTTCTACTTCGCATTGATAAGAAGCTAACTCATGTGTTTCGCATGGATTTGAAGCTAACTCGTTAGTTTTGCATGCTGTTGAAGCTAAATCATGTATATCACAAGTATTTGAAGCTAAACCATTTGTTTCGCAAGGATACGAAGAGCAGCCTTCTACTTCTAATTGATAAGAAGCAAAATCATGTGTTTCGCATGGATTTGAAGCTAACTCGTTCGTTGCGCTTGCATTTGAAGCTAAATCATGCACATCACATGTATTTGAAGCTGAACCACTTGATTCGCATGGATTTCAAAATAAGCCTTCTACTTCGCATTGATTTTAATCTAAATCATCTGTTTCGGATGGATTTAAAGCTATCTCGTTTGTTTCGCATGCAGTTGAAGATAAATCATGTATATCACAAGTATTTGAAGCTAATCCATTTGTTTCGCGTGGATTCGAAGATCAGCCTTCTACTTCGCATTGATTTGAAGTTAAATCATGTGTATCGCATGGATTTGAAGCTAACTCGCTAGTTTTGCATGCTGTTGAAGCTTATTCATGAACATCACAAGTATTTGAAGCTAAACCATTTGTTTCGCAAGGATTCGAAGATCAGCCTTCTACTTCGCATTGATAAGAAGCTAAATCATGTGTTTCGCTTGGATTTCAAGCTAACTCGTTTGTTTCGCATGCAATTGAAGCTAAATCATGTATATCACAATTATTTGAAACTAAACCTTTTGATTCGCATGGATTTCAAAATAAGCCTTCTACTTCGCATTGATTTTAATCTAAATCATCTGTTTCGGATGGATTTAAAGCTATCTCGTTTTTTTCGCATCCAGTTGAAGATAAATCATGTATATCACAGGTATTTGAAGCTAAACCATTTGTTTCGCATGGATTCGAATATAAGCCTTCTAAATCGCATTGATGTCAAGCTAAATCATATGTTTCGCATAGATTTGAAGCTAACTTGCTAATTTTGCATGCTGTTGAAGCTTATTCATGTATATCACAGGTATTTGAAGCTAAACCATTTGTTTCGCATGGATTCGAATATAAGCCTTCTAAATCGCATTGATAAGAAGCTAACTCATGTGATTCGCATGGATTTGAATCTAACTCGTTAGTTTTGCATGCTGTTGAAGCTAAATCATGTATATCACAAGTATTTGAAGCTAAACCATTTGTTTCGCAAGGATACGAAGATCAGCCTTCTACTTCGCATTGATAAGAAGCAAAATCATGTGTTTCGCATGGATTTGAAGCTAACTCGTTCGTTTCGCTTGCATTTGAAGCTAAATCATGCACATCACAAGTATTTGAAGCTAATGCATTTGTTTCGCGTGGATTCGAAGATCAGCCTTCTACTTCGCATTGATTTGAAGCTAAATCATGTGTTTCGAATGGTTTTGAAGCTAACCGTTTGTTTCGCATGCAATTGAAGCTACATCATGTATATCACAATTATTTGAAGCTAAATCATTTGATTCGCATGGATTTCAAAATAAGCCTTCTACTTCCCATTGATTTTAATCTAAATCATCTGTTTCGGATGGATTTAAAGCCATCTCGTTTGTTTCGCATGCAGTTGAAGATAAATCATGTATATCACAAGTATTTGAAGCTAATCCATTTGTTTCGCGTGGATTCGAAGATCAGCCTTCTAAATCGCATTGATTTCAAGCTAAATCATGTGTTTCGCATGGATTTGAAGCTAACTCGCTAGTTTTGCATGCTGTTGAAGCTTATTCATGTACATCACAAGTATTTGAAGTTAAACCATTTGTTTCGCAAGGATTCGAAGATCAGCCTTCTACTTCGCATTGATAAGAAGCTAAATCATGTGTTTCGCATGGATTTGAAGCTAACTCGTTAGTTTTGCATGCTGTTGAAGCTAAATCATGTATATCACAAGTATTTGAAGCTAAACCATTTGTTTCGCAAGGTTACGAAGATCAGCCTTCTACTTCGCATTGATTTGAAACTAAGTCATGTGTTTCGAATGGATTTGAAGCTATCTCGTTTGTTTCGCATGCAATTGAAGCTACATCATGTATATCACAATTATTTGAAGCTAAACCATTTGATTCGCATGGATTTCAAAATAAGCCTTCTACTTCGCATTGATTTTAATCTAAATCATCTGTTTCGGATGGATTTAAAGCTATCTCGTTTGTTTCGCATGCAGTTGAAGATAAATCATGTATATCACAAGTATTTGAAGCTAATCCATTTGTTTCGCGTGGATTCGAAGATCAGCCTTCTACATGCATTGATTTGAAGTTAAATCATATGTTTCGCATGGATTTGAAGCTAATCGTTTGTATCGCATGCAGTTGAAGCTAAATCATGTATATCACAAGTATTTGAAGGTAAACCATTTGATTCGCATGGATTTGATGCTATGACATCTACTTCGCTTTTATTTGAAACTGAATCATGTGTTTCTCTTGAATTTGAAGCTTACACGTTCGTTTCACATGCAGTTGAAGCTAAATCATGTATGTCACAATTATTCGAAGCTGAACCATTTGTTTCGCACGAATATCAGGCTAAACCATGTGTTTGGAATGAATTTGAAGCTAAATCATGTGTTTCGCATAGATATGAAGCTAACTCATTTGTTACGCATGCAGTTGAAGCTGAATCATGTATATCCCAAGTATTTGAAGCTCAACCATTTGATTCGCATGGATTTGAAGATAAGCCTTCTACTTCGCATTGATTTTAATCTAAATCATGTGTTTCGCATGCATTTGAAGCTAATCGTTTGTATCGCATGGAGTTGAAGCTAAATCATATGTATCACAAGTATTTGCAGCTAAACCATTTGATTCGCATGGATTTGATGCAATGCCATCTACTTCGCTTTTATTTGAAACTGAATCATGTTTTTCTCTTGAATTTTAAGCTAACTAGTTTGTTTCGTAATGCAGTTGAAGCTAAATCATGTATATCACAATTATTTGAAGCTAAACCATTTGATTCGCATGGATTTCAAAATAAGCCTTCTACTTCGCATTGATTTTAATCTAAATCATCTGTTTCGCATGGATTTAAAGCTATCTCGTTTGTTTCGCATGCAGTTGAAGATAAATCATGTATATCACAGGTATTTGAAGCTAAACCAGTTGTTTCGCATGGATTCGAAGATAAGCCTTCTAAATCGCATTGATTTCAAGCTAAATCATGTGTTTCGCATGGATTTGAAGCTAACTCGCTAGTTTTGCATGCTGTTGAAGCTTATTCATGTACATCACAAGTATTTGAAGCTAAACCATTTGTTTCGCAAGGATTCGAAGATCAGCCTTCTACTTCGCATTGATAAGAAGCTAAATCATGTGTTTCGCTTGGATTTCAAGCTAACTCGTTTGTTTCGCATGCAACTGAAGCTAAATCATGTATATCACAATTATTTGAAGCTAAACCATTTGATTCGCACTGATTTCAAAATAAGCCTTCTACTTGCATTGATTTTAATCTAAATCATCTGTTTCGGATGGATTTAAAGCTATCTCGTTTTTTTCGCATGCAGTTGAAGATAAATCATGTATATCACAGGTATTTGAAGCTAAACCATTTGTTTCGCATGGATTCGAATATAAGCCTTCTAAATCGCATTGATGTCAAGCTAAATCATATGTTTCGCATAGATTTGAAGCTAACTCGCTAATTTTGCATGCTGTTGAAGCTTATTCATGTATACCACAAGTATTTGAAGCTAAACCATTTGTTTCGCAAGGATTCGAAGATCAGCCTTCTACTTCGCATTGATAAGAAGCTAACTCATGTGTTTCGCATGGATTTGAAGCTAACTCGTTAGTTTTGCATGCTGTTGAAGCTAGATCATGTATATCACAAGTATTTGAAGCTAAACCATTTGTTTCGCAAGGATACGAAGATCAGCCTTCTACTTCGCATTGATAAGAAGCAAAATCATGTGTTTCGCATGGATTTGAAGCTAACTCGTTCGTTTCGCTTGCATTTGAAGCTAAATCATGCACATCACAAGTATTTGAAGCTAATCCATTTGATTCGCATGGATTTCAAAATAAGCCTTCTACTTCGCATTGATTTTAATCTAAATCATCTGTTTCGGATGGATTTAAAGCTATCTCGTTTGTTTCGCATGCAGTTGAAGATAAATCATGTATATCACAAGTATTTGAAGCTAAACCATTTGATTCGCATGGATTTGATGCTATGCCATCTACTTCGCTTTTATTTGAAACTGAATCATGTGTGTCTCTTGAATTTGAAGCTAACACGTTCGTTTCACATGCAGTTGAAGCTAAATCATGTATGTCACAAGTATTGGAAGCTGAACCATTTGTTTCGCACTAATATCAGGCTAAACCATGTGTTTGGAATGAATTTGAAGCTAAATCATGTGTTTCGCATAGATTTGAAGCTAACTCATTTGTTACGCATGCAGTTGAAGCTGAATCATGTATATCCCAAGTATTTGAAGCTCAACCATTTGATTCGCATGGATTTGAAGATAAGCCTTCTACTTCGCATTGATTTTAATCTAAATCATGTGTTTCGCATGCATTTGAAGCTAATCGTTTGTATCGCATGGAGTTGAAGCTAAATCATGTATATCACAAGTATTTGCAGCTAAACCATTTGATTCGCAAGGATTCGAAGATCAGCCTTCTACTTCGCATTGATAAGAAGCTAAATCATGTGTTTCGCTTGGATTTCAAGCTAACTCGTTTGTTTCATAATGCAGTTGAAGCTAAATCATGTATATCACAATTATTTGAAGCTAAACCATTTGTTTCGCATGGATTTCAAAATAAGCCTTCTACTTCGCATTGATTTTAATCTAAATCATCTGTTTCGGATGGATTTAAAGCTATCTCGTTTGTTTCGCATGCAGTTGAAGATAAATCATGTATATCACAAGTATTTGAAGCTAAACCATTTGTTTCGCAAGGTTACGAAGATCTGCCTTCTACTTCGCATTGATTTGAAACTAAATCATGTGTTTCGAATGGATTTGAAGCTAACTCGTTTGTTTCGCATGCAATTGAAGCTAAATCATGTATATCAAAAGTATTTGAAGGTAAACCATTTGATTCGCATGGATTTGATGCTATGCCATCTACTTCGCTTTTATTTGAAACTGAATCATGTGTTTCGAATGGATTTGAAGCTAACTCGTTTGTTTCGCATGCAATTGAAGCTACATCATGTATATCACAATTATTTGAAGCTAAACCATTTGATTCGCATGGATTTCAAAATAAGCCTTCTACTTCGCATTGATTTTAATCTAAATCATCTGTTTCGGATGGATTTAAAGCTATCTCGTTTGTTTCGCATGCAGTTGAAGATAAATCATGTATATCACAAGTATTTGAAGCTAATCCATTTGTTTCGCGTGGATTCGAAGATCAGCCTTCTACATGCATTGATTTGAAGTTAAATCATATGTTTCGCATGGATTTGAAGCTAATCGTTTGTTTCGCATGCAGTTGAAGCTAAATCATGTATATCACAAGTATTTGAAGGTAAACCATTTGATTCGCATGGATTTGATGCTATGCCATCTACTTCGCTTTTATTTGAAACTGAATCATGTGTTTCTCTTGAATTTGAAGCTAACACGTTCGTTTCACATGCAGTTGAAGCTAAATCATGTATGTCACAAGTATTTGAAGCTGAACCATTTGTTTCGCACGAATATCAGGCTAAACCATGTGTTTGGAATGAATTTGAAGCTAAATCATGTGTTTCGCATAGATTTGAAGCTAACTCATTTGTTACGCATGCAGTTGAAGCTGAATCATGTATATCCCAAGTATTTGAAGCTCAACCATTTGATTCGCATGGATTTGAAGATAAGCCTTCTACTTCGCATTGATTTTAATCTAAATCATGTGTTTCGCATGCACTTGAAGCTAATCGTTTGTATCGCATGGAGTTGAAGCTAAATCATGTATATCACAATTATTTGAAGCTAAACCATTTGATTCGCATGGATTTCAAAATAAGCCTTCTACTTCGCATTGATTTTAATCTAAATCATCTGTTTCGCATGGATTTAAAGCTATCTCGTTTGTTTCGCATGCAGTTGAAGATAAATCATGTATATCACAGGTATTTGAAGCTAAACCAGTTGTTTCGCATGGATTCGAAGATAAGCCTTCTAAATCGCATTGATTTCAAGCTAAATCATGTGTTTCGCATGGATTTGAAGCTAACTCGCTAGTTTTGCATGCTGTTGAAGCTTATTCATGTACATCACAAGTATTTGAAGCTAAACCATTTGTTTCGCAAGGTTACGAAGATCAGCCTTCTACTTCGCATTGATTTGAAACTAAATCATGTGTTTCGAATGGATTTGAAGCTAACTCGTTTGTTTCGCATGCAATTGAAGCTACATCATGTATATCACAATTATTCGAAGCTAAACCATTTGATTCGCATGGATTTCAAAATAAGCCTTCTACTTCGCATTGATTTTAATCTAAATCATCTGTTTCGGATGGATTTAAAGCTATCTCGTTTGTTTCGCATGCAGTTGAAGATAAATCATGTATATCACAAGTATTTGAAGCTAATCCATTTGTTTCGCGTGGATTCGAAGATCAGCCTTCTACATGCATTGATTTGAAGTTAAATCATATGTTTCGCATGGATTTGAAGCTAATCGTTTGTTTCGCATGCAGTTGAAGCTAAATCATGTATATCACAAGTATTTGAAGGTAAACCATTTGATTCGCATGGATTTGATGCTATGCCATCTACTTCGCTTTTATTTGAAACTGAATCATGTGTTTCTCTTGAATTTGAAGCTAACACGTTCGTTTCACATGCAGTTGAAGCTAAATCATGTATGTCACAAGTATTTGAAGCTGAACCATTTGTTTCGCACGAATATCAGGCTAAACCATGTGTTTGGAATGAATTTGAAGCTAAATCATGTGTTTCGCATAGATTTGAAGCTAACTCATTTGTTACGCATGCAGTTGAAGCTGAATCATGTATATCCCAAGTATTTGAAGCTCAACCATTTGATTCGCATGGATTTGAAGATAAGCCTTCTACTTCGCATTGATTTTAATCTAAATCATGTGTTTCGCATGCACTTGAAGCTAATCGTTTGTATCGCATGGAGTTGAAGCTAAATCATGTATATCACAATTATTTGAAGCTAAACCATTTGATTCGCATGGATTTCAAAATAAGCCTTCTACTTCGCATTGATTTTAATCTAAATCATCTGTTTCGCATGGATTTAAAGCTATCTCGTTTGTTTCGCATGCAGTTGAAGATAAATCATGTATATCACAGGTATTTGAAGCTAAACCAGTTGTTTCGCATGGATTCGAAGATAAGCCTTCTAAATCGCATTGATTTCAAGCTAAATCATGTGTTTCGCATGGATTTGAAGCTAACTCGCTAGTTTTGCATGCTGTTGAAGCTTATTCATGTACATCACAAGTATTTGAAGCTAAACCATTTGTTTCGCAAGGATTCGAAGATCAGCCTTCTACTTCGCATTGATAAGAAGCTAAATCATGTGTTTCGCTTGGATTTCAAGCTAACTCGTTTGTTTCGCATGCAACTGAAGCTAAATCATGTATATCACAATTATTTGAAGCTAAGCCATTTGATTCGCATGGATTTCAAAATAAGCCTTCTACTTGCATTGATTTTAATCTAAATCATCTGTTTCGGATGGATTTAAAGCTATCTCGTTTGTTTCGCATGCAGTTGAAGATAAATTATGTATATCACAAGTATTTGAAGCTAATCCATTTGTTTCGCGTGGATTCGAAGATCAGCCTTCTACTTCGCATTGATTTGAAGTTAAATCATATGTTTCGCATGGATTTGAAGCCAATCGTTTGTATCGCATGCAGTTGAAGATAAATCATGTATATCACAAGTATTTGAAGCTAATCCATTTGTTTCGCGTGGATTCGAAGATCAGCCTTCTACATGCATTGATTTGAAGTTAAATCATATGTTTCGCATGGATTTGAAGCTAATCGTTTGTATCGCATGCAGTTGAAGCTAAATCATGTATATCACAAGTATTTGAAGGTAAACCATTTGATTCGCATGGATTTGATGCTATGCCATCTACTTCGCTTTTATTTGAAACTGAATCATGTGTTTCTCTTGAATTTGAAGCTAACACGTTCGTTTCACATGCAGTTGAAGCTAAATCATGTATGTCACAAGTATTTGAAGCTGAACTATTTGTTTCGCACGAATATCAGGCTAAACCATGTGTTTGGAATGAATTTGAAGCTAAATCATGTGTTTCGCATAGATTTGAAGCTAACTCATTTGTTACGCATGCAGTTGAAGCTGAATCATGTATATCCCAAGTATTTGAAGCTCAACCATTTGATTCGCATGGATTTGAAGATAAGCCTTCTACTTCGCATTGATTTTAATCTAAATCATTTGTTTCGCATGGATTTGAAGCTAACTCGTTCGTTTCGCTTGCATTTGAAGCTAAATCATACACATCACATGTATATGATGCTGAACCACTTGATTCGCATGGATTTAAAAATAAGCCTTCTACTTCGCATTGATTTTAATCTAAATCATCTGTTTCGGATGGATTTAAAGCTATCTCGTTTGTTTCGCATGCAGTTGAAGATAAATCATGTATATCACAAGTATTTGAAGCTAATCCATTTGTTTCGCGTGGATTCGAAGATCAGCCTTCTACTTCGCATTGATTTGAAGTTAAATCATATGTTTCGCATGGATTTGAAGCCAATCGTTTGTATCGCATGCAGTTGAAGATAAATCATGTATATCACAAGTATTTCAAGCTAATCCATTTGTTTCGCGTGGATTCGAAGATCAGCCTTCTACATGCATTGATTTGAAGTTAAATCATATGTTTCGCATGGATTTGAAGTTAAATCATATGTTTCGCATGGATTTGAAGCTAATCGTTTGTATCGCATGCAGTTGAAGCTAAATCATGTATATCACAAGTATTTGAAGGTAAACCATTTGATTCGCATGGATTTGATGCTATGCCATCTACTTCGCTTTTATTTGAAACTGAATCATGTGTTTCTCTTGAAAATGAAGCTAACACGTTCGTTTCACATGCAGTTGAAGCTAAATCATGTATGTCACAAGTATTTGAAGCTGAACTATTTGTTTCGCACGAATATCAGGCTAAACCATGTGTTTGGAATGAATTTGAAGCTAAATCATGTGTTTCGCATAGATTTGAAGCTAACTCATTTGTTACGCATGCAGTTGAAGCTGAATCATGTATATCCCAAGTATTTGAAGCTCAACCATTTGATTCGCATGGATTTGAAGATAAGCCTTCTACTTCGCATTGATTTTAATCTAAATCATGTGTTTCGCATGGATTTGAAGCTAACTCGTTCGTTTCGCTTGCATTTGAAGCTAAATCATACACATCACATGTATATGATGCTGAACCACTTGATTCGCATGGATTTAAAAATAAGCCTTCTACTTCGCATTGATTTTAATCTAAATCATCTGTTTCGGATGGATTTAAAGCTATCTCGTTTGTTTCGCATGCAGTTGAAGATAAATCATGTATATCACAAGTATTTGAAGCTAAACCATTTGTTTCGCAAGGATTCGAAGATCAGCCTTCTACTTCGCATTGATAAGAAGCTAAATCATGTGTATCGCTTGGATTTCAAGCTAACTCGTTTGTTTCGCATGCAATTGAAGCTAAATCATGTATATCACAATTATTTGAAACTAAACCATTTGATTCGCATGGATTTCAAAATAAGCCTTCTACTTCGCATTGATTTTAATCTAAATCATCTGTTTCGGATGGATTTAAAGCTATCTCGTTTTTTTCGCATCCAGTTGAAAATAAATCATGTATATCACAGGTATTTGAAGCTAAACCATTTGTTTCGCATGGATTCGAATATAAGCCTTCTAAATCGCATTGATGTCAAGCTAAATCATATGTTTCGCATAGATTTGAAGCTAACTCGCTAATTTTGCATGCTGTTGAAGCTTATTCATGTATATCACAGGTATTTGAAGCTAAACCATTTGTTTCGCATGGATTCGAATATAAGCCTTCTAAATCGCATTCATAAGAAGCTAACTCATGTGATTCGCATGGATTTGAATCTAACTCGTTAGTTTTGCATGCTGTTGAAGCTAAATCATGCAAATCACAAGTATTTGCAGCTAAACCATTTGTTTCGCAAGGATACGAAGATCAGCCTTCTACTACGCATTGATAAGAAGCAAAATCATGTGTTTCGCATGGATTTGAAGCTAACTCGTTCGTTTCGCTTGCATTTGAAGCTAAATCATGCACATCACAAGTATTTGAAGCTAATCCATTTGTTTCGCGTGGATTCGAAGATCAGCCTTCTACTTCGCATTGATTTGAAGCTAAATCATGTGTTTCGAATGGTTTTGAAGCTAACCGTTTGTTTCGCATGCAATTGAAGCTACATCATGTATATCACAATTATTTGATGCTAAACCATTTGATTCGCATGGATTTCAAAATAAGCCTTCTACTTCCCATTGATTTTAATCTAAATCATCTGTTTCGGATGGATTTAAAGCTATCTCGTTTGTTTCGCATGCAGTTGAAGATAAATCATGTATATCACAAGTATTTGAAGCTAATCCTTTTGTTTCGCGTGGATTCGAAGATCAGCCTTCTACTTCGCATTGATTTGAAGTTAAATCATATGTTTCGCATGGATTTGAAGCTAATCGTTTGTATCGCATGCAGTTGAAGCTAAATCATGTATATCACAAGTATTTGAAGCTAAACCATTTGATTCGCATGGATTTGATGCTATGCCATCTACTTCGCTTTTATTTGAAACTGAATCATGTGTTTCTCTTGAATTTGAAGCTAACTAGTTTGTTTCGTAATGCAGTTGAAGCTAAATCATGTATATCACAATTATTTGAAGCTAAACCATTTGATTCGCACTGATTTCAAAATAAGCCTTCTACTTGCATTGATTTTAATCTAAATCATCTGTTTCGGATGGATTTAAAGCTATCTCGTTTTTTTCGCATGCAGTTGAAGATAAATCATGTATATCACAGGTATTTGAAGCTAAACCATTTGTTTCGCATGGATTCGAATATAAGCCTTCTACTTCGCATTGATTTGAAGTTAAATCATATGTTTCGCATGGATTTGAAGCTAATCGTTTGTATCGCATGCAGTTGAAGCTAAATCATGTATATCACAAGTATTTGAAGGTAAACCATTTGATTCGCATGGATTTGATGCTATGCCATCTACTTCGCTTTTATTTGAAACTGAATCATGTGTTTCTCTTGAAAATGAAGCTAACACGTTCGTTTCACATGCAGTTGAAGCTAAATCATGTATGTCACAAGTATTTGAAGCTGAACTATTTGTTTCGCACGAATATCAGGCTAAACCATGTGTTTGGAATGAATTTGAAGCTAAATCATGTGTTTCGCATAGATTTGAAGCTAACTCATTTGTTACGCATGCAGTTGAAGCTGAATCATGTATATCCCAAGTATTTGAAGCTCAACCATTTGATTCGCATGGATTTGAAGATAAGCCTTCTACTTCGCATTGATTTTAATCTAAATCATGTGTTTCGCATGGATTTGAAGCTAACTCGTTCGTTTCGCTTGCATTTGAAGCTAAATCATACACATCACATGTATATGATGCTGAACCACTTGATTCGCATGGATTTAAAAATAAGCCTTCTACTTCGCATTGATTTTAATCTAAATCATCTGTTTCGGATGGATTTAAAGCTATCTCGTTTGTTTCGCATGCAGTTGAAGATAAATCATGTATATCACAAGTATTTGAAGCTAAACCATTTGTTTCGCAAGGATTCGAAGATCAGCCTTCTACTTCGCATTGATAAGAAGCTAAATCATGTGTATCGCTTGGATTTCAAGCTAACTCGTTTGTTTCGCATGCAATTGAAGCTAAATCATGTATATCACAATTATTTGAAACTAAACCATTTGATTCGCATGGATTTCAAAATAAGCCTTCTACTTCGCATTGATTTTAATCTAAATCATCTGTTTCGGATGGATTTAAAGCTATCTCGTTTTTTTCGCATCCAGTTGAAAATAAATCATGTATATCACAGGTATTTGAAGCTAAACCATTTGTTTCGCATGGATTCGAATATAAGCCTTCTAAATCGCATTGATGTCAAGCTAAATCATATGTTTCGCATAGATTTGAAGCTAACTCGCTAATTTTGCATGCTGTTGAAGCTTATTCATGTATATCACAGGTATTTGAAGCTAAACCATTTGTTTCGCATGGATTCGAATATAAGCCTTCTAAATCGCATTCATAAGAAGCTAACTCATGTGATTCGCAAGGATTTGAATCTAACTCGTTAGTTTTGCATGCTGTTGAAGCTAAATCATGCAAATCACAAGTATTTGCAGCTAAACCATTTGTTTCGCAAGGATACGAAGATCAGCCTTCTACTACGCATTGATAAGAAGCAAAATCATGTGTTTCGCATGGATTTGAAGCTAACTCGTTCGTTTCGCTTGCATTTGAAGCTAAATCATGCACATCACAAGTATTTGAAGCTAATCCATTTGTTTCGCGTGGATTCGAAGATCAGCCTTCTACTTCGCATTGATTTGAAGCTAAATCATGTGTTTCGAATGGTTTTGAAGCTAACCGTTTGTTTCGCATGCAATTGAAGCTACATCATGTATATCACAATTATTTGATGCTAAACCATTTGATTCGCATGGATTTCAAAATAAGCCTTCTACTTCCCATTGATTTTAATCTAAATCATCTGTTTCGGATGGATTTAAAGCTATCTCGTTTGTTTCGCATGCAGTTGAAGATAAATCATGTATATCACAAGTATTTGAAGCTAATCCTTTTGTTTCGCGTGGATTCGAAGATCAGCCTTCTACTTCGCATTGATTTGAAGTTAAATCATATGTTTCGCATGGATTTGAAGCTAATCGTTTGTATCGCATGCAGTTGAAGCTAAATCATGTATATCACAAGTATTTGAAGCTAAACCATTTGATTCGCATGGATTTGATGCTATGCCATCTACTTCGCTTTTATTTGAAACTGAATCATGTGTTTCTCTTGAATTTGAAGCTAACTAGTTTGTTTCGTAATGCAGTTGAAGCTAAATCATGTATATCACAAGTATTTGAAGCTAAACCATTTGTTTCGCATGGATTCGAAGATAAGCCTTCCACTTCGCATTCATTTGAAGCTAAATCATGTGTTCCGCATGGATTTGAAGCTAACTCGTTTTTTTCGCATGCAGTTGAAGATAAATCATGTATATCACAGGTATTTGAAGCTAAACCATTTGTTTCGCATGGATTCGAATATAAGCCTTCTAAATCGCATTGATGTCAAGCTAAATCATATGTTTCCCATAGATTTGAAGCTAACTCGCTAATTTTGCATGCTGTTGAAGCTTATTCATGTATATCACAAGTATTTGAAGCTAAACCATTTGTTTCGCAAGGATTCGAAGATCAGCCTTCTAGTTCGCATTGATAAGAAGCTAACTCATGTGTTTCGCATGGATTTGAAGCTAACTCGTTAGTTTTGCATGCTGTTGAAGCTAAATCATGTATATCACAAGTATTTGAAGCTAAACCATTTGTTTCGCAAGGATACGAAGATCAGCCTTCTACTTCGCATTGATAAGAAGCAAAATCATGTGTTTCGCATGGATTTGAAGCTAACTCGTTCGTTTCGCTTGCATTTGAAGCTAAATCATGCTCATCACAAGTATTTGAAGCTAATCCATTTGATTCGCATGGATTTCAAAATAAGCCTTCTACTTCGCATTGATTTTAATCTAAATCATCTGTTTCGGATGGATTTAAAGCTATCTCGTTTTTTTCGCATCCAGTTGAAAATAAATCATGTATATCACAGGTATTTGAAGCTAAACCATTTGTTTCGCATGGATTCGAATATAAGCCTTCTAAATCGCATTGATGTCAAGCTAAATCATATGTTCCGCATAGATTTGAAGCTAACTCGCTAATTTTGCATGCTGTTGAAGCTACATCATGTATATCACAATTATTTGAAGCTAAACCATTTGATTCGCATGGATTTCAAAATAAGCCTTCTACTTCGCATTGATTTTAATCTAAATCATCTGTTTCGGATGGATTTAAAGCTATCTCGTTTGTTTCGCATGCAGTTGAAGATAAATCATGTATATCACAAGTATTTGAAGCTAATCCATTTGTTTCGCGTGGATTCGAAGATCAGCCTTCTACATGCATTGATTTGAAGTTAAATCATATGTTTCGCATGGATTTGAAGCTAATCGTTTGTATCGCATGCAGTTGAAGCTAAATCATGTATATCACAAGTATTTGAAGGTAAACCATTTGATTCGCATGGATTTGATGCTATGCCATCTACTTCGCTTTTATTTGAAACTGAATCATGTGTTTCTCTTGAATTTGAAGCTAACACGTTCGTTTCACATGCAGTTGAAGCTAAATCATGTATGTCACAAGTATTTGAAGCTGAACCATTTGTTTCGCACGAATATCAGGCTAAACCATGTGTTTGGAATGAATTTGAAGCTAAATCATGTGTTTCGCATAGATTTGAAGCTAACTCATTTGTTACGCATGCAGTTGAAGCTGAATCATGTATATCCCAAGTATTTGAAGCTCAACCATTTGATTCGCATGGATTTGAAGATAAGCCTTCTACTTCGCATTGATTTTAATCTAAATCATGTGTTTCGCATGCACTTGAAGCTAATCGTTTGTATCGCATGGAGTTGAAGCTAAATCATGTATATCACAATTATTTGAAGCTAAACCATTTGATTCGCATGGATTTCAAAATAAGCCTTCTACTTCGCATTGATTTTAATCTAAATCATCTGTTTCGCATGGATTTAAAGCTATCTCGTTTGTTTCGCATGCAGTTGAAGATAAATCATGTATATCACAGGTATTTGAAGCTAAACCAGTTGTTTCGCATGGATTCGAAGATAAGCCTTCTAAATCGCATTGATTTCAAGCTAAATCATGTGTTTCGCATGGATTTGAAGCTAACTCGCTAGTTTTGCATGCTGTTGAAGCTTATTCATGTACATCACAAGTATTTGAAGCTAAACCATTTGTTTCTCAAGGATTCGAAGATCAGCCTTCTACTTCGCATTGATAAGAAGCTAAATCATGTGTTTCGCTTGGATTTCAAGCTAACTCGTTTGTTTCGCATGCAACTGAAGCTAAATCATGTATATCACAATTATTTGAAGCTAAGCCATTTGATTCGCATGGATTTCAAAATAAGCCTTCTACTTGCATTGATTTTAATCTAAATCATCTGTTTCGGATGGATTTAAAGCTATCTCGTTTGTTTCGCATGCAGTTGAAGATAAATTATGTATATCACAAGTATTTGAAGCTAAACCATTTGTTTCGCATGGATTCGAATATAAGCCTTCTACTTCGCATTGATAAGAAGCTAACTCATGTGTTTCGCATGGATTTGAAGCTAACTCGTTAGTTTTGCATGCTGTTGAAGCTTATTCATGTACATCACAAGTATTTGAAGCTAAACCATTTGTTTCGCAAGGATTCGAAGATCCGCCTTCTACTTCGCATTGATAAGAAGCTAAATCATGTGTTTCGCTTGGATTTCAAGCTAACTCGTTTGATTCGCATGCAGTTGAAGCTAAATCATGTTTATCACATGTATCTGAGTCTAAACCATCTGTTTCGCATGAATATTAAGCTGAACCATGTGTTTCTCATGAATTTGAAACTATATCATGTGTTTCGCATGGATTTGAAGCTAACGCGTTTATTTCGTCTGCATTTGAAGCAAAATCATGTATATCACAAGTATTTGAAGCTGAACCATTTGTTTCTCACGTATTTGAAACTGAGCCTTCTACTTCGCATTGATTTGAAGCTGAATCATGTGTTTCGCTTGCATTAGAAGCTAACTCGTTTGTTTCGCATAGATTTGAAGCTAAATCATGTGTTTCGCATGGATTTGAAGCTACCTCGTTTGTTTCGCCTGCATTTGAAGCTACATTACTTCTATTCGAAAGTATTTGATGATAAATCATTCGTTTCGCATGGATTTGAAGCTAATCCTTCAACTTCGCATTCATTTGAAGCTAAATCATGCGTTTCGCATGGATTTGAAGCTATATCACTTATATTCGCAAGTATTTGAAGGTCAATCATTCGTTTCGCATGGATTTGAAGCTAATCCTTCTACTTCGGATTGTTTTGAAGCTAAATCTTGTGTTTCGCATGGATTTGTAGCTAACTCGTTTGTTTCGCACGCAGTGACGCTAAATCGTGTATATCACGATTATTTGAAGCTAGTCCATTTGATTCGCATGGATTTGAAACGAAGACTTCTGCTTCGCATTGAGTTGAAGCTAAAACATGCATTTCGCATGGATTTGGAGCTAACTCGTTTTTTTCGCCTGCATTTGGAGCTATATCACTTATATTCGCAAGTATGTGAAGGTCAATCATTCGTTTCGCATGTTTTTGAAGCTAATCCTTCTACTTCGCATTCATTTGAAGCTAAATCATGCGTTTCGCACGGATTTGTAGCTAACTCGTTTGATTCGCCTGCATTTCAAGCTTTATTACTTATATGGCAAGTGTTTGAAGCTAAATCATTTGTGTCGCATGGGTTTGAAGCTAAGCCTTCTACTTCGGATGGATTTGAAGCTAAATCATGCGTTTCGCTTGGATTTAAAACTAACTTGTTTGTTTCGCATGCAGTTGAAACTAAATCATGTATATCACAAGTTTTTGAAGCTGAACCATTTGATTCCCATGAATAGTACGCTAAACTATTTCTTTCGAATGAATTTGAAGCTAAATCATGTGTTTTGAATGGATTTGAAGCTAACTCGTTTGCTTCGTCTGCATTTGTAGCTATATCACTTATATTCGCAAGCATTTGGAGCTCAATCATTCGTTTCGCATGGATTTGAAGCTAAGCCTTCTACTTCGCATTTAATTGAAGCTAAATCATGTGGTTGCGCATGGATTTGAAGATAACACGTTTGTTTCGCATGGAGTTGCAGCTATATCACTTATATTCGCAAGTATTTGAAGCCAAATCATTCGGTTCGCATGGATTTGAAGCTATGCCTTCTACTTCGCATTGATTTGAAGTTAAATCATGTGTTTGGCATGGATTTGAAGCTATCCCGTTTGTTTAGCATGCAGTTGAATCTATATCACTTATATTCGCAAGCATTTGAAGCTAAATAATTCGTTTGGCATGGATTGGAAGCTAAGCCTTCTACTTTGCATTGATTTGAAGTCAAATCATGTGTTACGCTTGGATTTGAAGCTCACTCGTTTGTTTCGCCTGCATTTGAAGATATATCACTTACATCGCAAGTATATGAAGCTAAATCATTCGTGTCGCATGGATTTGAAGCTAAGCCTTCTACTTCGCATTGATTTGAAGCTAAATCATGTGTTTCGCATGGATTCGAGGCTAACTCGTTTGATTCGCATGCAGTTGAAGCTAAATCATGTTTATCACAAATATCTAAATCTAAACCATCTGTTTCGCATGAATATTAAGCTGAACCATGTGTTTCTCATGAATTTGAAACTATATCATGTGTTTCGCATGGATTTGAAGCTAACTCGTTTATTTCATCTTCATTTGAAGCAAAATCATGTATATCACAAGAATTTGAAGCTGAACCATTTGTTTCTCACGTATTTGAAACTGAGCCTTCTACTTCGCATTGATTTGAAGCTGAATCATGTGTTTCGCTTGCATTTGAAGCTAACTCGTTTGTTTCGCATAGATTTGAAGCTAAATCATGTGTTTCGCATGGATTTGAAGCTACCTCGTTTGTTTCGCCTGCATTTGAAGCTACATTACTTCTATTCGAAAGTATTTGATGATAAATCATTCGTTTCGCATGGATTTGAAGCTAATCCTTCAACTTCGCATTCATTTGAAGCTTAATCATGCGTTTCGCATGGATTTGAAGCTATATCAGTTATATTCGCAAGTATTTGAAGGTCAATCATTCGTTTCGCATGGATTTGAAGCTAATCCTTCTACTTCGGATTGTTTTGAAGCTAAATCTTGTGTTTCGCATGGATTTGTAGCTAACTCGTTTGTTTCGCACGCAGTGACGCTAAATCGTGTATATCACGATTATTTGAAGCTATTCCATTTGATTCGCATGGATTTGAAACGAAGACTTCTGCTTCGCATTGAGTTGAAGCTAAAACATGCATTTCGCATGGATTTGGAGCTAACTCGTTTTTTTCGCCTGCATTTGGAGCTATATCACTTATATTCGCAAGTATGTGAAGGTCAATCATTTGTTTCGCATGTTTTTGAAGCTAATCCTTCTACTTCGCATTCATTTGAAGCTAAATCATGTGTTTCGATTGGATTTGAAGCTAACTCGTTTGTTTCCATGCAGTTGAAGCTAAATCATGTGTATCACATGTATTTGAAGCTACACCATTTGATTCGAATGGATTTGAAGCTAAGTCTTCTACTTCGCATTGATTTGAAGCTAAATCATGTGGTTGCGCATGGATTTGAAGATAACACGTTTG
The DNA here is from genome assembly GCF_051020955.1 of Megalopta genalis. Classification (NCBI taxonomy): domain Eukaryota; kingdom Metazoa; phylum Arthropoda; class Insecta; order Hymenoptera; family Halictidae; genus Megalopta; species Megalopta genalis. The sequence continues at coordinate 108,855 of NW_027476152.1, forward strand.
TTTCGCATGCGGTTGAAGCTATATCACTTACATTCGCAAGTATTTGAAGCCAAATCATTCGGTTCGCATGGATTTGAAGCTATGCCTTCTACTTCGCATTGATTTGAAGTCAAATCATGTGTTACGCTTGGATTTGAAGCTCACTCGTTTGTTTCGCCTGCATTTGAAGATATATCACTTACATCGCAAGTATATGAAGCTAAATCATTCGTGTCGCATGGATTTGAAGCTAAGCCTTCTACTTCGCATTGATTTGAAGCTAAATCATGTGTTTCGCATGGATTCGAGGCTAACTCGTTTGATTCGCATGCAGTTGAAGCTAAATCATGTTTATCACAAATATCTAAATCTAAACCATCTGTTTCGCATGAATATTAAGCTGAACCATGTGTTTCTCATGAATTTGAAACTATATCATGTGTTTCGCATGGATTTGAAGCTAACTCGTTTATTTCATCTTCATTTGAAGCAAAATCATGTATATCACAAGAATTTGAAGCTGAACCATTTGTTTCTCACGTATTTGAAACTGAGCCTTCTACTTCGCATTGATTTGAAGCTGAATCATGTGTTTCGCTTGCATTTGAAGCTAACTCGTTTGTTTCGCATAGATTTGAAGCTAAATCATGTGTTTCGCATGGATTTGAAGCTACCTCGTTTGTTTCGCCTGCATTTGAAGCTACATTACTTCTATTCGAAAGTATTTGATGATAAATCATTCGTTTCGCATGGATTTGAAGCTAATCCTTCAACTTCGCATTCATTTGAAGCTTAATCATGCGTTTCGCATGGATTTGAAGCTATATCAGTTATATTCGCAAGTATTTGAAGGTCAATCATTCGTTTCGCATGGATTTGAAGCTAATCCTTCTACTTCGGATTGTTTTGAAGCTAAATCTTGTGTTTCGCATGGATTTGTAGCTAACTCGTTTGTTTCGCACGCAGTGACGCTAAATCGTGTATATCACGATTATTTGAAGCTATTCCATTTGATTCGCATGGATTTGAAACGAAGACTTCTGCTTCGCATTGAGTTGAAGCTAAAACATGCATTTCGCATGGATTTGGAGCTAACTCGTTTTTTTCGCCTGCATTTGGAGCTATATCACTTATATTCGCAAGTATGTGAAGGTCAATCATTTGTTTCGCATGTTTTTGAAGCTAATCCTTCTACTTCGCATTCATTTGAAGCTAAATCATGTGTTTCGATTGGATTTGAAGCTAACTCGTTTGTTTCCATGCAGTTGAAGCTAAATCATGTGTATCACATGTATTTGAAGCTACACCATTTGATTCGAATGGATTTGAAGCTAAGTCTTCTACTTCGCATTGATTTGAAGCTAAATCATGTGGTTGCGCATGGATTTGAAGATAACACGTTTGTTTCGCATGCGGTTGAAGCTATATCACTTACATTCGCAAGTATTTGAAGCCAAATCATTCGGTTCGCATGGATTTGAAGCTATGCCTTCTACTTCGCATTGATTTGAAGTTAAATCATTTGTTTCGCATGGATTTGAAGATAACTTGATTGTTTCGCATGCAGTTGAAGCTAAATCCTGTATATCACAAGTATTTGAAACTAGATTATTTGTGTCGCATGGATTTAAAGCTAAGCCTCCTACTTCGCATTGATTTGAAGCTAAATTATGTGGTTCGCATGGATTTGAAGCCAACTCGTTTGTTTTGCATGCAGTTGAATTTAAATCATTTGTATCAGAAGTATTTGATGCTAACCCAATTGGTTCGCGTGGATTTAAAGCAAAGCCTTCTTCTTCGCATTGATTTGAAGCTAAATCGTGTGTTTCGCATGGATTTGATGCTAACTCGTTTGTTTCGCATGCAGTTGAATCTAGCTCATGTATATCACGAGTATTTGAAGCTGAACCATTTGATTCGCATGGATTTGAAGTTAAGCACTCTAGTTCGCATTGAATTGAAGCTAAATCATGAGTTTCGCTTGGATTTGAAGCGAACTCGTTTGTTCCGCATGCTGTTGAATGTAAATCATGTATTTCACAAGTATTTGAAGCTAAACCATTTGTTTCGCATGGATTCGTAGATAACCCTTCTACTTCGCTTTGATTTGAAGCTAAATCAAGTGTTTCACATGGATTTGAAGCTAACTCGTTTGTTTCGCATGCAGTTGAAACTAAATCATGTATACCACAAGTATTTGAAGCTGAACCATTCGTTTAGCATGGATTTGAAGCTAAGCCATCTACTTCGCATTCATTTGTACTTAAATCATGTGTTTCGCTTGGATTTGAATCTGACTCGTTTGTTTCGCATGCAGTTGAAGCTAAATCATGTTCATTACAAGTATTTGAAGCTAAATAATCTGTTTCGTGTGGATACGAAGATCAGCCTTCTACTTCGCATTGATTTGAAACTAAATCATGTGTTTCGCTTGGATTTGATGATAACTCGTTTGTTTCGCATACAGTTGAAGCTTAATCATGTTCATCACAAGTATTTGAAGCTGATCCATCTGTTTCGGATGCAGTTGAAGCTAAATCATGAATATCACAAGTATTTGAAGCTACAACTTTTGATTCGCACGGATTTGAAGCTAAGTCATCTACATCGCATTGATTTGAGGCTAAATCATGTGTTTCGCTTGCATTTGAAGCTAACTCGTTTTTTTCGCCTGCAGTTGAATCTAAATCATGTATATCAGAAGTATTTGAAGCTAAACCATTTGTTTCGCAAGGATTCGAAGATCAGCCTTCTACTTCGCATTGATAAGAAGCAAAATCATGTGTTTCGCATGGATTTGAAGTTAAGCCTTCTACTTCGCATTGATTTGAAGCTAAATCATGCATTTCGCATGGATTCGAAGCTAACTCATTTGATTCGCTTACTGTTGAAGCAAAATCACGCATATCACAAGTATTTGTAACTAAACCATTTGTTTCGCATGGATTCGAAGATCTGTCTTCTAGTTCGCATTGATTTGAAGCTAAATCACGTGTTTCGCATAGATTAGAAGCTAACTGGTTTTTTTCGCCTGCATTTGAAGCTATATCACTTATATCGTAAGTATCTGAAGCTAAATCATTTGTTTATCATGGATTTGAAGCTAAACCATCAACATCGCATTAATTTGAAGCTAAATCATGTGATTCGCTTGGATTTGAAGCTAACTCGTTTGTTCCACATGCAGTTGAAGCTAAAGCATGTATATCACAAGCATTTGAAGCTGAACCATTTGTTTCGCATGGCTTCGAAGATCAGCCATCTACCTCGTATTGATTTAAAGCTAAATCATGTGTTTCTCATGGATTTGAAGCTAACTCGTTTGTATCGCATGCAGTTGAAGCTAAATCATGTATATCACAAGCATTTGAAACTAAACCATTTGATTCGCATTGATTTGAAGCTAAGCCTTCTACTTCGCATTGATTTGAAGTTAAATCATTTGTTTCCCTTGGAATTGAAGCTAACTCGTTTGCTCCGCATGCAGTTGAAGCTAAATCGTGTATATCACAAGTATTTGAACATATACCATTTGTTTTGCATGGATTCGTAGACAAGCCTTCTACTTCGCATTGATTTGAAGCTAAATCAAGTGTATCGCATGGATTTGAAGACAACTCATTTGTTTCGTCTTCATTTGAAACTATATCACTTTGTTTTGCATGGATTCGAAGATAAGCCTTCTACTTCGCATTGATTTGAAGCTAAATCATGTGTATCACATGGATTCGAAGCTAACTCGTTTGATTCGCTTGCTGTTGAAGCAAAATCACGCATATCACAAGTATTTGAAACTAAACCATTTGTTTCGCATGGATTCGATCTGCCTTCTAGTTCGCATTGATTTGAAGCTGAATCACGTGTTTCGCATAGATTAGAAGCTAACTCGTTTGTTTCGCATTCATTTGAAGCTATATCACTTATATCGCAGGTATATGAAGCGAAATAATTCTTTTCGCATGGATTTTAAGCTAAGCCTTCTACTACGCATGAATTTGAAGCTAAATCATGTGTTTCGATTGGATTTGAAGCTAACTCGTTTGTTTCCATGCAGTTGAAGCTAAATCATGTGTATCACATGTATTTGAAGCTACACCATTTGATTCGAATGGATTTGAAGCTAAGTCTTCTACTTCGCATTGATTTGAAGCTAACTCATGTGGTTGCGCATGGATTTGAAGATAACACGTTTGTTTCGCATGCAGTTGAAGCTATATCACTTACATTCGCAAGTATTTGAAGCCAAATCATTCGGTTCGCATGGATTTGAAGCTATGCCTTCTACTTCGCATTGATTTGAAGTTAAATCATTTGTTTCGCATGGATTTGAAGATATCTTGATTGTTTCGCACGCAGTTGAAGCTAAATCCTGTATATCACAAGTATTTGAAACTAGATTATTTGTGTCGCATGGATTTAAAGCTAAGCCTCCTACTTCGCATTGATTTGAAGCTAAATTATGTGGTTCGCATGGATTTGAAGCCAACTCGTTTGTTTTGCATGCAGTTGAATTTAAATCATATGTATCAGAAGTATTTGATGCTAACCCAATTGGTTCGCGTGGATTTGAAGCTAAGACTTCTACTTCGCATTGATTTGAAGATAAATCATGTGTTTCGCTTGGATTTGAAGCTAACTCGTTCGTTTCGCATGCTGTTGAAGCAAAATCGCGCACATCACAAGTATTTGAAACTAAACCATTCGTTTCGCATGGATTCGAAGATCAGCCTTCTACTTCGCATTGATTTGAAGCTAAATTACGTGTTTCGCACGGATTAGAAACTAACTCATTTGTTTCGCTTGCTGTTGAATGTAAATCATGTATATAACAAGTATTTGAAGCTAAACCATTTGTTTCGCATGGATTAGAAGCTAAGCCTTCAACTTCGCATTGTTTTGAAGCAAAATCATGTTTTTCGCTTGGATTTGAAGCTAACTCGTTTTTTCGCATGCAGTTGAAGCTAAATAATGAATATCACAAGTATTTGATGCTACAACTTTTGATTCGCACGGATTTGAAGCTAAGCCTTCTACTTCGCATTGATTTGAAGCGAAATCATATGTTTCGCTTGGATTTGGAGCTAACTCGTTTGTTTCGCATGCTGTTGAAGCTAAATCATGTACATCACAAGTATTTGAAGCTAAACCATCTGTTTCGTGTGAATTCGAAGGTAAGCCTTCTACTTCGCATTGATTTGATGCTAAATCATGTGTTTCGCATGGATTTAAAGCTAACTCGTTTGTTTCACCTGCATTTGAAGATATATCAGTGATCTTCGCAAGTATTTGAAGCTAAATCATTCGTTTCGCCGGATTTGAAGCTAAGCCTTCTACTTCGCTTTGATTTGAATCTAAATCATGTGTTTCGCTTGGATTTGAAGCTAACTCGTTGGTTTTGCATGTAGTTGAACCAAAATCAAGTATCTCTCAAGTATTTGAAGCTAAATCATTCGTTTCGCTGGATTTGAAGCTAAGCCTTTTACTTCGCATTGATTTGATTCTAAATCATGTGTTTCGCTTGGATTTGAAGCTGACTCGTTGGTTTTGCATGAAGTTGAATCTAAATCATGTATATCACAAGTATTTGAAGCTGAACCATTTGTTTCACATAGATTTGAAGCTAAGCCTCCTACTTCACATTGATTGGAATTTAAATCATGTGTTTCGCATGGATTTGAAGCTAACTCGTTAGTGTCGCCTGCATTTGAAGCTATATCACTTATATTCGCAAGTATTTGAAGCTAAACCATTCGTTTCGCATGGATTTGACGCTAATTCGTTTGTTTCGCTTGCTGTTGAAGCTAAATCAAGTATCTCTCAAGTATTTGAAGCTAAATCATTCGTTTCACTGGTTTTGAAGCTACGCCTTCTACTTCGCATTGATTTGATTCTAAATCATGTGTTTCGCTTGGATTTGCAGCTAACTCGTTGGTTTTGCATGAAGTTGAATCTAAATCATGTATATCACAAGTATTTGAAGCTGAACCATTTGTTTCACATAGATTTGAAGCTAAGCCTCCTACTTCACATTGATTGGAATTTAAATCATGTGTTTCGCATGGATTTGAAGCTAACTCGTTAGTGTCGCCTGCATTTGAAGCTATATCACTTATATTCGCATTTATTTGAAGCTAAATCATTCGTTTCGCATGGATTTGACGCTAATTCGTTTGTTTCGCTTGCTGTTGAAGCTAAATCAAGTATCTCTCAAGTATTTGAAGCTAAATCATTCGTTTCGCTGGTTTTGAAGCTACGCCTTCTACTTCGCATTGATTTGATTCTAAATCATGTGTTTCGCTTGGATTTGCAGCTAACTCGTTGGTTTTGCATGAAGTTGAATCTAAATCATGTATATCACAAGTATTTGAAGCTGAACCATTTGTTTCACATAGATTTGAAGCTAAGCCTTCTACTTCACATTGATTGGAATTTAAATCATGTGTTTCTCATGGATTTGAAGCTAACTCGTTAGTGTCGCCTGCATTTGAAGCTATATCACTTATATTCGCATTTATTTGAAGCTAAATCATTCGTTTCGCATGGATTCGAAGCTAATCCTTCTACTTCGCATTGAATTGAGGCTTAATCGTGCGTTTCGCTTGGATTTGAAGCTAACTCGTTTGTGTCGCATGCAGTTGAATATAAATCATGTATATCACAAGTATTTGAAGCTAAACCATTTGATTCGCATGGATTTGAAGCTAAGCCTTCTACCTCGCATTGATTTGGAGCTAAATCATGTGTTTCGTATGGATATTAAGTTAACTAGTTTGTATCACATGCAGTTGAATTTAAATCATGTATATCACAAGTAGTTGAAGCTAAACGATTTGTTTCGCATGGATTTGAAGATAAGCCTTCTACTTCGCATTGATTTGAAGCTAAATCATGTGTTTCGTATGGATTTGAAGCTAACTCGTTTGTTTCGCATACTGTTGAAGCTAAATCATGTATATAACAAGTATTTGAATCTGATCCATTTGATTAGCATGGATTCGAAGATCACCCTTCTTCTTCGCATTGATTTGAAGCTGAATCATATTTTTCGCTGGATTTGAAGCTAACTCGTTTGTTTCGCATGCTGTTGAAGCTAAATCATGTATATCACAAGTATTTGAATCTGAACCATTTGATTAGCATGGATTCGAAGATCACCCTTCTTCTTCGCATTGATTTGAAGCTAAATCATGTGTTTCGCATGGATTTGAATCTAACTCGTTTGTTTCGCATGGTGTTGAAGCTAAGTCATGTATATCACGAGTATTTGCAGCTAAACCATTTGTTTCGCATGGGTTCGTAGTTAAGCCTCCTACTTCGCATCGATTTGGAGCTAAATCATGTTTTTCGCATGGATTTGAAGCTATCTCGTTTGTTTCGCATGCACTTGAATATAAATCAAGTATATCACAAGTATTTGAAGCAAAACCGTTTGATTCGCATAGGTTTGAAGCTAAGCCTTCTACCTCGCATTGATTTGAAGATAAATCATGTGTTTCGCTTGGATTTGAAGCTAACACGTTTGTTTCGCATGGATTTGAAGCTAAGCCTTCTACCTCGCATTGATTTGAAGATATATCATGTGTTTCGCTTGGATTTGAAGCTAACACGTTTGTTTCGAACGCACTTGAATCTAAATCAAGTATATCGCACGCATTTGAAGCTAAACCGTTTGATTCGCATGGATTTGAAACTCAGCATTCTACTTCGCATTGATTTGAAGCTAAATCATGTGTTCCGCTTGGATTTTAAGTTAACTCGATTCTATCACATGCAGCTGAAGTTAAATTATGTATATCACAAGTATTTGAAGCTAAACGATTTGTTTCGCATGGATTTGAAGATAAGCCTTCTGCTTCGCATTGATTTGAAGCTAAATCATGATTTTCGCATGGTTTTTGAAGCTAACTCGTTTGTTTTGCATGCTATTGAAGCTAAATCATGTATATCACAAGTGTTTGAAGCTAAACCATTTGTTTCGCATGGATTCGTAGTTAAGCCTTCTAATTCGCATCGATTTGGAGCTAAATCATGTTTTTCGCATGGTTTTTGAAGCTAACTCGTTTGTTTCGCCTGGATTCGAAGCTATATCACATATATTGGCAAGTATTTGAAGCACAATCATTCGTTTCGCATGGATTTGAAGCTAAATCATGTATATCACAAGCATTTGAAACTAAACCATTTGATTCGCATTGATTTGAAGCTAAGCCTTCTACTTCGCATTGATTTGAAGTTAAATCATTTGTTTCCCTTGGAATTGAAGCTAACTCGTTTGCTCCGCATGCAGTTGAAGCTAAATCGTGTATATCACAAGTATTTGAACATATACCATTTGTTTTGCATGGATTCGTAGACAAGCCTTCTACTTCGCATTGATTTGAAGCTAAATCAAGTGTATCGCATGGATTTGAAGACAACTCATTTGTTTCGTCTTCATTTGAAACTATATCACTTTGTTTTGCATGGATTCGAAGATAAGCCTTCTACTTCGCATTGATTTGAAGCTAAATCATGTGTATCACATGGATTCGAAGCTAACTCGTTTGATTCGCTTGCTGTTGAAGCAAAATCACGCATATCACAAGTATTTGAAACTAAACCATTTGTTTCGCATGGATTCGATCTGCCTTCTAGTTCGCATTGATTTGAAGCTGAATCACGTGTTTCGCATAGATTAGAAGCTAACTCGTTTGTTTCGCATTCATTTGAAGCTATATCACTTATATCGCAGGTATATGAAGCGAAATAATTCTTTTCGCATGGATTTTAAGCTAAGCCTTCTACTACGCATGAATTTGAAGCTAAATCATGTGTTTCGATTGGATTTGAAGCTAACTCGTTTGTTTCCATGCAGTTGAAGCTAAATCATCTGTATCACATGTATTTGAAGCTACACCATTTGATTCGAATGGATTTGAAGCTAAGTCTTCTACTTCGCATTGATTTGAAGCTAAATCATGTGGTTGCGCATGGATTTGAAGATAACACGTTTGTTTCGCATGCAGTTGAAGCTATATCACTTACATTCGCAAGTATATGAAGCCAAATCATTCGGTTCGCATGGATTTGAAGCTATGCCTTCTACTTCGCATTGATTTGAAGTTAAATCATTTGTTTCGCATGGATTTGAAGATATCTTGATTGTTTCGCATGCAGTTGAAGCTAAATCCTGTATATCACAAGTATTTGAAACTAGATTATTTGTGTCGCATGGATTTAAAGCTAAGCCTCCTACTTCGCATTGATTTGAAGCTAAATTATGTGGTTCGCATGGATTTGAAGCCAACTCGTTTGTTTTGCATGCAGTTGAATTTAAATCATATGTATCAGAAGTATTTGATGCTAACCCAATTGGTTCGCGTGGATTTGAAGCTAAGACTTCTACTTCGCATTGATTTGAAGATAAATCATGTGTTTCGCTTGGATTTGAAGCTAACTCGTTCGTTTCGCATGCTGTTGAAGCAAAATCGCGCACATCACAAGTATTTGAAACTAAACCATTCGTTTCGCATGGATTCGAAGATCAGCCTTCTACTTCGCATTGATTTGAAGCTAAATTACGTGTTTCGCACGGATTAGAAGCTAACTCATTTGTTTCGCTTGCTGTTGAATGTAAATCATGTATATAACAAGTATTTGAAGCTAAACCATTTGTTTCGCATGGATTAGAAGCTAAGCCTTCAACTTCGCATTGTTTTGAAGCAAAATCATGTTTTTCGCTTGGATTTGAAGCTAACTCGTTTTTTCGCATGCAGTTGAAGCTAAATAATGAATATCACAAGTATTTGATGCTACAACTTTTGATTCGCACGGATTTGAAGCTAAGCCTTCTACTTCGCATTGATTTGAAGCGAAATCATATGTTTCGCTTGGATTTGGAGCTAACTCGTTTGTTTCGCATGCTGTTGAAGCTAAATCATGTACATCACAAGTATTTGAAGCTAAACCATCTGTTTCGTGTGAATTCGAAGGTAAGCCTTCTACTTCGCATTGATTTGATGCTAAATCATGTGTTTCGCATGGATTTAAAGCTAACTCGTTTGTTTCACCTGCATTTGAAGATATATCAGTGATCTTCGCAAGTATTTGAAGCTAAATCATTCGTTTCGCCGGATTTGAAGCTAAGCCTTCTACTTCGCTTTGATTTGAATCTAAATCATGTGTTTCGCTTGGATTTGAAGCTAACTCGTTGGTTTTGCATGTAGTTGAACCAAAATCAAGTATCTCTCAAGTATTTGAAGCTAAATCATTCGTTTCGCTGGATTTGAAGCTAAGCCTTTTACTTCGCATTGATTTGATTCTAAATCATGTGTTTCGCTTGGATTTGAAGCTGACTCGTTGGTTTTGCATGAAGTTGAATCTAAATCATGTATATCACAAGTATTTGAAGCTGAACCATTTGTTTCACATAGATTTGAAGCTAAGCCTCCTACTTCACATTGATTGGAATTTAAATCATGTGTTTCGCATGGATTTGAAGCTAACTCGTTAGTGTCGCCTGCATTTGAAGCTATATCACTTATATTCGCAAGTATTTGAAGCTAAACCATTCGTTTCGCATGGATTTGACGCTAATTCGTTTGTTTCGCTTGCTGTTGAAGCTAAATCAAGTATCTCTCAAGTATTTGAAGCTAAATCATTCGTTTCACTGGTTTTGAAGCTACGCCTTCTACTTCGCATTGATTTGATTCTAAATCATGTGTTTCGCTTGGATTTGCAGCTAACTCGTTGGTTTTGCATGAAGTTGAATCTAAATCATGTATATCACAAGTATTTGAAGCTGAACCATTTGTTTCACATAGATTTGAAGCTAAGCCTCCTACTTCACATTGATTGGAATTTAAATCATGTGTTTCGCATGGATTTGAAGCTAACTCGTTAGTGTCGCCTGCATTTGAAGCTATATCACTTATATTCGCATTTATTTGAAGCTAAATCATTCGTTTCGCATGGATTTGACGCTAATTCGTTTGTTTCGCTTGCTGTTGAAGCTGAATCAAGTATCTCCCACGTATTTGAAGCTAAATCATTCGTTTCGCTGGTTTTGAAGCTACGCCTTCTACTTCGCATTGATTTGATTCTAAATCATGTGTTTCGCTTGGATTTGCAGCTAACTCGTTGGTTTTGCATGAAGTTGAATCTAAATCATGTATATCACAAGTATTTCAAGCTGAACCATTTGTTTCACATAGATTTGAAGCTAAGCCTTCTACTTCACATTGATTGGAATTTAAATCATGTGTTTCTCATGGATTTGAAGCTAACTCGTTAGTGTCGCCTGCATTTGAAGCTATATCACTTATATTCGCATTTATTTGAAGCTAAATCATTCGTTTCGCATGGATTCGAAGCTAATCCTTCTACTTCGCATTGAATTGAGGCTTAATCGTGCGTTTCGCTTGGATTTGAAGCTAACTCGTTTGTGTCGCATGCAATTGAATATAAATCATGTATATCACAAGTATTTGAAGCTAAACCATTTGATTCGCATGGATTTGAAGCTAAGCCTTCTACCTCGCATTGATTTGGAGCTAAATCATGTGTTTCGTATGGATATTAAGTTAACTAGTTTGTATCACATGCAGTTGAATTTAAATCATGTATATCACAAGTAGTTGAAGCTAAACGATTTGTTTCGCATGGATTTGAAGATAAGCCTTCTACTTCGCATTGATTTGAAGCTAAATCATGTGTTTCGTATGGATTTGAAGCTAACTCGTTTGTTTCGCATGCTGTTGAAGCTAAATCATGTATATAACAAGTATTTGAATCTGATCCATTTGATTAGCATGGATTCGAAGATCACCCATCTTCTTCGCATTGATTTGAAGCTGAATCATATTTTTCGCTGGATTTGAAGTTAACTCGTTTGTTTCGCATGCTGTTGAAGCTAAATCATGTATATCACAAGTATTTGAATCTGAACCATTTGATTAGCATGGATTCGAAGATCACCCTTCTTCTTCGCATTGATTTGAAGCTAAATCATGTGTTTCGCATGGATTTGAATCTAACTCGTTTGTTTCGCATGGTGTTGAAGCTAAGTCATGTATATCACGAGTATTTGCAGCTAAACCATTTGTTTCGCATGGGTTCGTAGTTAAGCCTCCTACTTCGCATCGATTTGGAGCTAAATCATGTTTTTCGCATGGATTTGAAGCTATCTCGTTTGTTTCGCATGCACTTGAATATAAATCAAGTATATCACAAGTATTTGAAGCAAAACCGTTTGATTCGCATAGGTTTGAAGCTAAGCCTTCTACCTCGCATTGATTTGAAGATAAATCATGTGTTTCGCTTGGATTTGAAGCTAACACGTTTGTTTCGCATGGATTTGAAGCTAAGCCTTCTACCTCGCATTGATTTGAAGATAAATCATGTGTTTCGCTTGGATTTGAAGCTAACCCTTTTGTTTCGAACGCACTTGAATCTAAATCAAGTATATCACACGCATTTGAAGCTAAACCGTTTGATTCGCATGGATTTGAAACTCAGCATTCTACTTCGCATTGATTTGAAGCTAAATCATGTGTTCCGCTTGGATTTTAAGTTAACTCGATTCTATCACATGCAGCTGAAGTTAAATTATGTATATCACAAGTATTTGAAGCTAAACGATTTGTTTCGCATGGATTTGAAGATAAGCCTTCTGCTTCGCATTGATTTGAAGCTAAATCATGATTTTCGCATGGTTTTTGAAGCTAACTCGTTTGTTTTGCATGCTATTGAAGCTAAATCATGTATATCACAAGTGTTTGAAGCTAAACCATTTGTTTCGCATGGATTCGTAGTTAAGCCTTCTACTTCGCATCGATTTGGAGCTAAATCATGTTTTTCGCATGGTTTTTGAAGCTAACTCGTTTGTTTCGCCTGGATTCGAAGCTATATCACATATATTGGCAAGTATTTGAAGCACAATCATTCGTTTCGCATGGATTTGAAGCGAATCCTTATACTTCGCATTGATTTGAAGCTAAATCAAGTGTTTCGCTTGGATTTGAAGCTAACTCGTTTGTTTCGCATGCAGCTGAAGCTAAATCATGTATATCACAAGTATTTGAAGCTAAACGATTAGATTCGCATGGATTTGTAGCTAACCCTTCAACTTAGTATTAATTTGAATTTAAATTATGTGTTTCGCTTGGATTTGAAGCTAACTCGTTTGTTTCGCATGCAGTTGAATCTACATCGTGTATATCACAAGTATTTGAATCTGAACCATTTGATTCCCATGAATAGTACGCTAAACCATTTCTTTCGAATGAATTTGAAGCTAAATCATGTGTTTTGAATGGATTTGAAGCTAACTCGTTTGCTTCGTCTGCATTTGTAGCTATATCACTTATATTCGCAAGCATTTGGAGCTCAATCATTCGTTTCGCATGGATTTGAAGCTAAGCCTTCTACTTCGCATTTATTTGAAGCTAAATCATGTGGTTGCGCATGGATTTGCAGATAACACGTTTGTTTCGCATGCAGTTGAAGCTATATCACTTATATTCGCAAGTATTTGAAGCCAAATCATTCGGTTCGCATGGATTTGAAGCTATGACTTCTACTTCGCATTGATTTGAAGTTAAATCATGTGTTTCGCATGGATTTGAAGCTATCTCGTTTGTTTACCATGCAGTTGAATCTATATCACTTATATTCGCAAGCATTTGAAGCTAAATAATTCGTTTGGCATGGATTGGAAGCTAAGCCTTCTACTTTGCATTGATTTGAAGTCAAATCATGTGTTACGCTTGGATTTGAAGCTCACTCGTTTGTTTCGCCTGCATTTGAAGATATATCACTTACATCGCAAGTATATGAAGCTAAATCATTCGTGTCGCATGGATTTGAAGCTAAGCCTTCTACTTCGCATTGATTTGAAGCTAAATCATGTGTTTCGCATGGATTCGAGGCTAACTCGTTTGATTCGCATGCAGTTGAAGCTAAATCATGTTTATCACAAATATCTAAATCTAAACCATCTGTTTCGCATGAATATTAAGCTGAACCATGTGTTTCTCATGAATTTGAAACTATATCATGTGTTTCGCATGGATTTGAAGCTAACTCGTTTATTTCATCTTCATTTGAAGCAAAATCATGTATATCACAAGTATTTGAAGCTGAACCATTTGTTTCTCACGTATTTGAAACTGAGCCTTCTACTTCGCATTGATTTGAAGCTAAATCATGTGATTCGCTTGGATTTGAAGCTAACTCGTCTGTTTCGCATGCAGTTGAAGCTATATCATGTATATCACAGGTATTTGAAGCTAAACAATTAGTTTCGCATTTATTCGAAGATAAGCCTTCTACTTCGCATTGATTTGAAGCTAAATCATGTGTTTGGCATGGATTTGAAGCTAACTCGTTTGTTTCCCATGCAGTTGAAGATAAATCATGTATATCACAAGTATTTGAAGCTAAAACATTTCATTCGCATGGATTCGAAGATCAGCCTTCTGCTTCGCATTGATTTGAAGCTAAATCATGTGTTTAGCATTGATTTGAAGCTAACTCGTTTGTTTCGCATGCAGTTGAAACTAAATCATGTATATCACAATCATTTGAAGCTAAACCATTTGATTCGCATGGATTCGAAGATAAGCCTTCTATTTCGCCTTGATTTGAAGTTAAATTATGTGTTACGCTTTGATTTGAAGCTCACTCGTTTGTTTCGCATGCAGTTGAAGCTAAATCATGTATATCACAATTATTTGAAGCTAAACCATTTGTTTCGCATGGTTTTGTATCTAAGCCTTCTACTTCGCATTGATTAGAAGCTAAATCATGTGTTCCGCATGGATTTGAAGCTAACTCGTTTGTTTCGCCTGCATTTGAAGCTATATCACTTATATTCGCAAGCATTTGAAGGTCAGTCATACGTTTCGCCTGGATTTGAAACTAATCCTTCTACTTCGCATTCATTTGAACCTAAATCATGCGTTTCGCATGGATTTCAAGCTATATCACTTATATTCGCAAGTATTTGAAGTTCAATCATTCGTTTCGCATCGATTCGAAACTAATCCTTCTACTTCGGATTGTTTTGAAGCTAAATCATGGGTTTCGCATGGATTTGTAGCTAAGTCGTTTGATACGCCTGCATTTGAAGCTATATCACTTATATGGCAAGTGTTTGAAGCTAAATCATTTGTGTCGCATGGGTTTGAAGCTAAGCCTTCTACTTCGGATGTATTTGAAGCTAAATCATGCGTTTCGCTTGGAGTTAAAACTAACTTGTTTGTTTCGCATGCAGTTGAAACTAAATCATGTATATCACAAGTATTTGAAGCAAAACCATTTGTTTCGCATGAATATTAAGCTGAACCATGTGTTTCGATTGAATTTGAAGCTAAATCATGTGTTTCGCTTGGATTTGAAGCTAACTCGATTGTTTCGCATGCAGTTGAATCTAAATCTTGTATATCACAAGTATTTGAAGCTGGACCACTTGTTTCGCATGGATTTGAAACTAACTCGTTTGTTTCGCCTGCATTTGAAGATAAATCATGTATATCACAATTATTTGAAGCTGATCCATTTGTTTCGCGTGAATTTTAAGCTAAACCATGTGTTTCGAATGAATTTGAAGCTAAATCATGTGTCTCGCATAGATTTGGAGTTAACTCGTTTGTTACGCATGCAGTTGAGTATGAATCACGAATAACCCAAGTATTTGAAGCTCATCCATTTGATTCGCATGGATTTCAAAATAAGCCTTCTACTTCGCATTGATTTGAAGCGAAATCATGTGTTTCGCTTGGATTTCAAGCTAACTCGTTTGTTTCGCATGCAATTGAAGCTAAATAATGTATCAAACAAGTATTTGAAGCTAAACAATTTGTTTCGCATGGATTCGAAGATCAGCCATCTACCTCGTATTGATTTAAAGCTAAATCATGTGTTTCGCATGGATTTGAAGCTAACTCGTTTGTATCGCATGCAGCTGAAGCTAAATCGTGTATATCACAAGTATTTACAGCTAAACCATTTGGTTCGCATGGATTTGAAACTAAGCCTTCCACTTCCCATTGATTTGAAGCTAAATCATGTGACTCGCATGGATTTGAACCTCACTCGTTCGTTTCGCCTGCATTTGAAACTAAATCATGTATATCACAAGTATTTGAAGCTATACCTTTTGTTTCGCCTGGATTTGAAGATAAACCTTCTACTTCGCATTGATATGAAGCTAACTCGATTGTTTCGCCTGCACTTGTTGCTATATCACTTATATCGCTATTATCTGAAGATAAATCATTTGTTTCTCATGTATTTGTAGCTAAGCCTTCTACATCGCATTGATTTGAAGCTAAATCATGCGTTTCGCATGGATTTTAAGCTAACCCCTTTGGTTTTGCCTGCATTTCAAGCTATATCACTTATATCGCAATTATCCGAAAATAAATCATTTGTTTCTCATGTATTTATATGCTATATCATGTGTTTCGCATGGATTTGAAGCTAAGCCTTCTACTTCGCATTGATTTGAATCTAAATCATGTGTTTTGCATGGATTTGAAGCTAACTCGTTTGTTTCGCCAGCATTTGAAGCTATATCACTTATATTCGCAAGCATTTGAATGTCAATCATTCGTTTCGCATGGATTTGAAGCTAAGCCTTCTACTTCGCATTGATTTGAATCTAAATCATGTGTTTCGCATGGATTTGATGCTATCTCGTTTGTTTCGCTTGCTGTTGAATGTAAATCATGTATATCACAAGTATTTGAAGCTAAAAAATTTGATTCGCATGGATTTGAAGCTAAGCCTTCTACTTCGCACTGATTTGAAGCTAAACCATTTGTTTCGCATGGATTCGAAGATAAGCCTTCAACCTCGCATTGAATTGAAGCTAAATCATGTGTTTCGTATGGATTTGAAGTTAACACGTTTGTTTCGCATGCTGTTGAAGCTAAATCGTGTATATTACAAGCATTTGAAGCTAAACCATTTGTTTCGCATGGATTCGAAGATAAGCCTTCTACTTCGCATTGATTTGATGCTAAATCACGTGTTTCGTTTGTATTTGAGGCTAAATCGTTTGTTTCGCATGCTGTTGAATGTAAATCATGTATATCACAAGTATTTGAAGGTAAACCATTTGTTTCGCATGGCTTCGAACATAAGCCTTCTACTTCGCATTGATTTAAAGCAAAATCATGTGTTTCGCATGGATTTGAAGCTAACTCGTTTGTTTCCCATGCAGTTGAAGATAAATCATGTATATCACAAGTATTTGAAGCTAAAACATTTCATTCGCATGGATTCGAAGATCAGCCTTCTGCTTCGCATTGATTTGAAGCTAAATCATGTGTTTAGCATTGATTTGAAGCTAACTCGTTTGTTTCGCATGCAGTTGAAACTAAATCATGTATATCACAATCATTTGAAGCTAAACCATTTGATTCGCATGGATTCGAAGATAAGCCTTCTACTTCGCATTGATTTGAATCTAAATCATGTGTTTTGCATGGATTTGAAGCTAACTCGTTTGTTTCGCCAGCATTTGAAGCTATATCACTTATATTCGCAAGCATTTGAATGTCAATCATTCGTTTCGCATGGATTTGAAGCTAAGCCTTCCACTTCGCATTGATTTGAGGCTAAATCATGTGCTTTGCATGGATTTGCAGCTAACTCGTTGGTTTCGCATGCAGTTGAAGCTAAATCATGTATATCACAAGTATTTGAAGCTAAACCACTTGTTTTGCATGGATTCGAAGATAAGCGTTCTACTTCGCCTTGATTTGATGCTAAATCATGTGTTTCGCATGGATTTGATGCTAACTCGTTTGTTTCGCTTGCTGTTGAATGTAAATCATGTATATCACAAGTATTTGAAGCTAAAACATTTGATTCGCATGGATTTGAAGCTAAGCCTTCTACTTCGCACTGATTTGAAGCTAAACCATTTGTTTCGCATGGATTCGAAGATAAGCCTTCAACCTCGCACTGAATTGAAGCTAAATCATGTGTTTCGTATGGATTTGAAGATAACACGTTTGTTTCGCATGCTGTTGAAGCTAAATCGTGTATATTACAAGCATTTGAAGCTAAACCAATTGTTTCGCATGGATTCGAAGATAAGCATTCTACTTCGCATTGATTTGATGCTAAATCACGTGTTTCGTTTGTATTTGAGGCTAAATCGTTTGTTTCGCATGCTGTTGAATGTAAATCATGTATTTCACAAGTATATGAAGCTAATCCATTTGTTTCGCATGGATTCGTAGATAACCCTTCTACTTCGCTTTGATTTGAAGCTAAATCAAGTGTTTCACATGGATTTGAAGCTAACTCGTTTGTTTCGCATGCAGTTGAATCTAAATCATGTATATCACAAGTATTTGAAGCTAAACCATTTGTTCCGCATGGATTCGAAGATAAGCCTTCTACTTCGCATTGATTTGAAGTTAAATCCTGTGTTTCGCTTGGATTTGAAGCTAACACGTTCGTTTCACATGCAGTTGAACCTAAATCATGTATATCACAAGTATTTGAAGCTGAACCATTTGTTTCGCATGAATATTAGGATAAACCATGTGTTTGGAATGAATTTGAAGCTAAATGATGTGTCTCGCATAGATTTGGAGTTAACTCGTTTGTTACGCATGCAGTTGAGTATGAATTACGAATAACCCAAGTATTTGAAGCTCATCCATTTGATTCGCATGGATTTCAAAATAAGCCTTCTACTTCGCATTGATTTGAAGCGAAATCATGTGTTTCGCTTGGATTTCAAGCTAAGTCGTTTGTTTCGCATGCAATTGAAGCTAAATAATGTATCAAACAAGCATTTGAAGCTAAACCATTTGTTTCGCATGGATTCGAAGATCAGCCATCTACCTCGTATTGATTTAAAGCTAAATCATGTGTTTCGCATGGATTTGAAGCTAACTCGTTTGTATCGCATGCAGTTGAAGCTAAATCATGTATATCACAATTATTTGAAGCTAAACCATTTGATTCGAATGAATTTCAAAATAAGCCTTCTACTTCGCATTGATTTGAAGCTAAATCATGTGTTTCGCATGGATTTGAAGCTAACTCGTTTGTATCGCATGCAGCTGAAGCTAAATCGTGTATATCACAAGTATTTACAGCTAAACCATTTGATTCGCATGGATTTGAAACTAAGCCTTCCACTTCCCATTGATTTGAAGCTAAATCATGTGACTCGCATGGATTTGAACCTCACTCGTTCGTTTCGCCTGCATTTGAAACTAAATCATGTATATCATAAGTATTTGAAGCTATACCGTTTGTTTCGCCTGGATTTGAAGATAAACCTTCTACTTCGCATTGATATGAAGCTAACTCGATTGTTTCGCCTGCACTTGAAGCTATATCACTTATATCGCTATTATCTGAAGATAAATCATTTGTTTCTCATGTATTTGTAGCTAAGCCTTCTACATCGCATTGATTTGAAGCTAAATCATGCGTTTCGTATGGATTTTAAGCTAACCCGTTTGTTTTGCCTGCATTTCAAGCTATATCACATATATCGCAATTATCCGAAAATAAATCATTTGTTTCTCATGTATTTATATGCTATATCATGTGTTTCGCATGGATTTGAAGCTAAGCCTTCTACTTCGCATTGATTTGAATCTAAATCATGTGTTTTGCATGGATTTGAAGCTAACTCGTTTGTTTCGCCAGCATTTGAAGCTATATCACTTATATTCGCAAGCATTTGAATGTCAATCATTCGTTTCGCATGGATTTGAAGCTGAGCCTTCTACTTCGCATTGATTTGAGGCTAAATCATGTGCTTTGCATGGATTTGCAGCTAACTCGTTGGTTTCGCATGCAGTTGAAGCTAAATCATGTATATCACAAGTATTTGAAGCTAAACCACTTGTTTTGCATGGATTCGAAGATAAGCGTTCTACTTCGCATTGATTTGATGCTAAATCACGTGTTTCGTTTGTATTTGAGGCTAAATCGTTTGTTTCGCATGCTGTTGAATGTAAATCATGTATATCACAAGTATTTGAAGGTAAACCATTTGTTTCGCATGGATTCGAAGATAAGCCTTCAACCTCGCATTGAATTGAAGCTAAATCATGTGTTTCGTATGGATTTGAAGTTAACACGTTTGTTTCGCATGCTGTTGAAGCTAAACCGTGTATATTACAAGCATTTGAAGCTAAACCATTTGTTTCGCATGGATTCGAAGATAAGCCTTCTACTTCGCATTGATTTGATGCTAAATCACGTGTTTCGTTTGTATTTGAGGCTAAATCGTTTGTTTCGCATGCTGTTGAATGTAAATCATGTATATCACAAGTATTTGAAGGTAAACCATTTGTTTCGCATGGATTCGAAGATAAGCCTTCTACATCGCATTGATTTAAAGCAAAATCATGTGTTTCGCATGGATTTGAAGCTAAACAATCTGTTTCGAGTGGATCCTGAGATCAGCCTTCTACATCGCATTGATTTGAAGCTAAATCATGTGATTCGCTTGGATTTGAAGCTAAGTCGTCTGTTTCGCATGCAGTTGAAGCTATATCATGTATATCACAGGTATTAAAAGCTAAACAATTAGTTTCGCATTTATTCGAAGATAAGCCTTCTACTTCGCATTGATTTGAAGCTAAATCATGTGTTTGGCATGGATTTGAAGCTAACTCGTTTGTTTCCCATGCAGTTGGAGATAAATCATGTATATCACAAGTATTTGAAGCTAAAACATTTCATTCGCATGGATTCGAAGATCAGCCTTCTGCTTCGCATTGATTTGAAGCTAAATCATGTGTTTAGCATTGATTTGAAGCTACCTCGTTTGTTTCGCATGCAGTTGAAACTAAATCATGTATATCACAATCATTTGAAGCTAAACCATTTGATGCGCATGGATTCGAAGATAATCCTTCTACTTCGCATTGATTTAAAGCAAAATCATGTGTTTCACATGGATTTGAAGCTAACTCATTTGTTTCGCATGCAGTTGAATCTATATCATGTATATCACAGGTATCTGAAGCTAAACATTAGTTTCGCATGGATTTGAAACTAAGCCTTCTACATCGCATTGATTTGAAGCTAAACCATTTGTGTCGCATGGATTTGAAGCTAACACGTTTGTTTCGCATGCTATTGACGCTAAATCATGTATATCACAAGTATTTGAAGCTAAACAATCTGTTTAGAGTGGATTCGGAGATCAGCCTTGTACTTCGCATTGATTTGAAGCTAAATCATATCTTTCGCTTGGATTTGAAGCTAACACGTCTGTTTCGCATGCTGTTGAAGCAAAATCGCGCATATCACAAATATTTGAAACTAAACCATTTGTTTCGCATGGATTCGAAGATCAGCCTTCTACTTCGCATTGATTTGAAGATAAATCACGTGTTTCGCATGGATTAGAAGCTAACTCGTTTGTTTCGCTTGCTGTTGAATGTAAATCGTGTATATCACAAGTATTTGAAGCTAAACCATTTGTTTCGCATGGATTAGAAGCTAAGCCTTCAACTTCGCGTTGACTTGATACTAAATCATGTTTTTCGCTTGGAATTGAAGCAAACTCGTTTGTTTCGCATGCATTTCAAGCTATTTCATTTATATCACAAGTATTTGAAGGTAACTTGTTTATTTCGCATGGATTTGATGCTAAGCCTTCCACTTCGCATTGATTTGAAGCTAAATCATATCTTTTGCTTGGATTTGAAGCTAACTCGATGGTTTCGCTTGCAGTTGAAGCTAAATCATGTATAAAACAAGTATTTGAAGCTAAACCATTTGTTTCGCATGGATTTGAATCTAAGCCTTCTACTTCGCACTGATTCGAAGCTGAATCATGTGTTTCGCTTGAATTTGAAGCTAACACGTCTGTTTCGCATGCAGTTGAAGCTAAATCATGTATATTACAAGTATTTGAAGCTGAACCATTTGATTCGCAAGGATTTAAAGCTAAATCATGTGTTTCGCATGGATTTCAATTTAACTCGTTTGTTTCGCATGCATTTGAAGCTAAATCATGCACATCACAAGTATTTGAGCCTAACCATTTGTTTCGCATGGATTTGAAGCTAAGCCTTCTACTTCGCATTGATTTGAAGCTTAATCATGTTTTTCGCTTGAATTTGAAGCTAACACGTCTGTTTCACATGAAGTTGAAGCTAAATCATGTATATCACAAGTATTTGAAGCTAAACCAATTGTTTCGCATGGATTCGAAGATCAGTCTTCTACTTCCCATTGATTTGAAGCTAAATCATGTGTTTCGCATGGATTTGAAGCTAACTCGTTTGTTTCGCATGCAGTTGAAGCTAAATCATGTATAAAACAAGTATTTAAATCTAAACCATTTGTTTCGCATGGATTCGAAGATACGCCTTCTACTTCGCATTGAATTGAAGCTTAATCATGTGTTTCGCATGGATTTGAAGATAACTCGTTTGTTTCGCATGCAGTTGAAGCTAAATCATGTATAAAACAAGTATTTGAAGCTAAATCAATTGTTTCGCGTGAATTCAAAGATCACCCTTCTACTTCGCATTGATTTGAAGCTAAAACGTGTGTTTCGCATGGATTTGAAGCTAACTCGTTTGTTTCGCATGCAGTTGAAGCTAAATCATGTATAAAACAAGTATTTAAATCTAAACCATTTGTTTCGCATGGATTCGAAGATACGCCTTCTACTTCGCATTGAATTGAAGCTAAATCATGTGTTTCGCATGGATTTGAAGCTCAGCCATCTACGTCGAACTGATTTGAAGCTAAATCATGTGTTTTGCATGAATTTGAAGATAACTCGTTTGTTTCGCATGCTGTTGAAGCTAAATCATGTATATCACAAGTATTTGAAGCTAAACCATTTGTTTCGCATGGATGTGAAGCTAACACGTTTGTTTCGCCTGCATTTGAAGCTAAATCCTGTATATCACAAGTATTTGAAGCTAAATGATTTGTTTCGCATGGATTCGAAGATAAGCCTCCTACTTCGCATTGATTTGAAGGTAAATCATGTGTTTCGCATGGATTCGAAGCTAACTCGTTTGTTTTGCCTGCATTTGAAGCTAAATCGTGTATATCACAAGTATTTGAAGCTAAATGATTTGTTTCGCATTGATTTGAAGCTAAGGCTTCTACTTCGCATTCATTTGAAGTTAAATCATGTGTTTCACTTGGGTGTGAAGCTAACTCGCGTGTTTAGCACGTAGTTGAATGTAAATCATTTGTATCACAAGTATTTGAACCTAAACCATTTGATTCGCATGGATTTGAAGCTAAGCCTTCTTCTTCGCATTGATTAGAAGCTAAATCATGTGATCCGCGTGGATTTGAAGCTAACTCGTTTGTTCAACATGCAGTTGAAGCTTAACATGTATATCACAAGTATTTGATGCTAAACCATTTGTTTCGCTTTGATTTGAAGCTATGGCTTCTACTTCGCATTTATTTGAAGCTAAATCATGTGTTTCGCATGGATTTGAAGCTAACTCGTTTGTTTCGCATGCAGTTAAAGCTAAGTAATGTATAAAACAAGTATTTGAAGCTAAACTATACGTTTCGCATGGATTTGATACTAAGGCTTCTACTTCGCATTGATTTGATGCTGAATTATGTGTTTCGCTTGAATTTGAAGCTAACATATTTGTTTCACATGCAGTTAAAGCTCAATCATGTATATCACAAGTATTTCAAGCTGTAACATTTGTTTCACATGAATATTAAGCTAAACCATTGTTTCGAATGAATTTGAAGCTAAACCAATTGTTTTAGTTTTTCCGGGGGTGAGGGGGGGGAGTTGTCGAGGAGGACGTGGATTTGAAACTAAGCCTTCTACTTCGCATTGATTTGAAGCTGAATCATGTATTTCGCATGGATTTGAAGCTAACTCGTTTAATTCGCATGCAGTTGAAGCTAAATCATGTATATCACAAGTATTTGAAGCTAAAACTTTTGATTCGCGCGGATTTGAAGCTATGCCTTTTACGTCGCATTGATTTGAGGCTAAATCATGTGTTTCGCTTGGATTTGAAGCTAACTCGATTTTTTCGCATGCAGTTGAAGCTAAATCATGTATATCACAGGTATTTGAAGCTAAATCATGTGTTTCGCTTGGATTTGAAACTAAGCCTTCTACTTCGCATTGATTTGAAGCTATATCATGTGTTTCGCATGGATGTCAAGCTAACTCGTTTGTTTCGCATGCTGTTGAAGCTATATCATGTATATCACAAGTATTCGAAGCTAAACCATTTGTTTCGCATGGATTTGAAGATAAGCCTTCTACTTCGAATTGATTTGAAGCTGAATAATGTGTTTCGCTTGTAATTGAAGTTAACTCGTTTGTTTCGCATGCAGTTGAAGATAAATCATGTATATCACAAGTATTTGAAGCTAAACAATTTGATCCGCATGGATTTGAAGCTAAGCATTCTACTTCGCATTGATTTGAGGGTAAGTCATGTGTTTCGCATGGATTTGAAGCTAAACCATTTGATTCGCATGGATTTGAAGCTAAGCCTTCTACGTCGCATTGATTTGAAGCAGAATCATGTGTTCAGCTTGTATTTGAAGCTAACCGGTTTGATTCGCACGCAGTTGAAGATAAATCATGTATATCACAAGTATTTGAAGCTAAACCATTTGATTCGAATGGATTTGAAGATAAGCCTTCTACTTCGCATTCATTTGAAGGTAAATCATGTATTTCGCATGGATTCGAAGCTAACGCGTTTGTTTTGCCTGCATTTGAAGCTAAATCGTGTATATCACAAGTATTTGAAGCTAAATGATTTGTTTCGCATTGATTTGAAGCTAAGGCTTCTACTTCGCATTCATTTGAAGTTAAATCATGTGTTTCCCTTGGGTGTGAAGCTAACTCGCGTGTTTACCACGCAGTTGAAGCCAAATCTTGTATATCACAGGTATTTGTAGCTAAACCATTTGTTTCGCATGGATTCGACGCTAAGCCTTCGCCTTCGCATTGATTTGTAGCTAAATCACGTGTTCCGCATGGATTTGAAGCTAACTCGTTTGTTTAGCATGCAGTTGAAGCTAAATCACGTATATCACAAGTATTTGAAGCTGAACCATTTGTTTCGCACGGATTTGAAGCTAAGCCGTCTACTTCGCATTGATTTGAAGCTAAATCATGTGTTTGGCTTGGGTTTCAAGCTAACTCGTTTGTTTCGCCTGCAGTTGAAGCTAAATCATGTATATCACAAGTATTTGAAGCTAAACCAATTGTTTCGCATGGATTCGAAGATCAGACTTCTGCTTCGCACTGATTTGAAGCGGCATCGTGTGTTTCGCTGTATTTGAAGCTAACTCGTTTGTTTCGCATGCAATTGAAGCTAAATCATGTATATCACAAGTATTTGAAGCTGAACCTTTTGTTTCGCATGGATTTGAAGATAAGCCTTCTACTTCGAATTGATTTGAAGCTGAATAATGTGTTTCGCTTGTAATTGAAGTTAACTCGTTTGTTTCGCATGCAGTTGAAGATAAATCATGTATATCACAAGTATTTGAAGCTAAACAATTTGATCCGCATGGATTTGAAGCTAAGCATTCTACTTCGCATTGATTTGAGGGTAAGTCATGTGTTTCGCATGGATTTGAAGCTAAACCATTTGATTCGCATGGATTTGAAGCTAAGCCTTCTACGTCGCATTGATTTGAAGCAGAATCATGTGTTCAGCTTGTATTTGAAGCTAACCGGTTTGATTCGCACGCAGTTGAAGATAAATCATGTATATCACAATTATTTGAAGCTAAACCATTTGATTCGAATGGATTTGAAGATAAGCCTTCTACTTCGCATTCATTTGAAGGTAAATCATGTATTTCGCATGGATTCGAAGCTAACGCGTTTGTTTTGCCCGCATTTGAAGCTAAATCGTGTATATCACAAGTATTTGAAGCTAAATGATTTGTTTCGCATTGATTTGAAGCTAAGGCTTCTACTTCGCATTCATTTGAAGTTAAATCATGTGTTTCCCTTGGGTGTGAAGCTAACTCGCGTGTTTAGCACGCAGTTGAAGCCAAATCTTGTATATCACAGGTATTTGTAGCTAAACCATTTGATTTGTAGCTAAATCACGTGTCCGCATGGATTTGAAGCTAACCCGTTTGTTTAGCATGCAGTTGAAGCTAAATCACGTATATCACAAGTATTTGAAGCTGAACCATTTGTTTCGCACGGATTTGAAGCTAAGCCTTCTACTTCGCATTGATTTGAAGCTAAATCATGTGTTTGGCTTGGGTTTCAAGCTAACTCGTTTGTTTCGCCTGCAGTTGAAGCTAAATCATGTATATCACAAGTATTTGAAGCTAAACCAATTGTTTCGCATGGATTCGAAGATCAGACTTCTGCTTCGCACTGATTTGAAGCGGCATCGTGTGTTTCGCTGTATTTGAAGCTAACTCGTTTGTTTCGCATGCAATTGAAGCTAAATCATGTATATCACAAGTATTTGAAGCTGAACCTTTTGTTTCGCATGGATTTGAAGCAAAGCCTTCTACTTCGTATTGATTTGAAGCTGAATCATGTGTTTCGCTTGTATTTGAAGCTAACTCGTTTGTTTCGCATGCTGTTGAAGCTAAATCATGTATATCACAAGTATTTGAAGCTAAACCATTTGTTTCGCATGGATTCAAAGATCAGTCTTCTACTTCGCATTGATTTGAAACTAAATCATGTGTTTCGTATGGATTTGAAGCTAACTCGATTGTTTCGCATGCAGTTGAAGGTAAATCATGTATATCACAAGTATTGAAACTAGATTATTTGTGTCGCATGGATTTAAAGCTAAGCCTTCTACTTCGCATTGATTTGAAGCTAAATTATGTGGTTCGCATGGATTTGAAGCCAACTCGCTTGTTTTGCATGCAGTTGAAACTGAATCATAAGTATCAGAAGTATTTGATGCTAACCCAATTGGTTCGCGTGGATTTAAAGCAAAGCCTTCTTCTTCGCATTGTTTGAAGCTAAATCGTGTGTTTCGCATGGATTTGAAGCTAAACCATTTAATCCGCATGGATTTGAATCTAAGCCTTCCTACGTCGCATTGATTTGAAGCTAAATCATGTGTTCCGCTTGGATTTTAAGCTAACACGTTCGATTCGCATGCAGTTGCAGCTAAATCATGTACATCACAAGTATTTGAAGCTAAACCATTTGTTTCGCATGGATTTGAAGCTAAGCCATCTACTTCGTATTGATTTGAAGCTGAATCATGTGTTTCGCTTGTATTTGAAGCTAACTCGTTTGTTTCGCATGCTGTTGAAGCTAAATCATGTATATCACAAGTATTTGAAGCTAAACCATTTGTTTCGCATGGATGTGAAGCTAACACGTTTGTTTCGCCTGCATTTGAGGCTAAATCCTGTATATCACAAGTATTGAAGCTAAATGATTTGTTTCGCATGGATTCGAAGATAAGCCTCCTACTTCGCATTGATTTGAAGGTAAATCATGTGTTTCGCATGGATTCGAAGCTAACTCGTTTGTTTTGCCTGCATTTGAAGCTAAATCGTGTATATCACAAGTATTTGAAGCTAAACCATTTGTTTCGCATGGATGTGAAGCTAACACGTTTGTTTCGCCTGCATTTGAAGCTAAATCCTGTATATCACAAGTATTTGAAGCTAAATGATTTGTTTCGCATGGATTCGAAGATAAGCCTCCTACTTCGCATTGATTTGAAGGGTAAATCATGTGTTTCGCATGGATTCGAGCTAACTCGTTTGTTTTGCCTGCATTTGAAGCTAAATCGTGTATATCACAAGTATTTGAAGCTAAATGATTTGTTTCGCATTGATTTGAAGCTAAGGCTTCTACTTCGCATTCATTTGAAGTTAAATCATGTGTTTCACTTGGGTGTGAAGCTAACTCGCGTGTTTAGCACGTAGTTGAATATAAATCAGTTGTATCACAAGTATTTGAACCTAAACCATTTGATTCGCATGGATTTGAAGCTAAGCCTTCTTCTTCGCATTGATTAGAAGCTAAATCATGTGATCCGCGTGGATTTGAAGCTAACTCGTTTGTTCCACATGCAGTTGAAGCTTAACATGTATATCACAAGTATTTGATGCTAAACCATTTGTTTCGCTTTGATTTGAAGCTATGGCTTCTACTTCGCATTTATTTGAAGCTAAATCATGTGTTTCGCATGGATTTGAAGCTAACTCGTTTGTTTCGCATGCAGTTAAAGCTATGTAATGTATAAAACAAGTATTTGAAGCTAAACTATACGTTTCGCATGGATTTGATACTAAGGCTTCTACTTCGCATTGATTTGATGCTGAATTATGTGTTTCGCTTGAATTTGAAGCTAACATATTTGTTTCACATGCAGTTAAAGCTCAATCATGTATATCACAAGTATTTCAAGCTGTAACATTTGTTTCACATGAATATTAAGCTAAACCATTGTTTCGAATGAATTTGAAGCTAAACCATTTGTTCGCGTGGATTTGAAACTAAGCCTTCTACTTCGCATTGATTTGAAGCTGAATCATGTATTTCGCATGGATTTGAAGCTAACTCGTTTAATTCGCATGCAGTTGAAGCTAAATCATGTATTTCACAAGTATTTGAAACTAGATTATTTGTGTCGCATGGATTTAAAGCTAAGCCTTCTACTTCGCATTGATTTGAGCTAAATTATGTGGTTCGCATGGATTTGAAGCCAACTCGTTTGTTTTGCATGCAGTTGAAACTAAATCATATGTATCAGAAGTATTTGATGCTAACCCAATTGGTTAGCGTGGATTTAAAGCAAAGCCTTCTTCATCGCATTGATTTGAGCTAAATCGTGTGTTTCGCATGGATTTGATGCTAACTCGATTGTTTCGCATGCTGTAGAATCCAAATCATGTATGTCACAAGTATTTGAACCTAAACCATTTGATTCGCATTGATTTGAAGCTGAACCTTCTTCTTCGCATTCATTTAAAGTTAAATCATGTGTTTCAATTGGGTGTGAAGCTAACTCGTTTGTTTAGCATGCACTTGAAGATAAATCATATATATCACAAGTATTTGAATCTAAACCATTTGATTAGCATGTATTTGAAGCTAACTCGTTTGTTTCGCATGCTGTTGAATCAAAATCACGCATATCACAAGTATTTGAAGCTAAACCATTTGTTTCGCATGGATTTGAAGCTAAGCATTCTACTTCGCATTGATTTGAGGGTAAGTCATGTGTTTCGCATGGATTTGAAGCTAAACCATTTAATCCGCAAGGATTTGAATCTAAGCCTTCTACGTCGCATTGATTTGAAGCTAAATCATGTGTTCCGCTTGGATTTTAAGCTAACTCGTTTGTATCACATGTAGTTGAAGTTAAATCATGTAAATCACAAGTATTTGAAGCTAAACCATTTGTTTCGCATGGATTCGAAGATCAGCCTTCTGCTTCGCATAGATTTGCAGCTAAATCATGTGTTCCGTATGGATTTGAAGCTAACTCGTTTGTTTCGCATGCAATTGAAGCTAAATCATGTATATAACAAGTATTTGAAGCTGAACCTTTTGTTTCGCATGGATTTGAAGCTAAGCCTTCTACTTCGTATTGATTTGAAGCTGAATCATGTGTTTCGCTTGTATTTGAAGCTAACTCGTTTGATTCGCATGCAGTTGCAGCTAAATCATGTACATCACAAGTATTTGAAGCTAAACCATTTGTTTCGCGTGGATTTGAAACTAAGCCTTCTACTTCGCATTGATTTGAAGCTGAATCATGTATTTCGCATGGATTTGAAGCTAACTCGTTTAATTCGCATGCAGTTGAAGCTAAATCATGTATATCACAAGTATTTGAAGCTAAAACATTTGATTCGCACGGATTTGAAGCTATGCCTTTTACGTCACATTGATTTGAGGCTAAATCATGTGTTTCGCTTGGATTTGAAGCTAACTCGATTTTTTCGCATGCAGTTGGAGCTAAATCATGTATATCACAGGTATTTGAAGCTAAATCATGTGTTTCGTTTGGATTTGAAACTAAGCCTTCTACTTCGCATTGATTTGAAGCTATATCATGTGTTTCGCATGGATGTCAAGCTAACTCGTTTGTTTCGCATGCTGTTGAAGCTATATCATGTATATCGCAAGTATTCGAAGCTAAACCATTTGTTTCGCATGGATTTGAAGATAAGCCTTCTACTTCGAATTGATTTGAAGCTGAATAATGTGTTTCGCTCGTAATTGAAGTTAACTCGTTTGTTTCGCACGCAGTTTAAGATAAATCATGTATATCACAAGTATTTGAAGCTAAACCATTTGATCCGCATGGATTTGAAGCTAAGCATTCTACTTCGCATTGATTTGAGGGTAAGCCATGTGTTTCGCATGGATTTGAAGCTAAACCATTTGATTCGCATGGATTTGAAGCTAAGCCTTCTACGTCGCATTGATTTGAAGAAGAATCATGTGTTTCGCTTGTATTTGAAGCTAACTGGTTTGATTCGCACGCAGTTGAAGATAAATCATGTATATCACAAGTATTTGAAGTTAAACCATTTGATTCGAATGGATTTGAAGATAAGCCTTCTTCTTCGCATTGATTTGAAGGTAAATCATGTATTTCGCATGGATTCGAAGCTAACGCGTTTGTTTTGCCTGCATTTGAAGCTAAATCGTGTATATCACAAGTATTTGAAGCTAAATGATTTGTTTCGCATTGATTTGAAGCTAAGGCTTCTACTTCGCATTCATTTGAAGTTAAATCATGAGTTTCCCTTGGGTGTGAAGCTAACTCGCGTGTTTAGCACGCAGTTGAAGCCAAATCTTGTATATCACAGGTATTTGAAGCTAAACCATTTGTTTCGCATGGATTCGACGCTAAGCCTTCACCTTCGCATTGATTTGAAGCTAAATCACGTGTTCCGCATGGATTTGAAGCTAACTCGTTTGTTTAGCATGCAGTTGCAACTAAATCATCTACATCACAAGTATTTGAAGCTAAACCATTTGTTTCGCGTGGATTTGAAACTAAGCCTTCTACTTCGCATTGATTTGATGCTGAATTATGTGTTTCGCTTGAATTTGAAGCTAACATATTTGTTTCACATGATGTTCAAGCTAAATCATGTATATCACAAGTATTTCAAGCTGTAACATTTGTTTCACATGAATATTAAGCTAAACCATGTGTTTCGAGTGAATTTGAAGCTAAATCATGTGTTTCGCAAGGATTTGAAGCTAACACGTTTGTTTCGCCTGCATTTGAAGCTAAATCGTGTATATCACAAGTATTTGAAGCTAAATGATTTGTTTCGCATGGATTCGAAGATAAGTCTCCTACTTCGCATTGATTTGAAGCTAAATCATGTGTTTCGCATGGATTGGAAGCTAACTCGTTTGTTTTGCCTGCATTTGAAGCTAAATCGTGTATATCACAAGTATTTGAAGCTAAATGATTTGTTTCGCATGGATTTGAAGCTAAGCCGTCTTCTTCGCATTGATTAGAAGCTAAATCATGTGTTCCGCATGGATTTGAAGCTAACTCGTTTGTTTCACATGCAGTTGAAGCTTAATCATGTATATCACAAGTATTTGATGCTAAACCATTTATTTCGCTTTGATTTGAAGCTATGGCTTCTACTTCGCATTTATTTGAAGCTAAATCATGTCTTTCGCATGGATGTCAATCTAACTCGATTGTTTCGCCTGCCGTCGGAGCTATATCACATATATTGACAAGTATTTGAAGCTCAATCATTCGTTTCGCTTGGATTTGAAACTAAGCATTCTGCTTCGCATTGATCTGAAACTAAATCATGTGTTTCGCATGGATTAGAAGCTAACTCGTTTGTTTCGCATGCTGTTGAAGCTATATCATGTTTATCACAAGTATTCGAAGCTAAACCATTTGTTTCGCATGGATTTGAAGATAAGCCTTCTACTTCGAATTGATTTGAAGCTGAATAATGTGTTTCGCTTGTAATTGAAGTTAACTCGTTTGTTTCGCACGCAGTTGAAGATAAATCATGTATATCACAAGTATTTGAAGCTAAACCATTTGATTCGCATGGATTTGAAGATAAGCCTTCTACGTCGCATTGATTTGAATCTGAATCATGTGATTCCTTTGGAATTGAAGCTTCGTCGTTTCTTTCTCATGCTGTTGAAGCTAAATCGTGTATATCACAAGTATTTGAAGCTAAATGATTTGTTTCGCATGGATTAGAACCTAAATCGTTTGTTTCGCATGCGGTTGAATCTATATCATGTATATCATAAGTATTCGAAGCTAAACCATTTCTTTCGCATGGATTTGAAGCTAAGCCTTCTGTGTCGCAATGATTTCAAACTGGATCATGTGATTCCTTTGGATTTGAAGCTATCTCGATTGTTTCGCATGCTGTAGAAGCCAAATCATGTATGTCACAAGTATTTGAACCTAAACCATTTGATTCGCATTGATTTGAAGCTAAACCTTCTTCTTCGCATTCATTTGAAGTTAAATCATGTGTTTCAATTGGGTGTGAAGCTAACTCGTTTGTTTAGCATGCAGTTGAAGATAAATCATATATATCACAAGTATTTGAAGCTAAACCATTTGATTAGCATGTATTTGAAGCTAACTCGTTTGTTTCGCATGCTGTTGAAGCAAAATCACGCATACACAAGTATTTGAAGCTAAACCATTTGTTTCGCATGGATTTGAAGCTAAGCATTCTACTTCGAATTGATTTGAGGGTAAGTCATGTGTTTCGCATGGATTTGAAGCTAAACCATTTAATCCGCAAGGATTTGAAGCTAAGCATTCTACTTTGCATTGATTTGCAGCTAAATCATGTGTTCCGTATGGATTTGAAGCTAACTCGTTTGTTTCGCATGCAACTGAAGCTAAATCATGTATATAACAAGTATTTGAAGCTGAACCTTTTGTTTCGCATGGATTTGAAGCTAAGCCTTCTACTTCGTATTGATTTGATGCTAAATCATGTGTTTCGCATGGATTTAAAGCTAACTCGTTTGATTCGCCTGCATTTGAAGCTAAATCATGTATATCACAAGTATTTGGAGCTAAACTATTCGTTTCGCATGGATTTGAAACTAAGTCTTCTTCTTCGCTTGTATTTGAAGCTAACTCGTTTGTTTCACATGCAGTTGAAGCTAAATCATGTTCATCACAAGTATTTGAAACTGAACCATCTGTTTCGCATGCTGTTGAAGCTAAATCATGTGTTTCGCATGGATTGGAAGCAAACTCATTTGCTTCGCCTGCATTTGAATCTATACCACTTATATCGCAATTATCTGAACATTATTGATTTGTTTCTCATTAACTTGAAGCTAAGCCTTCTACTTCGCATTGATTTGCAGCTAAATCATGTGTTTCGCATGGATTCGAAGCTAGCTCGTTCGTTTCGCCTGCATTTGAAGCTAAATCATGTATATCACAAGTATTTGAAGCTAAACCATTTGTTTCGCATGGATTCGGAGATCAGACTTCTGCTTCGCATTGATTTGAAGCTAAATCATGTGTTTCGCATGGATTTGAAGCTAAGCCTTCTACTTCCAATTGATTTGAAGCTAACCATATGTTTCTCATGTATTTGAAGCTAAGTCTTCTACTTCGCATTGATTTGATTCTAAATCATGTGTTTCGCTTGGATCTAAAGCTAACTCGTTTGTATCGCATGCAGTTGAAGCTAAATCATGTATATCACAAGTATTTGAAGCTAAACCATTTGTTTCGCATGGATTCAAAGATCAGTCTTCTACTTCGCATTGATTTGAAACTAAATCATGTGTTTCGTATGAATTTGAAGCTAACTTGATTGTTTCGCATGCAGTTGAAGCTAAATCATGTATTTCACAAGTATTTGAAACTAGATTATTTGTGTCGCATGGATTTAAAGCTAAGCCTTCTACTTCGCATTGATTTGAAGCTAAATTATGTGGTTCGCATGGATTTGAAGCCAACTCGTTTGTTTTGCATGCAGTTGAAACTAAATCATATGTATCAGAAGTATTTGATGCTAACCCAATTGGTTAGCGTGGATTTAAAGCAAAGCCTTCTTCATCGCATTGATTTGAAGCTAAATCGTGTGTTTCGCATGGATTTGATGCTAACTCGTTTGTTTCGCATGCAGTTGAATCTAGCTCATGTATATCACGAGTATTTAAAGCTGAACCATTTGATTCGCATGGATTTGAAGGTAAGCACTCTAGTTCGCATTGAATTGAAGCTAAATCATGAGTTTCGCTTGGATTTGAAGCTATCTCGATTGTTTCGCATGCTGTAGAATCCAAATCATGTATGTCACAAGTATTTGAACCTAAACCATTTGATTCGCATTGATTTGAAGCTGAACCTTCTTCTTCGCATTCATTTAAAGTTAAATCATGTGTTTCAATTGGGTGTGAAGCTAACTCGTTTGTTTAGCATGCAGTTGAAGATAAATCATGTATATCACAAGTATTTGAAGCTAAACCATTTGATTCGCATGGATTTGAAGATAAGCCTTCTACGTCGCATTGATTTGAATCTGAATCATGTGATTCCTTTGGAATTGAAGCTTCGTCGTTTCTTTCTCATGCTGTTGAATCTAAATCGTGTATATCACAAGTATTTGAAGCTAAATGATTTGTTTCGCATGGATTAGAACCTAAATCGTTTGTTTCGCATGCGGTTGAATCTATATCATGTATATCATAAGTATTCGAAGCTAAACCATTTCTTTCGCATGGATTTGAAGCTAAGCCTTCTGTGTCGCAATGATTTCAAACTGGATCATGTGATTCCTTTGGATTTGAAGCTATCTCGATTGTTTCGCATGCTGTAGAAGCCAAATCATGTATGTCACAAGTATTTGAACCTAAACCATTTGATTCGCATTGATTTGAAGCTAAACCTTCTTCTTCGCATTCATTTGAAGTTAAATCATGTGTTTCAATTGGGTGTGAAGCTAACTCGTTTGTTTAGCATGCAGTTGAAGATAAATCATATATATCACAAGTATTTGAAGCTAAACCATTTGATTAGCATGTATTTGAAGCTAACTCGTTTGTTTCGCATGCTGTTGAAGCAAAATCACGCATATCACAAGTATTTGAAGCTAAACCATTTGTTTCGCATGGATTTGAAGCTAAGCATTCTACTTCGAATTGATTTGAGGGTAAGTCATGTGTTTCGCATGGATTTGAAGCTAAACCATTTAATCCGCAAGGATTGGAAGCTAAGCATTCTACTTTGCATTGATTTGCAGCTAAATCATGTGTTCCGTATGGATTAGAAGCTAACTCGTTTGTTTCGCATGCAACTGAAGCTAAATCATGTATATAACAAGTATTTGAAGCTGAACCTTTTGTTTCGCATGGATTTGAAGCTACGCCTTCTACTTCGTATTGATTTGAAGCTGAATCATGTGTTTCGCTTGTATTTGAAGCTAACTCGTTTGTGTCGCATGCAGTTGAATATAAATCATGTATATCACAAGTATTTGAAGCGAAACCATCTGTTTCGTGTGGATTCGAAGGTAAGCCTTCTACTTCGCATTGATTTGATGCTAAATCATGTGTTTCGCATGGATTTAAAGCTAACTCGTTTGATTCGCCTGCATTTGAAGCTAAATCATGTATATCACAAGTATTTGGAGCTAAACTATTCGTTTCGCATGGATTTGAAACTAAGTCGTCTTCTTCGCTTGTATTTGAAGCTAACTCGTTTGTTTCACATGCAGTTGAAGCTAAATCATGTTCATCACAAGTATTTGAAACTGAACCATCTGTTTCGCATGCTGTTGAAGCTAAATCATGTGTTTCGCATGGATTGGAAGCAAACTCATTTGCTTCGCCTGCATTTGAATCTATACCACTTATATCGCAATTATCTGAACATTATTGATTTGTTTCTCATTAACTTGAAGCTAAGCCTTCTACTTCGCATTGATTTGCAGCTAAATCATATGTTTCGCATGGATTCGAAGCTAGCTCGTTCGTTTCGCCTGCATTTGAAGCTAAATCATGTATATCACAAGTATTTGAAGCTAAACCATTTGTTTCGCATGGATTCGGAGATCAGACTTCTGCTTCGCATTGATTTGAAGCTAAATCATGTGTTTCGCATGGATTTGAAGCTAAGCCTTCTACTTCCAATTGATTTGAAGCTAACCATATGTTTCTCATGTATTTGAAGCTAAGTCTTCTACTTCGGATTGATTTGATTCTAAATCATGTGTTTCGCTTGGATCTAAAGCTAACTCGTTTGTTTCGCATGCAGTTGAAACTAAATCATGTATATCACAAGTATTTGAAGCTGAACCTTTTGTTTCGCATGGATTTGAAGCAAAGCCTTCTACTTCGTATTGATTTGAAGCTGAATCATGTGTTTCGCTTGTATTTGAAGCTAACTCATTCATTTCGAATGCATGTGAGGCTAAACCATGTATATCACAATTATTTGAAGCTAAACCATTTGTTTCCGCATGGATTCGAAGATCAGACTTCTGCTTCGCACTGATTTGAAGCGGAATCGTGTGTTTCGCTTGTATTTGAAACTAACTCGTTAGTTTCGCATACATTTGAATCTAAATCATGTATGTCACAAGTATTACAATCTTAACTTTTTGTTTCGCATGGATTTGAAGCTAAGCCTTCTATTTCGCATTGATTTGAGGCAGAATAATGTGTTTCGCTTGTATTTGAAGCTAACTCATTCATTTCGCCTGCATTTGAGGCTAAACCATGTATATCACAATTATTTGAAGCTAAACCATTTGTTTCCGCATGGATTCGAAGATCAGACTTCTGCATCGCATTGATTTGAAGCTAAATCATGTGTTTCGCATGGATTTGAAGCTTACTCGTTTGTTTTGCATGCAGTTGAAGCTAAATCATGTATATCACAAGTGTTTGAAGCTAACCCGTTTGATTCGCATGGATTTGATGATAAGCCATCTACTTCGCATTGAATTAAAGCTAAATCATGTGTTTCGCTTGAACTTGAAGCTAACGCGTTTGTTTCGCATGCAGTTGAAGCTAAATCATGTACATCACAACTATTTGAAATTAAATCATCTGTTTCGTGTGGATTCGAAGATCAGCCTTCTACTTCGCATTGATTTGAAGCTAAATCATGTGTTTCGCTTGCATTGGAAGCTAACTCGTTTGTTTCGCATGCAGTTGAAACTAAATCATGTATATCACACGTTTTTGAATCTAAACAATCTGTTTCGTGTGGATTCGGAGATCAGCCTTCTACTTCGCATTGATTTGAAGCGAAATCATATGTCTCGCTTGGATTTGGAGCTAACTCGTTTATTTCGCATGCAGTTGAAGCTAAATCATGTACATCACAAGTATTTGAAGCGAAACCATCTGTTTCGTGTGGATTCGAAGGTAAGCCTTCTACTTCGCATTGATTTGATGCTAAATCATGTGTTTCGCATGGATTTAATGCTAACACGTTTGATTCACCTGCATTTGAAGCTATATCAGTGATATTCGCAAGTATTTGAAGCTAAATCATTCGTTTCCCCGGATTTGAAGCTAAGCCTTCTACTTCGCTTTGATTTGAATCTCAATCATGTGTTTCGCTTGGATTTGAAGCAAACTCGTTGGTTTTGCATGCAGTTGAAGCAAAATCACGCATATCACAAGTATTTGAAGCTAAACCAATTGATTCGCATGGATTCGAAGATCAGCCTTCTACTTCGTATTGATTTGAAGCTAAATCATGAGTTTCGCATGGATTTGAAGCTAAATCATGTGTTTTGAATGGATCTGAAGCTAACTCGTTTGTTTCGCACGCAGTTGAAGCTAAATCATGTATATCACAAGTATTTGAAGATAAACCGTTTGATTGGTATGGATTTGAAGCTAGGACTTCTACTTCGCATTGATTTGAAGCTAAATCGGGTGTTTCGCATGGATTTGAAGCTAAATCATATATATCACAAGTATTAGAAGCTAAACCATTTAATTCCCATGGATTTGAAGCTAAGCCTTCTACTTCGCATTGATTTGGAGCTAAATCATGTCTTTCGCTAGGATTTGAAGCTAAACTTCCTACTCCGCATTGATTTGAAGCTGAATCATGTGTTTCGTTTGGATTTGAAGCTAACTCGTTTGTTTCGCATAGTGCTGAAGCTAAATCATGTATAACACAAGTATTTGAGCCTGAGCCATTTGTTTCGCATGCATTCGAATATAAGCCTCCTACTTCGCATTGATTTGAATCTAATCCATGTGTTTCGCATGGATTTGAAGCTAACTCGTTTTTTTCGCCTGCAGTTCATGCTAAATCATGTATATCATAAGTATTTGAAGCTGAACCATTTGTTTGGCATGAATATTAAGCTAAACCATGTCTTTCGAATGAATTTGAAGCTAAATCATGTGTATTGAATGGATGTGAAGCCAACTCGTTTGTTTCGCATGCTGTTGAAGCTAAATCATGTATATCACATATAATTGAAGCTAAACCATCTGTTTCGTGTGGATTCGAAGGTAAGCCTTCTACTTCGCATTGATTCGATGCTAAATCATGTGTTTCGCATGGATTTGAAGCTAACTCGTTTGTTTCGCATGCTGTTGAAGCTAAATCATGTATATCACAAGTATTTGAAGCTGAACCATTTGTTTCGCATGGATTCGAAGCTAAGCCTTCTACTTCGCATTGATTTGATGCTAAGTCATGTGTTTCGCATGGATTTGAAGCTAACTCGTTTGTTCCGTTTGCTGTTGAAGCTAAATCACGCATATCACAAGTATTTAAGCCTGAGCCATTTGTTTCGCATGGATTCGAAGATCAGCCTCCTAATTCGCGTTTATTTGAAGCTAAATCATGTGTTTCGCATGGATTTGAAGCTATGTCGTTTGTTTCGCATGCAGTTGAAGCTAAATCATGTATATCATAAGTATTTGAAGCTAAAGAACTTTATTCGCATGGATTTCAAACTAAGCCTTCTACTTCGCATTGAAGGTAAATCATGTCTTTTGCATGGATTTAAAGCTAACTCGTTTGTTTCACCTGCATTTGAAGCTATATCAGTGATATTCGCATGTATTTGAAGCTAAATCATTCGTTTCGCTGGATTTGAAACTAAGCCTTCTACTTCGCATTGATTTGAATCTAAATCATGTGTTTCGCATGGATTTGAAGCTTACTCGTTCGTTTCGCCTGCATTTGAAGCAAAATCATGTACATCACAAGTATTTGGTGCTAAACCAATTGATTCGCATGCAGTTGAAGATAGATCATGTTCATCACAAGTATTTGAAGCTGAACCATTTGTTTCGCATGGATTCGATGATAAGCATTCTACTTCGTATTGAATTGAAGTTAAATCATGAATTTCGCATGGATTTGAAGCTAACACGTTTGTTTGGCATGCTGTTGAAGCAAAATCATGTTTATCACAAGTATTTGAAGCTAAACAATCTGTTTCTTGTGGATTCGGAGATCAGCCTTCTACTTCGCATTGATTTGAAGCTAAATCATATGTTTCGCTTGGATTTGAAACTAACTCGTTTGTTTCGCATGCAGTTGAAGCAAAATCATGTATAAAACAAGTATTTGAAGCTAAACCATTTGTTTCGCATCGATTCCAAGATCAGACTTCTGCTTCGCATTGACTTGAAGCTAAATCATGTGTTTCGCATGGATTTGAAGCTAACTCGATTGTCTCGCATGCAGTTGAAACTAAATCATGTTTATCACAAGTATTTGAAGCTAAACCATTTGATTCCCATGGAACTGAATCTAAGCCTCCTACTTCGCATTGGTTTGGTGCTAAATCATGTGTTTCGCATGGATTTGATGCTGAATCATGTGATTCGCATGGATTTGAAGCTTACTCGTTTGTTTCGCATGCAGTTGAAGCTAAATCATGTACATCACAAGAATTTGAAGCTAAATCATCTGTTTCGTGTGGATTCGAAGATCAGCCTTCTACTTCGCATTGATTTGAAGCTAAATCATGTGTTTCGCTTGTATTGGAAGCTAACTCGTTTTTTTCGCATGCAGTCGAAGCTAAATCATGTATATCATAAGTATTTGAGCCTGAGCCATTTGTTTCGCATGGATTCGAAGATCAGCCTCCTACTTCGCGTTTATGTGAAGCTAAATTATGTGTTTCGCATGGATTTGAAGCTGACTCGTTTGTTTCGCCTGCATTTGAAGCTATATCATGTATATCACAAGTATTTGAATCTTAACCATTTGATTCCCATGAATAGTACGCTAAACCATGTCTTTCGAATGAATTTGAAGCTAAATCATGTGTTTTGAATGGATTTGAAGCTAGCTCGTTTCTTCGCATGCATTTGAAGCTAAATCATGTATATCACATATAATTGAAGCTAAATCATTTGTTTCGCATGGATTCGAAGATAAGCCTTCTACTTCGCATTGATTTGAAGCTAAATCATGTCTATCGCTAGGATTTGAAGCTAACTCGTTTGTTTCGCATGCAGTTGAAGCTAAATCATGTTCATCACAAGTATTTGAAGCTGCACCATCTGTTTCGCATGCTGTTGAAGCTAAATCATGTATAAAACAAGTGTTTGAAGCTAAACCATTTGTTTCGCATGGATTTGAAGCTAAGCCTTCTACTTCGCATTGATTTGATCCTAAATCATGTGTTTCGCTTGGATTTGAAGCAAACACGTTTGTTTCGCATGCTGTTGGAG
The DNA here is from genome assembly GCF_051020955.1 of Megalopta genalis. NCBI lineage: Eukaryota > Metazoa > Arthropoda > Insecta > Hymenoptera > Halictidae > Megalopta > Megalopta genalis. Next base: position 149,458 of record NW_027476152.1, read on the forward strand.
CTAAATCACGCATATCACAAGTATTTGAGCCTGAGCCATTTGTTTCGCATGGATTCGAAGATCAGCCTTCTAATTCGCGTTTATTTGAAGCTAAATCATGTGTTTCGCATGGATTTGAAGCTATGTCGTTTGATTCGCATGCAGTTGAAGCTAAATCATGTATATCATAAGTATTTGAAGCTAAAGAACTTTATTCGCATGGATTTCAAACTAAGCCTTCTACTTCGCATTGAAGGTAAATCATGTCTTTTGCATGGATTTAAAGCTAACTCGTTTGTTTCACCTGCATTTGAAGCTATATCAGTGATATTCGCATGTATTTGAAGCTAAATCATTCGTTTCGCTGGATTTGAAGCTAAGCCTTCTACTTCGAATTGATTTGATTCTAAATCATGTGTTTCGCTTGGATTTGAAGCTAACTCGTTGGTTTTGCATGAAGTTGAATCTAAATCATGTATATCACAAGTATTTGAAGCTGAACCATTTGTTTCACATACATTTGAAGCTAAGCCTTCTACTTCACATTGATTGGAAGTTAAATCATGGGTTTCGCATGGATTTGAAGCTAACTCGTTTGTGTCGCTTGCATTTGAAGCTATATCACTTATATTCGCAAGTATTTGAAGCTAAACCATTCGTTTCGCATGGATTCGAAGATCAGCCTTCTACTTCGCATTCATTTGAAGCTAAATCATGTGTTTCGCATGGATTTGAAGCTAACTCGTTTGTTTCTCTTGCCGTTGAATGTAAATCATGTATATCACAAGTGTTTGAAGCTAAACCATTTGTTTCGCATGGATTCGAAGGTAAGCCTTCTACTTCGCATTGATTTGATGCTAAGTCATGTGTTTCGCATGGATTCGAAGCTAACTCGTTTGTTCCGATTGCTGTTGAAGCTGAATCAAGTATATCACAAGTATTTGAAGCTAAACAAATTGTTTCGCATGGATTTGAAGATCAGCCTTCTACTTCGCATTCATTTGAAGCTAAATCATGTGTTTCGCATTGATTTGATGCTGATTCGTTTGTTTCGCCTGCATTTGAAGCTATATCATGTATATCACAAGTATTTGAATCTGAACCACTTCATTCCCATGAATAGTACGCTAAACCATGTCTTTCGAATGAATTTAAAGCTAAATCATGTGTTTTGAGTGGATTTGAAGCTAACCCGTTTGTTTCGCATGCATTTGAAGCTGAATCATGTATATCACATATAATTGAAGCTAAACCATCTGTTTCGCTGGATTTGAAGCTAAGCCTTCTACTTCGCATTGATTTGAAGCTAAATCATGTCTATCGCAAGGATTTGAAGCTAACTCGTTTGTTTCGCATGCAGTTGAAGCTAAATCATGTTCATCACAAGTATTTGAAGCTGCACCATCTGTTTCGCATGCAGTTGAAGCTAAATCATGTATTAAACAAGTGTTTGAAGCTAAACCATTTGTTTCGCATGGATTTGTAGCTAAGCCTTCTACTTCGCATTGATTTGATTCTAAATCATGTGTTTCGCTTGGATTTGAAGCAAACACGTTTGTTTCGCATGTTGTTGAAGCTAAATCATGTATATCACAAGTATTTGAAGCTAAACCATTTGTTTCGCAAGGATTCGAAGATCAGCCTTCTACTTCGCATTGATTTGAAGCGAAATCATGTGTTTCGCTTGGATTTCAAGCTAACTCGTTTGTTTCGCATGCAATTGAAGCTAAATAATGTATCAAACTAGTATTTGAAGCTAAACCATTTGTTTCGCATGGATTCGAAGATCAGCCATCTACCTTGTATTGATTTAAAGCTAAACCATTTGATTCGCATGGATTTGAAGGTAAGCCTTCTACTTCGCATTGATTTGAAGCTAAATCATGTGTTTCGCATGGATTTGAAGCTAACTCGTTCGTTTCCCTTGCATTTGAAACTAAATCATGCACATCACAATTATTTGAAGCTAAACCATTTGATTCGCATGGATTTCAAAATAAGCCTTCTACTTCGCATTGATTTTAATCTAAATCATCTGTTTCGCATGGATTTAAATCTATCTCGTTTGTTTCGCTTGCATTTGAAGCTAAATCATGCACATCACAAGTATTTGAATTTGAACCACTTGTTTCGCATGGATTTGAAGATAAGCGTTCTACTTCGCATTGATTAGAAGCTAAATCATGTGTTTCGCGTGGATTTGAAACTAACTAGTTTGTTTCGTAATGCAGTTGAAGCTAAATCATGTATATCACAATTATTTGAAGCTAAACCATTTGATTCGCATGGATTTCAAAATAAGCCTTCTACTTCGCATTGATTTTAATCTAAATCATCTGTTTCGCATGGATTTAAAGCTATCTCGTTTGTTTCGCATGCAGTTGAAGAAAAATCATGTATATCACAGGTATTTGAAGCTAAACCATTTGTTTCGCATGGATTCGAATATAAGCCTTCTAAATCGCATTGATGTCAAGCTAAATCATATGTTTCGCATAGATTTGAAGCTAACTCGCTAATTTTGCATGCTGTTAAAGCTTATTCATGTATATCACAAGTATTTGAAGCTAAACCATTTGTTTCGCAAGGATTCGAAGATCAGCCTTCTACTTCGCATTGATAAGAAGCTAACTCATGTGTTTCGCATGGATTTGAAGCTAACTCGTTAGTTTTGCATGCTGTTGAAGCTAAATCATGTATATCACAAGTATTTGAAGCTAAACCATTTGTTTCGCAAGGATACGAAGATCAGCCTTCTACTTCGCATTGATAAGAAGCAAAATCATGTGTTTCGCATGGATTTGAAGCTAACTCGTTCGTTTCGCTTGCATTTGAAGCTAAATCGTGCACACCACAAGTATTTGAAGCTGAACCACTTGTTTCGCATGGATTTGAAGATAAGCCTTCTACTTCGCATTGATTTGAAGCTAAATCATGTGTTTCGCTTGGATTTCAAGCTAACTCGTTTGTTTCGCATGCAATTCAAGCTAAATCATGTATATCACAATTATTTGAAGCTAAACCATTTGATTCGCATGGATTTCAAAATAAGCCTTCTACTTCGCATAGATTTTAATCTAAATCATCTGTTTCGGATGGATTTAAAGCTATCTCGTTTGTTTCGCATGCAGTTGAAGATAAATCATGTATATCACAAGTATTTGAAGCTAATCCATTTGTTTCGCGTGGATTCGAAGATCAGCCTTCTACTTCGCATTGATTTGAAGTTAAATCATATGTTTCGCATGGATTTGAAGCTAATCGTTTGTATCGCATGCAGTTGAAGCTAAATCATGTATATCACAAGTATTTGAAGCTAAACCATTTGATTCGCATAGATTTGATGCTATGCCATCTACTTCGCTTTTATTTGAAACTGAATCATGTGTTTCTCTTGAATTTGAAGCTAACACGTTCGTTTCACATGCAGTTGAAGCTAAATCATGTATGTCACAAGTATTTGAAGCTGAACCATTTGTTTCGCAAGGATTCGAAGATCAGCCTTCTATTTCGCATTGATTTGAAGTTAAATCATATGTTTCGCATGGATTTGAAGCTAATCGTTTGTATCGCATGCAGTTGAAGCTAAATCATGTATATCACAAGTATTTGAAGCTAAACCATTTGATTCGCATGGATTTGGTGCTATGCCATCTACTTCGCTTTTATTTGAAACTGAATCATGTGTTTCTCTTGAATTTGAAGCTAACACGTTCGTTTCACATGCAGTTGAAGCTAAATCATGTATGTCACAAGTATTTGAAGCTGAACCATTTGTTTCGCACGAATATCAGGCTAAACCATGTGTTTGGAATGAATTTGAAGCTAAATCATGTGTTTCGCTTGGATTTCAAGCTAACTCGTTTGTTTCGCATGCAATTGAAGCTAAATCATGTATATCACAATTATTTGAAGCTTAACCATTTGATTCGCATGGATTTCAAAATAAGCCTTCTACTTCGCATTGAGTTTAATATAAATCATCTGTTTCGGATGGATTTAAAGCTATCTCGTTTGTTTCGCATGCAGTTGAAGATAAATCATGTATATCACAAGTATTTGAAGCTAATCCATTTGTTTCGCGTGGATTCGAAGATCAGCCTTCTACTTCGCATTGATTTGAAGTTAAATCATGTGTTTCGCATGGATTTGAAGCTAACTCGTTCGTTTCGCTTGCATTTGAAGCTAAATCATGCACATCACAAGTATTTGAAGCTGAACCACTTGTTTCGCATGGATTTGAAGATAAGCCTTCTACTTCGCATTGATATGAAGCTAAATCATGTGTTTCGCTTGGATTTCAAGCTAACTCGTTTGTTTCGCATGCAATTGAAGCCAAATCATGTATATCACAATTATTTGAAGCTAAACCATTTGATTCGCATGGATTTCAAAATAAGCCTTCTACTTCGCATTGATTTTAATCTAAATCATCTGTTTCGGATGGATTTAAAGCTATCTTGTTTTTTTCGCATGCAGTTGAAGATAAATCATGTATATCACAGGTATTTGAAGCTAAACCATTTGTTTCGCATGGATTCGAATATAAGCCTTCTAAATCGCATTGATGTCAAGCTAAATCATATGTTTCGCATAGATTTGAAGCTAACTCGCTAATTTTGCATGCTGTTGAAGCTTATTCATGTATATCACAAGTATTTGAAGCTAAACCATTTGTTTCGCAAGGATTCGAAGATCAGCCTTCTACTTCGCATTGATTTCAAGCTAAATCATGTGTTTCGCATGGATTTGAAGCTAACTCGTTAGTTTTGCATGCTGTTGAAACTAAATCATGTATATCACAAGTATTTGAAGCTAAACCATTTGATTCGCATGGATTTGATGCAATGCCATCTACTTCGCTTTTATTTGAAACTGAATCATGTGTTTCTCTTGAATTTGAAGCTAACTAGTTTGTTTCGTAATGCAGTTGAAACTAAATCATGTATATCACAATTATTTGAAGCTAAACCATTTGATTCGCATGGATTTCAAAATAAGCCTTCTACTTCGCATTGATTTTAATCTAAATCATCTGTTTCGCATGGATTTAAAGCTATCTCGTTTGTTTCGCATGCAGTTGAAGATAAATCATGTATATCACAGGTATTTGAAGCTAAACCAGTTGTTTCGCATGGATTCGTAGATAAGCCTTCTAAATCGCATTGATAAGAAGCTAACTCATGTGTTTCGCATGGATTTGAAGCTAACTCGTTAGTTTTGCATGCTGTTGAAGCTAAATCATGTATATCACAAGTATTTGAAGCTAAACCATTTGTTTCGCAAGGATACGAAGATCAGCCTTCTACTTCGCATTGATAAGAAGCAAAATCATGTGTTTCGCATGGATTTGAAGCTAACTCGTTCGTTTCGCTTGCATTTGAAGCTAAATCGTGCACACCACAAGTATTTGAAGCTGAACCACTTGTTTCGCATGGATTTGAAGATAAGCCTTCTACTTCGCATTGATTTGAAGCTAAATCATGTGTTTCGCTTGGATTTCAAGCTAACTCGTTTGTTTCGCATGCAATTCAAGCTAAATCATGTATATCACAATTATTTGAAGCTAAACCATTTGATTCGCATGGATTTCAAAATAAGCCTTCTACTTCGCATAGATTTTAATCTAAATCATCTGTTTCGGATGGATTTAAAGCTATCTCGTTTGTTTCGCATGCAGTTGAAGATAAATCATGTATATCACAAGTATTTGAAGCTAATCCATTTGTTTCGCGTGGATTCGAAGATCAGCCTTCTACTTCGCATTGATTTGAAGTTAAATCATATGTTTCGCATGGATTTGAAGCTAATCGTTTGTATCGCATGCAGTTGAAGCTAAATCATGTATATCACAAGTATTTGAAGCTAAACCATTTGATTCGCATAGATTTGATGCTATGCCATCTACTTCGCTTTTATTTGAAACTGAATCATGTGTTTCTCTTGAATTTGAAGCTAACACGTTCGTTTCACATGCAGTTGAAGCTAAATCATGTATGTCACAAGTATTTGAAGCTGAACCATTTGTTTCGCAAGGATTCGAAGATCAGCCTTCTATTTCGCATTGATTTGAAGTTAAATCATATGTTTCGCATGGATTTGAAGCTAATCGTTTGTATCGCATGCAGTTGAAGCTAAATCATGTATATCACAAGTATTTGAAGCTAAACCATTTGATTCGCATGGATTTGGTGCTATGCCATCTACTTCGCTTTTATTTGAAACTGAATCATGTGTTTCTCTTGAATTTGAAGCTAACACGTTCGTTTCACATGCAGTTGAAGCTAAATCATGTATGTCACAAGTATTTGAAGCTGAACCATTTGTTTCGCACGAATATCAGGCTAAACCATGTGTTTGGAATGAATTTGAAGCTAAATCATGTGTTTCGCATGGATTTGAAGCTAACTCGTTCGTTTCGCTTGCATTTGAAGCTAAATCATGCACATCACAAGTATTTGAAGCTGAACCACTTGTTTCGCATGGATTTGAAGATAAGCCTTCTACTTCGCATTGATATGAAGCTAAATCATGTGTTTCGCTTGGATTTCAAGCTAACTCGTTTGTTTCGCATGCAATTGAAGCCAAATCATGTATATCACAATTATTTGAAGCTAAACCATTTGATTCGCATGGATTTCAAAATAAGCCTTCTACTTCGCATTGATTTTAATCTAAATCATCTGTTTCGGATGGATTTAAAGCTATCTTGTTTTTTTCGCATGCAGTTGAAGATAAATCATGTATATCACAGGTATTTGAAGCTAAACCATTTGTTTCGCATGGATTCGAATATAAGCCTTCTAAATCGCATTGATGTCAAGCTAAATCATATGTTTCGCATAGATTTGAAGCTAACTCGCTAATTTTGCATGCTGTTGAAGCTTATTCATGTATATCACAAGTATTTGAAGCTAAACCATTTGTTTCGCAAGGATTCGAAGATCAGCCTTCTACTTCGCATTGATTTCAAGCTAAATCATGTGTTTCGCATGGATTTGAAGCTAACTCGTTAGTTTTGCATGCTGTTGAAACTAAATCATGTATATCACAAGTATTTGAAGCTAAACCATTTGATTCGCATGGATTTGATGCAATGCCATCTACTTCGCTTTTATTTGAAACTGAATCATGTGTTTCTCTTGAATTTGAAGCTAACTAGTTTGTTTCGTAATGCAGTTGAAACTAAATCATGTATATCACAATTATTTGAAGCTAAACCATTTGATTCGCATGGATTTCAAAATAAGCCTTCTACTTCGCATTGATTTTAATCTAAATCATCTGTTTCGCATGGATTTAAAGCTATCTCGTTTGTTTCGCATGCAGTTGAAGATAAATCATGTATATCACAGGTATTTGAAGCTAAACCAGTTGTTTCGCATGGATTCGTAGATAAGCCTTCTAAATCGCATTGATAAGAAGCTAACTCATGTGTTTCGCATGGATTTGAAGCTAACTCGTTAGTTTTGCATGCTGTTGAAGCTAAATCATGTATATCACAAGTATTTGAAGCTAAACCATTTGTTTCGCAAGGATACGAAGATCAGCCTTCTACTTCGCATTGATAAGAAGCAAAATCATGTGTTTCGCATGGATTTGAAGCTAACTCGTTCGTTTCGCTTGCATTTGAAGCTAAATCGTGCACACCACAAGTATTTGAAGCTGAACCACTTGTTTCGCATGGATTTGAAGATAAGCCTTCTACTTCGCATTGATTTGAAGCTAAATCATGTGTTTCGCTTGGATTTCAAGCTAACTCGTTTGTTTCGCATGCAATTCAAGCTAAATCATGTATATCACAATTATTTGAAGCTAAACCATTTGATTCGCATGGATTTCAAAATAAGCCTTCTACTTCGCATAGATTTTAATCTAAATCATCTGTTTCGGATGGATTTAAAGCTATCTCGTTTGTTTCGCATGCAGTTGAAGATAAATCATGTATATCACAAGTATTTGAAGCTAATCCATTTGTTTCGCGTGGATTCGAAGATCAGCCTTCTACTTCGCATTGATTTGAAGTTAAATCATATGTTTCGCATGGATTTGAAGCTAATCGTTTGTATCGCATGCAGTTGAAGCTAAATCATGTATATCACAAGTATTTGAAGCTAAACCATTTGATTCGCATAGATTTGATGCTATGCCATCTACTTCGCTTTTATTTGAAACTGAATCATGTGTTTCTCTTGAATTTGAAGCTAACACGTTCGTTTCACATGCAGTTGAAGCTAAATCATGTATGTCACAAGTATTTGAAGCTGAACCATTTGTTTCGCAAGGATTCGAAGATCAGCCTTCTATTTCGCATTGATTTGAAGTTAAATCATATGTTTCGCATGGATTTGAAGCTAATCGTTTGTATCGCATGCAGTTGAAGCTAAATCATGTATATCACAAGTATTTGAAGCTAAACCATTTGATTCGCATGGATTTGGTGCTATGCCATCTACTTCGCTTTTATTTGAAACTGAATCATGTGTTTCTCTTGAATTTGAAGCTAACACGTTCGTTTCACATGCAGTTGAAGCTAAATCATGTATGTCACAAGTATTTGAAGCTGAACCATTTGTTTCGCACGAATATCAGGCTAAACCATGTGTTTGGAATGAATTTGAAGCTAAATCATGTGTTTCGCTTGGATTTCAAGCTAACTCGTTTGTTTCGCATGCAATTGAAGCTAAATCATGTATATCACAATTATTTGAAGCTTAACCATTTGATTCGCATGGATTTCAAAATAAGCCTTCTACTTCGCATTGAGTTTAATATAAATCATCTGTTTCGGATGGATTTAAAGCTATCTCGTTTGTTTCGCATGCAGTTGAAGATAAATCATGTATATCACAAGTATTTGAAGCTAATCCATTTGTTTCGCGTGGATTCGAAGATCAGCCTTCTACTTCGCATTGATTTGAAGTTAAATCATGTGTTTCGCATGGATTTGAAGCTAACTCGTTCGTTTCGCTTGCATTTGAAGCTAAATCATGCACATCACAAGTATTTGAAGCTGAACCACTTGTTTCGCATGGATTTGAAGATAAGCCTTCTACTTCGCATTGATATGTAGCTAAATCATGTGTTTCGCTTGGATTTCAAGCTAACTCGTTTGTTTCGCATGCAATTGAAGCCAAATCATGTATATCACAATTATTTGAAGCTAAACCATTTGATTCGCATGGATTTCAAAATAAGCCTTCTACTTCGCATTGATTTTAATCTAAATCATCTGTTTCGGATGGATTTAAAGCTATCTTGTTTTTTTCGCATGCAGTTGAAGATAAATCATGTATATCACAGGTATTTGAAGCTAAACCATTTGTTTCGCATGGATTCGAATATAAGCCTTCTAAATCGCATTGATGTCAAGCTAAATCATATGTTTCGCATAGATTTGAAGCTAACTCGCTAATTTTGCATGCTGTTGAAGCTTATTCATGTATATCACAAGTATTTGAAGCTAAACCATTTGTTTCGCAAGGATTCGAAGATCAGCCTTCTACTTCGCATTGATTTCAAGCTAAATCATGTGTTTCGCATGGATTTGAAGCTAACTCGTTAGTTTTGCATGCTGTTGAAACTAAATCATGTATATCACAAGTATTTGAAGCTAAACCATTTGATTCGCATGGATTTGATGCAATGCCATCTACTTCGCTTTTATTTGAAACTGAATCATGTGTTTCTCTTGAATTTGAAGCTAACTAGTTTGTTTCGTAATGCAGTTGAAACTAAATCATGTATATCACAATTATTTGAAGCTAAACCATTTGATTCGCATGGATTTCAAAATAAGCCTTCTACTTCGCATTGATTTTAATCTAAATCATCTGTTTCGCATGGATTTAAAGCTATCTCGTTTGTTTCGCATGCAGTTGAAGATAAATCATGTATATCACAGGTATTTGAAGCTAAACCAGTTGTTTCGCATGGATTCGTAGATAAGCCTTCTAAATCGCATTGATTTCAAGCTAAATCATGTGTTTCGCATGGATTTGAAGCTAACTCGCTAGTTTTGCATGCTGTTGAAGCTTATTCATGTACATCACAAGTATTTGAAGCTAAACCATTTGTTTCGCAAGGATTCGAAGATCAGCCTTCTACTTCGCATTGATAAGAAGCAAAATCATGTGTTTCGCATGGATTTGAAGCTAACTCGTTCGTTTCGCTTGCATTTGATGCTAAATCATGCACATCACAAGTATTTGAAGCTAAACCATTTGATTCGCATGGATTTGATGCTATGCCATCTACTTCGCTTTTATTTGAAACTGAATCATGTGTTTCTCTTGAATTTGAAGCTAACACGTTCGTTTCACATGCAGTTGAAGCTAAATCATGTATGTCACAAGTGTTTGAAGCTGAACCATTTGTTTCGCACGAATATCAGGCTAAACCATGTGTTTGGAATGAATTTGAAGCTAAATCATGTGTTTCGCATAGATTTGAAGCTAACTCATTTGTTACGCATGCAGTTGAAGCTGAATCATGTATATCCCAAGTATTTGAAGCTCAACCATTTGATTCGCATGGATTTGAAGATAAGCCTTCTACTTCGCATTGATTTTAATCTAAATCATGTGTTTCGCATGCATTTGAAGCTAATCGTTTGTATCGCATGGAGTTGAAGCTAAATCATGTATATCACAAGTATTTGCAGCTAAACCATTTGATTCGCATGGATTTGATGCAATGCCATCTACTTCGCTTTTATTTGAAACTGAATCATGTGTTTCTCTTGAATTTGAAGCTAACTAGTTTGTTTCGTAATGCAGTTGAAGCTAAATCATGTATATCACAATTATTTGAAGCTAAACCATTTGATTCGCATGGATTTCAAAATAAGCCTTCTACTTCGCATTGAGTTTAATCTAAATCATCTGTTTCGGATGGATTTAAAGCTATCTCGTTTGTTTCGCATGCAGTTGAAGATAAATCATGTATATCACAAGTATTTGAAGCTAATCCATTTGTTTCGCGTGGATTCGAAGATCAGCCTTCTACTTCGCATTGATTTGAAGTTAAATCATGTGTTTCGCATGGATTTGAAGCTAACTCGCTAGTTTTGCATGCTGTTGAAGCTTATTCATGAACATCACAAGTATTTGAAGCTAAACCATTTGTTTCGCAAGGATTCGAAGATCAGCCTTCTACTTCGCATTGATAAGAAGCTAAATCATGTGTTTCGCTTGGATTTCAAGCTAACTCGTTTGTTTCGCATGCAATTGAAGCTAAATCATGTATATCACAATTATTTGAAGCTAAACCATTTGATTCGCATGGATTTCAAAATAAGCCTTCTACTTCGCATTGATTTTAATCTAAATCATCTGTTTCGGATGGATTTAAAGCTATCTCATTTTTTTCGCATGCAGTTCAAGATAAATCATGTATATCACAGGTATTTGAAGCTAAACCATTTGTTTCGCATGGATTCGAATATAAGCCTTCTAAATCGCATTGATGTCAAGCTAAATCATATGTTTCGCATAGATTTGAAGCTAACTCGCTAATTTTGCATGCTGTTGAAGCTTATTCATGTATATCCCAAGTATTTGAAGCTCAACCATTTGATTCGCATGGATTTGAAGATAAGCCTTCTACTTCGCATTGATTTTAATCTAAATCATGTGTTTCGCATGCATTTGAAGCTAATCGTTTGTATCGCATGGAGTTGAAGCTAAATCATGTATATCACAAGTATTTGCAGCTAAACCATTTGATTCGCATGGATTTGATGCAATGCCATCTACTTCGCTTTTATTTGAAACTGAATCATGTGTTTCTCTTGAATTTGAAGCTAACTAGTTTGTTTCGTAATGCAGTTGAAGCTAAATCATGTATATCACAATTATTTGAAGCTAAACCATTTGATTCGCATGGATTTCAAAATAAGCCTTCTACTTCGCATTGATTTTAATCTAAATCATCTGTTTCGCATGGATTTAAAGCTATCTCGTTTGTTTCGCATGCAGTTGAAGATAAATCATGTATATCACAGGTATTTGAAGCTAAACCAGTTGTTTCGCATGGATTCGTAGATAAGCCTTCTAAATCGCATTGATTTCAAGCTAAATCATGTGTTTCGCATTGATTTGAAGCTAACTCGCTAGTTTTGCATGCTGTTGAAGCTTATTCATGTACATCACAAGTATTTGAAGCTAAACCATTTGTTTCGCAAGGATTCGAAGATCAGCCTTCTACTTCGCATTGATAAGAAGCAAAATCATGTGTTTCGCATGGATTTGAAGCTAACTCGTTCGTTTCGCTTGCATTTGAAGCTAAATCATGCACATCACAAGTATTTGAAGCTGAACCACTTGTTTCGCATGGATTTGAAGATAAGCCTTCTACTTCGCATTGATTTGAAGCTAAATCATGTGTTTCGAATGGATTTGAAGCTAACTCGTTTGTTTCGCATGCAATTGAAGCTAAATCATGTATATCACAATTATTTGAAGCTAAACCATTTGATTCGCATGGATTTCAAAATAAGCCTTCTACTTCGCATTGATTTTAATCTAAATCATCTGTTTCGGATGGTTTTAAAGCTATCTTGTTTTTTTCGCATGCAGTTGAAGATAAATCATGTATATCACAAGTATTTGAAGCTGAACCACTTGTTTCGCATGGATTTGAAGATAAGCCTTCTACTACGCATTGATTTGAAGCTAAATCATGTGTTTCGCTTGGATTTCAAGCTAACTCGTTTGTTTCGCATGCAATTCAAGCTAAATCATGTATATCACAATTATTTGAAGCTAAACCATTTGATTCGCATGGATTTCAAAATAAGCCTTCTACTTCGCATAGATTTTAATCTAAATCATCTGTTTCGGATGGATTTAAAGCTATCTCGTTTGTTTCGCATGCAGTTGAAGATAAATCATGTATATCACAAGTATTTGAAGCTAATCCATTTGTTTCGCGTGGATTCGAAGATCAGCCTTCTACTTCGCATTGATTTGAAGTTAAATCATATGTTTCGCATGGATTTGAAGCTAATCGTTTGTATCGCATGCAGTTGAAGCTAAATCATGTATATCACAAGTATTTGAAGCTAAACCATTTGATTCGCATAGATTTGATGCTATGCCATCTACTTCGCTTTTATTTGAAACTGAATCATGTGTTTCTCTTGAATTTGAAGCTAACACGTTCGTTTCACATGCAGTTGAAGCTAAATCATGTATGTCACAAGTATTTGAAGCTGAACCGTTTGTTTCGCAAGGATTCGAAGATCAGCCTTCTATTTCGCATTGATTTGAAGTTAAATCATATGTTTCGCATGGATTTGAAGCTAATCGTTTGTATCGCATGCAGTTGAAGCTAAATCATGTATATCACAAGTATTTGAAGCTAAACCATTTGATTCGCATGGATTTGATGCTATGCCATCTACTTCGCTTTTATTTGAAACTGAATCATGTGTTTCTCTTGAATTTGAAGCTAACACGTTCGTTTCACATGCAGTTGAAGCTAAATCATGTATGTCACAAGTGTTTGAAGCTGAACCATTTGTTTCGCACGAATATCAGGCTAAACCATGTGTTTGGAATGAATTTGAAGCTAAATCATGTGTTTCGCATAGATTTGAAGCTAACTCATTTGTTACGCATGCAGTTGAAGCTGAATCATGTATATCCCAAGTATTTGAAGCTCAACCATTTGATTCGCATGGATTTGAAGATAAGCCTTCTACTTCGCATTGATTTTAATCTAAATCATGTGTTTCGCATGCATTTGAAGCTAATCGTTTGTATCGCATGGAGTTGAAGCTAAATCATGTATATCACAAGTATTTGCAGCTAAACCATTTGATTCGCATGGATTTGATGCAATGCCATCTACTTCGCTTTTATTTGAAACTGAATCATGTGTTTCTCTTGAATTTGAAGCTAACTAGTTTGTTTCGTAATGCAGTTGAAGCTAAATCATGTATATCACAATTATTTGAAGCTAAACCATTTGATTCGCATGGATTTCAAAATAAGCCTTCTACTTCGCATTGATTTTAATCTAAATCATCTGTTTCGCATGGATTTAAAGCTATCTCGTTTGTTTCGCATGCAGTTGAAGATAAATCATGTATATCACAGGTATTTGAAGCTAAACCAGTTGTTTCGCATGGATTCGAAGATAAGCCTTCTAAATCGCATTGATTTCAAGCTAAATCATGTGTTTCGCATGGATTTGAAGCTAACTCGCTAGTTTTGCATGCTGTTGAAGCTTATCCATGTACATCACAAGTATTTGAAGTTAAACCATTTGTTTCGCAAGGATTCGAAGATCAGCCTTCTACTTCGCATTGATAAGAAGCTAAATCATGTGTTTCGCTTGGATTTCAAGCTAACTCGTTTGTTTCGCATGCAACTGAAGCTAAATCATGTATATCACAATTATTTGAAGCTAAACCATTTGATTCGCATGGATTTCAAAATAAGCCTTCTACTTCGCATTGATTTTAATCTAAATCATCTGTTTCGGATGGATTTAAAGCTATCTCGTTTTTTTCGCATGCAGTTGAAGATAAATCATGTATATCACAGGTATTTGAAGCTAAACCATTTGTTTCGCATTGATTCGAATATAAGCCTTCTAAATCGCATTGATAAGAAGTTAACTCATGTGATTGGCATGGATTTGAAGCTAACTCGTTAGGTTTGCATGCTGTTGAAGCTAAATCATGTATATCACAAGTATTTGAAGCTAAACCATTTGTTTCGCAAGGATACGAAGATCAGCCTTCTACTTCGCATTGATAAGAAGCAAAATCATGTGTTTCGCATGGATTTGAAGCTAACTCGTTCGTTTCGCTTGCATTTGAAGCTAAATCATGCACATCACACGTATTTGAAGCTAATCCATTTGTTTCGCGTGGATTCGAAGATCAGCATTCTACTTCGCATTGATTTGAAGTTAAATCATATGTTTCGCATGGATTTGAAGCTAATCGTTTGTATCGCATGCAGTTGAAGCTAAATCATGTATATCACAAGTATTTGAAGCTAAACCATTTGATTCGCATGGATTTGATGCTATGCCATCTACTTCGCTTTTATTTGAAACTGAATCATGTGTTTCTCTTGAATTTGAAGCTAACTAGTTCGTTTCGTAATGCAGTTGAAGCTAAATCATGTATATCACAATTATTTGAAGCTAAACCATTTGATTCGCATGGATTTCAAAATAAGCCTTCTACTTCGCATTGATTTTAATCTAAATCATCTGTTTCGCATGGATTTAAAGCTATCTCGTTTGTTTCGCATGCAGTTGAAGATAAATCATGTATATCACAGGTATTTGAAGCTAAACCAGTTGTTTCGCATGGATTCGAAGATAAGCCTTCTAAATCGCATTGATTTCAAGCTAAATCATGTGTTTCGCATGGATTTGAAGCTAACTCGCTAGTTTTGCATGCTGTTGAAGCTTATTCATGTACATCACAAGTATTTGAAGTTAAACCATTTGTTTCGCAAGGATTCGAAGATCAGCCTTCTACTTCGCATTGATAAGAAGCTAAATCATGTGTTTCGCTTGGATTTCAAGCTAACTCGTTTGTTTCGCATGCAACTGAAGCTAAATCATGTATATCACAATTATTTGAAGCTAAACCATTTGATTCGCATGGATTTCAAAATAAGCCTTCTACTTCGCATTGATTTTAATCTAAATCATCTGTTTCGGATGGATTTAAAGCTATCTCGTTTTTTTCGCATGCAATTGAAGCTACATCATGTATATCACAATTATTTGAAGCTAAACCATTTGATTCGCATGGATTTCAAAATAAGCCTTCTACTTCGCATTGATTTTAATCTAAATCATCTGTTTCGGATGGATTTAAAGCTATCTCGTTTGTTTCGCATGCAGTTGAAGATAAATCATGTATATCACAAGTATTTGAAGCTAATCCATTTGTTTCGCGTGGATTCGAAGATCAGCCTTCTACATGCATTGATTTGAAGTTAAATCATATGTTTCGCATGGATTTGAAGCTAATCGTTTGTATCGCATGCAGTTGAAGCTAAATCATGTATATCACAAGTATTTGAAGGTAAACCATTTGATTCGCATGGATTTGATGCTATGCCATCTACTTCGCTTTTATTTGAAACTGAATCATGTGTTTCTCTTGAATTTGAAGCTAACACGTTCGTTTCACATGCAGTTGAAGCTAAATCATGTATGTCACAAGTATTTGAAGCTGAACCATTTGTTTCGCACGAATATCAGGCTAAACCATGTGTTTGGAATGAATTTGAAGCTAAATCATGTGTTTCGCATAGATATGAAGCTAACTCATTTGTTACGCATGCAGTTGAAGCTGAATCATGTATATCCCAAGTATTTGAAGCTCAACCATTTGATTCGCATGGATTTGAAGATAAGCCTTCTACTTCGCATTGATTTTAATCTAAATCATGTGTTTCGCATGCATTTGAAGCTAATCGTTTGTATCGCATGGAGTTGAAGCTAAATCATGTGTATCACAAGTATTTGCAGCTAAACCATTTGATTCGCATGGATTTGATGCAATGCCATCTACTTCGCTTTTATTTGAAACTGAATCATGTTTTTCTCTTGAATTTTAAGCTAACTAGTTTGTTTCGTAATGCAGTTGAAGCTAAATCATGTATATCACAATTATTTGAAGCTAAACCATTTGATTCGCATGGATTTCAAAATAAGCCTTCTACTTCGCATTGATTTTAATCTAAATCATCTGTTTCGCATGGATTTAAAGCTATCTCGTTTGTTTCGCATGCAGTTGAAGATAAATCATGTATATCACAGGTATTTGAAGCTAAACCAGTTGTTTCGCATGGATTCGAAGATAAGCCTTCTAAATCGCATTGATTTCAAGCTAAATCATGTGTTTCGCATGGATTTGAAGCTAACTCGCTAGTTTTGCATGCTGTTGAAGCTTATTCATGTACATCACAAGTATTTGAAGCTAAACCATTTGTTTCGCAAGGATTCGAAGATCAGCCTTCTACTTCGCATTGATAAGAAGCTAAATCATGTGTTTCGCTTGGATTTCAAGCTAACTCGTTTGTTTCGCATGCAACTGAAGCTAAATCATGTATATCACAATTATTTGAAGCTAAACCATTTGATTCGCACTGATTTCAAGATAAGCCTTCTACTTGCATTGATTTTAATCTAAATCATCTGTTTCGGATGGATTTAAAGCTATCTCGTTTTTTTCGCATGCAGTTGAAGATAAATCATGTATATCACAGGTATTTGAAGCTAAACCATTTGTTTCGCATGGATTCGAATATAAGCCTTCTAAATCGCATTGATGTCAAGCTAAATCATATGTTTCGCATAGATTTGATGCTAACTCGCTAATTTTGCATGCTGTTGAAGCTTATTCATGTATATCACAAGTATTTGAAGCTAAACCATTTGTTTCGCAAGGATTCGAAGATCAGCCTTCTACTTCGCATTGATAAGAAGCTAACTCATGTGTTTCGCATGGATTTGAAGCTAACTCGTTAGTTTTGCATGCTGTTGAAGCTAAATCATGTATATCACAAGTATTTGAAGCTAAACCATTTGTTTCGCAAGGATACGAAGTTCAGTCTTCTACTTCGCATTGATAAGAATCAAAATCATGTGTTTCGCATGGATTTGAAGCTAACTCGTTCGTTTCGCTTGCATTTGAAGCTAAATCATGCACATCACAAGTATTTGAAGCTAATCCATTTGATTCGCATGGATTTCAAAATAAGCCTTCTACTTCGCATTGATTTCAAGCTAAATCATGTGTTTCGCATGGATTTGAAGCTAACTCGCTAGTTTTGCATGCTGTTGAAGCTTATTCATGTACATCACAAGTATTTGAAGTTAAACCATTTGTTTCGCAAGGATTCGAAGATCAGCCTTCTACTTCGCATTGATAAGAAGCTAAATCATGTGTTTCGCATGGATTTGAAGCTAACTCGTTAGTTTTGCATGCTGTTGAAGCTAAATCATGTATATCACAAGTATTTGAAGCTAAACCATTTGTTTCGCAAGGTTACGAAGATCAGCCTTCTACTTCGCATTGATTTGAAACTAAATCATGTGTTTCGAATGGATTTGAAGCTAACTCGTTTGTTTCGCATGCAATTGAAGCTACATCATGTATATCACAATTATTTGAAGCTAAACCATTTGATTCGCATGGATTTCAAAATAAGCCTTCTACTTCGCATTGATTTTAATCTAAATCATCTGTTTCGGATGGATTTAAAGCTATCTCGTTTGTTTCGCATGCAGTTCAAGATAAATCATGTATATCACAAGTATTTGAAGCTAATCCATTTGTTTCGCGTGGATTCGAAGATCAGCCTTCTACATGCATTGATTTGAAGTTAAATCATATGTTTCGCATGGATTTGAAGCTAATCGTTTGTATCGCATGCAGTTGAAGCTAAATCATGTATATCACAAGTATTTGAAGGTAAACCATTTGATTCGCATGGATTTGATGCTATGCCATCTACTTCGCTTTTATTTGAAACTGAATCATGTGTTTCTCTTGAATTTGAAGCTAACACGTTCGTTTCACATGCAGTTGAAGCTAAATCATGTATGTCACAAGTATTTGAAGCTGAACCATTTGTTTCGCACGAATATCAGGCTAAACCATGTGTTTGGAATGAATTTGAAGCTAAATCATGTGTTTCGCATAGATTTGAAGCTAACTCATTTGTTACGCATGCAGTTGAAGCTGAATCATGTATATCCCAAGTATTTGAAGCTCAACCATTTGATTCGCATGGATTTGAAGATAAGCCTTCTACTTCGCATTGATTTTAATCTAAATCATGTGTTTCGCATGCATTTGAAGCTAATCGTTTGTATCGCATGGAGTTGAAGCTAAATCATGTATATCACATGTATTTGCAGCTAAACCATTTGATTCGCATGGATTTGATGCAATGCCATCTACTTCGCTTTTATTTGAAACTGAATCATGTGTTTCTCTTGAATTTGAAGCTAACTAGTTTGTTTCGTAATGCAGTTGAAGCTAAATCATGTATATCACAATTATTTGAAGCTAAACCATTTGATTCGCATGGATTTCAAAATAAGCCTTCTACTTCGCATTGATTTTAATCTAAATCATCTGTTTCGCATGGATTTAAAGCTATCTCGTTTGTTTCGCATGCAGTTGAAGATAAATCATGTATATCACAGGTATTTGAAGCTAAACCAGTTGTTTCGCATGGATTCGAAGATAAGCCTTCTAAATCGCATTGATTTCAAGCTAAATCATGTGTTTCGCATGGATTTGAAGCTAACTCGCTAGTTTTGCATGCTGTTGAAGCTTATCCATGTACATCACAAGTATTTGAAGTTAAACCATTTGTTTCGCAAGGATTCGAAGATCAGCCTTCTACTTCGCATTGATAAGAAGCTAAATCATGTGTTTCGCTTGGATTTCAAGCTAACTCGTTTGTTTCGCATGCAACTGAAGCTAAATCATGTATATCACAATTATTTGAAGCTAAACCATTTGATTCGCATGGATTTCAAAATAAGCCTTCTACTTCGCATTGATTTTAATCTAAATCATCTGTTTCGGATGGATTTAAAGCTATCTCGTTTTTTTCGCATGCAGTTGAAGATAAATCATGTATATCACAGGTATTTGAAGCTAAACCATTTGTTTCGCATTGATTCGAATATAAGCCTTCTAAATCGCATTGATAAGAAGTTAACTCATGTGATTGGCATGGATTTGAAGCTAACTCGTTAGGTTTGCATGCTGTTGAAGCTAAATCATGTATATCACAAGTATTTGAAGCTAAACCATTTGTTTCGCAAGGATACGAAGATCAGCCTTCTACTTCGCATTGATAAGAAGCAAAATCATGTGTTTCGCATGGATTTGAAGCTAACTCGTTCGTTTCGCTTGCATTTGAAGCTAAATCATGCACATCACACGTATTTGAAGCTAATCCATTTGTTTCGCGTGGATTCGAAGATCAGCCTTCTACTTCGCATTGATTTGAAGTTAAATCATATGTTTCGCATGGATTTGAAGCTAATCGTTTGTATCGCATGCAGTTGAAGCTAAATCATGTATATCACAAGTATTTGAAGCTAAACCATTTGATTCGCATGGATTTGATGCTATGCCATCTACTTCGCTTTTATTTGAAACTGAATCATGTGTTTCTCTTGAATTTGAAGCTAACTAGTTCGTTTCGTAATGCAGTTGAAGCTAAATCATGTATATCACAATTATTTGAAGCTAAACCATTTGATTCGCATGGATTTCAAAATAAGCCTTCTACTTCGCATTGATTTTAATCTAAATCATCTGTTTCGCATGGATTTAAAGCTATCTCGTTTGTTTCGCATGCAGTTGAAGATAAATCATGTATATCACAGGTATTTGAAGCTAAACCAGTTGTTTCGCATGGATTCGAAGATAAGCCTTCTAAATCGCATTGATTTCAAGCTAAATCATGTGTTTCGCATGGATTTGAAGCTAACTCGCTAGTTTTGCATGCTGTTGAAGCTTATTCATGTACATCACAAGTATTTGAAGTTAAACCATTTGTTTCGCAAGGATTCGAAGATCAGCCTTCTACTTCGCATTGATAAGAAGCTAAATCATGTGTTTCGCTTGGATTTCAAGCTAACTCGTTTGTTTCGCATGCAACTGAAGCTAAATCATGTATATCACAATTATTTGAAGCTAAACCATTTGATTCGCATGGATTTCAAAATAAGCCTTCTACTTCGCATTGATTTTAATCTAAATCATCTGTTTCGGATGGATTTAAAGCTATCTCGTTTTTTTCGCATGCAATTGAAGCTACATCATGTATATCACAATTATTTGAAGCTAAACCATTTGATTCGCATGGATTTCAAAATAAGCCTTCTACTTCGCATTGATTTTAATCTAAATCATCTGTTTCGGATGGATTTAAAGCTATCTCGTTTGTTTCGCATGCAGTTGAAGATAAATCATGTATATCACAAGTATTTGAAGCTAATCCATTTGTTTCGCGTGGATTCGAAGATCAGCCTTCTACATGCATTGATTTGAAGTTAAATCATATGTTTCGCATGGATTTGAAGCTAATCGTTTGTATCGCATGCAGTTGAAGCTAAATCATGTATATCACAAGTATTTGAAGGTAAACCATTTGATTCGCATGGATTTGATGCTATGCCATCTACTTCGCTTTTATTTGAAACTGAATCATGTGTTTCTCTTGAATTTGAAGCTAACACGTTCGTTTCACATGCAGTTGAAGCTAAATCATGTATGTCACAAGTATTTGAAGCTGAACCATTTGTTTCGCACGAATATCAGGCTAAACCATGTGTTTGGAATGAATTTGAAGCTAAATCATGTGTTTCGCATAGATATGAAGCTAACTCATTTGTTACGCATGCAGTTGAAGCTGAATCATGTATATCCCAAGTATTTGAAGCTCAACCATTTGATTCGCATGGATTTGAAGATAAGCCTTCTACTTCGCATTGATTTTAATCTAAATCATGTGTTTCGCATGCATTTGAAGCTAATCGTTTGTATCGCATGGAGTTGAAGCTAAATCATGTGTATCACAAGTATTTGCAGCTAAACCATTTGATTCGCATGGATTTGATGCAATGCCATCTACTTCGCTTTTATTTGAAACTGAATCATGTTTTTCTCTTGAATTTTAAGCTAACTAGTTTGTTTCGTAATGCAGTTGAAGCTAAATCATGTATATCACAATTATTTGAAGCTAAACCATTTGATTCGCATGGATTTCAAAATAAGCCTTCTACTTCGCATTGATTTTAATCTAAATCATCTGTTTCGCATGGATTTAAAGCTATCTCGTTTGTTTCGCATGCAGTTGAAGATAAATCATGTATATCACAGGTATTTGAAGCTAAACCAGTTGTTTCGCATGGATTCGAAGATAAGCCTTCTAAATCGCATTGATTTCAAGCTAAATCATGTGTTTCGCATGGATTTGAAGCTAACTCGCTAGTTTTGCATGCTGTTGAAGCTTATTCATGTACATCACAAGTATTTGAAGTTAAACCATTTGTTTCGCAAGGATTCGAAGATCAGCCTTCTACTTCGCATTGATAAGAAGCTAAATCATGTGTTTCGCATGGATTTGAAGCTAACTCGTTAGTTTTGCATGCTGTTGAAGCTAAATCATGTATATCACAAGTATTTGAAGCTAAACCATTTGTTTCGCAAGGTTACGAAGATCAGCCTTCTACTTCGCTTTTATTTGAAACTGAATCATGTTTTTCTCTTGAATTTTAAGCTAACTAGTTTGTTTCGTAATGCAGTTGAAGCTAAATCATGTATATCACAATTATTTGAAGCTAAACCATTTGATTCGCATGGATTTCAAAATAAGCCTTCTACTTCGCATTGATTTTAATCTAAATCATCTGTTTCGCATGGATTTAAAGCTATCTCGTTTGTTTCGCATGCAGTTGAAGATAAATCATGTATATCACAGGTATTTGAAGCTAAACCAGTTGTTTCGCATGGATTCGAAGATAAGCCTTCTAAATCGCATTGATTTCAAGCTAAATCATGTGTTTCGCATGGATTTGAAGCTAACTCGCTAGTTTTGCATGCTGTTGAAGCTTATTCATGTACATCACAAGTATTTGAAGCTAAACCATTTGTTTCGCAAGGATTCGAAGATCAGCCTTCTACTTCGCATTGATAAGAAGCTAAATCATGTGTTTCGCTTGGATTTCAAGCTAACTCGTTTGTTTCGCATGCAACTGAAGCTAAATCATGTATATCACAATTATTTGAAGCTAAACCATTTGATTCGCACTGATTTCAAGATAAGCCTTCTACTTGCATTGATTTTAATCTAAATCATCTGTTTCGGATGGATTTAAAGCTATCTCGTTTTTTTCGCATGCAGTTGAAGATAAATCATGTATATCACAGGTATTTGAAGCTAAACCATTTGTTTCGCATGGATTCGAATATAAGCCTTCTAAATCGCATTGATGTCAAGCTAAATCATATGTTTCGCATAGATTTGATGCTAACTCGCTAATTTTGCATGCTGTTGAAGCTTATTCATGTATATCACAAGTATTTGAAGCTAAACCATTTGTTTCGCAAGGATTCGAAGATCAGCCTTCTACTTCGCATTGATAAGAAGCTAACTCATGTGTTTCGCATGGATTTGAAGCTAACTCGTTAGTTTTGCATGCTGTTGAAGCTAAATCATGTATATCACAAGTATTTGAAGCTAAACCATTTGTTTCGCAAGGATACGAAGTTCAGTCTTCTACTTCGCATTGATAAGAATCAAAATCATGTGTTTCGCATGGATTTGAAGCTAACTCGTTCGTTTCGCTTGCATTTGAAGCTAAATCATGCACATCACAAGTATTTGAAGCTAATCCATTTGATTCGCATGGATTTCAAAATAAGCCTTCTACTTCGCATTGATTTCAAGCTAAATCATGTGTTTCGCATGGATTTGAAGCTAACTCGCTAGTTTTGCATGCTGTTGAAGCTTATTCATGTACATCACAAGTATTTGAAGTTAAACCATTTGTTTCGCAAGGATTCGAAGATCAGCCTTCTACTTCGCATTGATAAGAAGCTAAATCATGTGTTTCGCATGGATTTGAAGCTAACTCGTTAGTTTTGCATGCTGTTGAAGCTAAATCATGTATATCACAAGTATTTGAAGCTAAACCATTTGTTTCGCAAGGTTACGAAGATCAGCCTTCTACTTCGCATTGATTTGAAACTAAATCATGTGTTTCGAATGGATTTGAAGCTAACTCGTTTGTTTCGCATGCAATTGAAGCTACATCATGTATATCACAATTATTTGAAGCTAAACCATTTGATTCGCATGGATTTCAAAATAAGCCTTCTACTTCGCATTGATTTTAATCTAAATCATCTGTTTCGGATGGATTTAAAGCTATCTCGTTTGTTTCGCATGCAGTTCAAGATAAATCATGTATATCACAAGTATTTGAAGCTAATCCATTTGTTTCGCGTGGATTCGAAGATCAGCCTTCTACATGCATTGATTTGAAGTTAAATCATATGTTTCGCATGGATTTGAAGCTAATCGTTTGTATCGCATGCAGTTGAAGCTAAATCATGTATATCACAAGTATTTGAAGGTAAACCATTTGATTCGCATGGATTTGATGCTATGCCATCTACTTCGCTTTTATTTGAAACTGAATCATGTGTTTCTCTTGAATTTGAAGCTAACACGTTCGTTTCACATGCAGTTGAAGCTAAATCATGTATGTCACAAGTATTTGAAGCTGAACCATTTGTTTCGCACGAATATCAGGCTAAACCATGTGTTTGGAATGAATTTGAAGCTAAATCATGTGTTTCGCATAGATATGAAGCTAACTCATTTGTTACGCATGCAGTTGAAGCTGAATCATGTATATCCCAAGTATTTGAAGCTCAACCATTTGATTCGCATGGATTTGAAGATAAGCCTTCTACTTCGCATTGATTTTAATCTAAATCATGTGTTTCGCATGCATTTGAAGCTAATCGTTTGTATCGCATGGAGTTGAAGCTAAATCATGTGTATCACAAGTATTTGCAGCTAAACCATTTGATTCGCATGGATTTGATGCAATGCCATCTACTTCGCTTTTATTTGAAACTGAATCATGTTTTTCTCTTGAATTTTAAGCTAACTAGTTTGTTTCGTAATGCAGTTGAAGCTAAATCATGTATATCACAATTATTTGAAGCTAAACCATTTGATTCGCATGGATTTCAAAATAAGCCTTCTACTTCGCATTGATTTTAATCTAAATCATCTGTTTCGCATGGATTTAAAGCTATCTCGTTTGTTTCGCATGCAGTTGAAGATAAATCATGTATATCACAGGTATTTGAAGCTAAACCAGTTGTTTCGCATGGATTCGAAGATAAGCCTTCTAAATCGCATTGATTTCAAGCTAAATCATGTGTTTCGCATGGATTTGAAGCTAACTCGTTCGTTTCGATTGCATTTGAAGCTAAATCATGCACATCACAAGTATTTGAAGCTGAACCACTTGTTTCGCATGGATTTGAAGATAAGCCTTCTACTTCGCATTGATAAGAAGCTAAATCATGTGTTTCGCTTGGATTTCAAGCTAACTCGTTTGTTTCGCATGCAACTGAAGCTAAATCATGTATATCACAATTATTTGAAGCTAAACCATTTGATTCGCACTGATTTCAAGATAAGCCTTCTACTTGCATTGATTTTAATCTAAATCATCTGTTTCGGATGGATTTAAAGCTATCTCGTTTTTTTCGCATGCAGTTGAAGATAAATCATGTATATCACAGGTATTTGAAGCTAAACCATTTGTTTCGCATGGATTCGAATATAAGCCTTCTAAATCGCATTGATGTCAAGCTAAATCATATGTTTCGCATAGATTTGATGCTAACTCGCTAATTTTGCATGCTGTTGAAGCTTATTCATGTATATCACAAGTATTTGAAGCTAAACCATTTGTTTCGCAAGGATTCGAAGATCAGCCTTCTACTTCGCATTGATAAGAAGCTAACTCATGTGTTTCGCATGGATTTGAAGCTAACTCGTTAGTTTTGCATGCTGTTGAAGCTAAATCATGTATATCACAAGTATTTGAAGCTAAACCATTTGTTTCGCAAGGATACGAAGTTCAGTCTTCTACTTCGCATTGATAAGAATCAAAATCATGTGTTTCGCATGGATTTGAAGCTAACTCGTTCGTTTCGCTTGCATTTGAAGCTAAATCATGCACATCACAAGTATTTGAAGCTAATCCATTTGATTCGCATGGATTTCAAAATAAGCCTTCTACTTCGCATTGATTTCAAGCTAAATCATGTGTTTCGCATGGATTTGAAGCTAACTCGCTAGTTTTGCATGCTGTTGAAGCTTATTCATGTACATCACAAGTATTTGAAGTTAAACCATTTGTTTCGCAAGGATTCGAAGATCAGCCTTCTACTTCGCATTGATAAGAAGCTAAATCATGTGTTTCGCATGGATTTGAAGCTAACTCGTTAGTTTTGCATGCTGTTGAAGCTAAATCATGTATATCACAAGTATTTGAAGCTAAACCATTTGTTTCGCAAGGTTACGAAGATCAGCCTTCTACTTCGCATTGATTTGAAACTAAATCATGTGTTTCGAATGGATTTGAAGCTAACTCGTTTGTTTCGCATGCAATTGAAGCTACATCATGTATATCACAATTATTTGAAGCTAAACCATTTGATTCGCATGGATTTCAAAATAAGCCTTCTACTTCGCATTGATTTTAATCTAAATCATCTGTTTCGGATGGATTTAAAGCTATCTCGTTTGTTTCGCATGCAGTTCAAGATAAATCATGTATATCACAAGTATTTGAAGCTAATCCATTTGTTTCGCGTGGATTCGAAGATCAGCCTTCTACATGCATTGATTTGAAGTTAAATCATATGTTTCGCATGGATTTGAAGCTAATCGTTTGTATCGCATGCAGTTGAAGCTAAATCATGTATATCACAAGTATTTGAAGGTAAACCATTTGATTCGCATGGATTTGATGCTATGCCATCTACTTCGCTTTTATTTGAAACTGAATCATGTGTTTCTCTTGAATTTGAAGCTAACACGTTCGTTTCACATGCAGTTGAAGCTAAATCATGTATGTCACAAGTATTTGAAGCTGAACCATTTGTTTCGCACGAATATCAGGCTAAACCATGTGTTTGGAATGAATTTGAAGCTAAATCATGTGTTTCGCATAGATATGAAGCTAACTCATTTGTTACGCATGCAGTTGAAGCTGAATCATGTATATCCCAAGTATTTGAAGCTCAACCATTTGATTCGCATGGATTTGAAGATAAGCCTTCTACTTCGCATTGATTTTAATCTAAATCATGTGTTTCGCATGCATTTGAAGCTAATCGTTTGTATCGCATGGAGTTGAAGCTAAATCATGTGTATCACAAGTATTTGCAGCTAAACCATTTGATTCGCATGGATTTGATGCAATGCCATCTACTTCGCTTTTATTTGAAACTGAATCATGTTTTTCTCTTGAATTTTAAGCTAACTAGTTTGTTTCGTAATGCAGTTGAAGCTAAATCATGTATATCACAATTATTTGAAGCTAAACCATTTGATTCGCATGGATTTCAAAATAAGCCTTCTACTTCGCATTGATTTTAATCTAAATCATCTGTTTCGCATGGATTTAAAGCTATCTCGTTTGTTTCGCATGCAGTTGAAGATAAATCATGTATATCACAGGTATTTGAAGCTAAACCAGTTGTTTCGCATGGATTCGAAGATAAGCCTTCTAAATCGCATTGATTTCAAGCTAAATCATGTGTTTCGCATGGATTTGAAGCTAACTCGCTAGTTTTGCATGCTGTTGAAGCTTATTCATGTACATCACAAGTATTTGAAGCTAAACCATTTGTTTCGCAAGGATTCGAAGATCAGCCTTCTACTTCGCATTGATAAGAAGCTAAATCATGTGTTTCGCTTGGATTTCAAGCTAACTCGTTTGTTTCGCATGCAACTGAAGCTAAATCATGTATATCACAATTATTTGAAGCTAAACCATTTGATTCGCACTGGTTTCAAAATAAGCCTTCTACTTGCATTGATTTTAATCTAAATCATCTGTTTCGGATGGATTTAAAGCTATCTCGTTTTTTTCGCATGCAGTTGAAGATAAATCATGTATATCACAGGTATTTGAAGCTAAACCATTTGTTTCGCATGGATTCGAATATAAGCCTTCTAAATCGCATTGATGTCAAGCTAAATCATATGTTTCGCATAGATTTGAAGCTAACTCGCTAATTTTGCATGCTGTTGAAGCTTATTCATGTATATCACAAGTATTTGAAGCTAAACCATTTGTTTCGCAAGGATTCGAAGATCAGCCTTCTACTTCGCATTGATAAGAAGCTAACTCATGTGTTTCGCATGGATTTGAAGCTAACTCGTTAGTTTTGCATGCTGTTGAAGCTAAATCATGTATATCACAAGTATTTGAAGCTAAACCATTTGTTTCGCAAGGATACGAAGTTCAGTCTTCTACTTCGCATTGATAAGAATCAAAATCATGTGTTTCGCATGGATTTGAAGCTAACTCGTTCGTTTCGCTTGCATTTGAAGCTAAATCATGCACATCACAAGTATTTGAAGCTAATCCATTTGATTCGCATGGATTTCAAAATAAGCCTTCTACTTCGCATTGATTTTAATCTAAATCATCTGTTTCGGATGGATTTAAAGCTATCTCGTTTGTTTCGCATGCAGTTGAAGATAAATCATGTATATCACAAGTATTTGAAGCTAAACCATTTGATTCGCATGGATTTGATGCTATGCCATCTACTTCGCTTTTATTTGAAACTGAATCATGTGTGTCTCTTGAATTTGAAGCTAACACGTTCGTTTCACATGCAGTTGAAGCTAAATCATGTATGTCACAAGTATTGGAAGCTGAACCATTTGTTTCGCACTAATATCAGGCTAAACCATGTGTTTGGAATGAATTTGAAGCTAAATCATGTGTTTCGCATAGATTTGAAGCTAACTCATTTGTTACGCATGCAGTTGAAGCTGAATCATGTATATCCCAAGTATTTGAAGCTCAACCATTTGATTCGCATGGATTTGAAGATAAGCCTTCTACTTCGCATTGATTTTAATCTAAATCATGTGTTTCGCATGCATTTGAAGCTAATCGTTTGTATCGCATGGAGTTGAAGCTAAATCATGTGTATCACAAGTATTTGCAGCTAAACCATTTGATTCGCATGGATTTGATGCAATGCCATCTACTTCGCTTTTATTTGAAACTGAATCATGTTTTTCTCTTGAATTTTAAGCTAACTAGTTTGTTTCGTAATGCAGTTGAAGCTAAATCATGTATATCACAATTATTTGAAGCTAAACCATTTGATTCGCATGGATTTCAAAATAAGCCTTCTACTTCGCATTGATTTTAATCTAAATCATCTGTTTCGCATGGATTTAAAGCTATCTCGTTTGTTTCGCATGCAGTTGAAGATAAATCATGTATATCACAGGTATTTGAAGCTAAACCATTTGTTTCGCATTGATTCGAATATAAGCCTTCTAAATCGCATTGATAAGAAGTTAACTCATGTGATTCGCATGGATTTGAAGCTAACTCGTTAGTTTTGCATGCTGTTGAAGCTAAATCATGTATATCACAAGTATTTGAAGCTAAACCATTTGTTTCGCAAGGATACGAAGATCAGCCTTCTACTTCGCATTGATAAGAAGCAAAATCATGTGTTTCGCATGGATTTGAAGCTAACTCGTTCGTTTCGCTTGCATTTGAAGCTAAATCATGCACATCACAAGTATTTGAAGCTAATCCATTTGTTTCGCGTGGATTCGAAGATCAGCCTTCTACTTCGCATTGATTTGAAGTTAAATCATATGTTTCGCATGGATTTGAAGCTAATCGTTTGTATCGCATGCAGTTGAAGCTAAATCATGTATATCACAAGTATTTGAAGCTAAACCATTTGATTCTCATGGATTTGATGCTATGCCATCTACTTCGCTTTTGTTTGAAACTGAATCATGTGTTTCTCTTGAATTTGAAGCTAACTAGTTTGTTTCGTAATGCAGTTGAAGCTAAATCATGTATATCACAATTATTTGAAGCTAAACCACTTGATTCGCATGGATTTCAAAATAAGCCTTCTACTTCGCATTGATTTTAATCTAAATCATCTGTTTCGCATGGATTTAAAGCTATCTCGTTTGTTTCGCATGCAGTTGAAGATAAATCATGTATATCACAGGTATTTGAAGCTAAACCAGTTGTTTCGCATGGATTCGAAGATAAGCCTTCTAAATCGCATTGATTTCAAGCTAAATCATGTGTTTCGCATGGATTTGAAGCTAACTCGCTAGTTTTGCATGCTGTTGAAGCTTATTCATGTACATCACAAGTATTTGAAGTTAAACCATTTGTTTCGCAAGGATTCGAAGATCAGCATTCTACTTCGCATTGATAAGAAGCTAAATCATGTGTTTCGCATGGATTTGAAGCTAACTCGTTAGTTTTGCATGCTGTTGAAGCTAATTCATGTATATCACAAGTATTTGAAGCTAAACCATTTGTTTCGCAAGGTTACGAAGATCAGCCTTCTACTTCGCATTGATTTGAAACTAAATCATGTGTTTCGAATGGATTTGAAGCTAACTCGTTTGTTTCGCATGCAATTGAAGCTACATCATGTATATCACAATTATTTGAAGCTAAACCCTTTGATTCGCATGGATTTCAAAATAAGCCTTCTACTTCGCATTGATTTTAATCTAAATCATCTGTTTCGGATGGATTTAAAGCTATCTCGTTTGTTTCGCATGCAGTTGAAGATAAATCATGTATATCACAAGTATTTGAAGCTAATCCATTTGTTTCGCGTGGATTCGAAGATCAGCCTTCTACATGCATTGATTTGAAGTTAAATCATATGTTTCGCATGGATTTGAAGCTAATCGTTTGTATCGCATGCAGTTGAAGCTAAATCATGTATATCACAAGTATTTGAAGGTAAACCATTTGATTCGCATGGATTTGATGCTATGCCATCTACTTCGCTTTTATTTGAAACTGAATCATGTGTTTCTCTTGAATTTGAAGCTAACACGTTCGTTTCACATGCAGTTGAAGCTAAATCATGTATGTCACAAGTATTTGAAGCTGAACCATTTGTTTCGCACGAATATCAGGCTAAACCATGTGTTTGGAATGAATTTGAAGCTAAATCATGTGTTTCGCATAGATATGAAGCTAACTCATTTGTTACGCATGCAGTTGAAGCTGAATCATGTATATCCCAAGTATTTGAAGCTCAACCATTTGATTCGCATGGATTTGAAGATAAGCCTTCTACTTCGCATTGATTTTAATCTAAATCATGTGTTTCGCATGCATTTGAAGCTAATCGTTTGTATCGCATGGAGTTGAAGCTAAATCATGTGTATCACAAGTATTTGCAGCTAAACCATTTGATTCGCATGGATTTGATGCAATGCCATCTACTTCGCTTTTATTTGAAACTGAATCATGTGTTTCTCTTGAATTTTAAGCTAACTAGTTTGTTTCGTAATGCAGTTGAAGCTAAATCATGTATATCACAATTATTTGAAGCTAAACCATTTGATTCGCATGGATTTCAAAATAAGCCTTCTACTTCGCATTGATTTTAATCTAAATCATCTGTTTCGCATGGATTTAAAGCTATCTCGCTTGTTTCGCATGCAGTTGAAGATAAATCATGTATATCACAGGTATTTGAAGCTAAACCAGTTGTTTCGCATGGATTCGAAGATAAGCCTTCTAAATCGCATTGATTTCAAGCTAAATCATGTGTTTCGCATGGATTTGAAGCTAACTCGCTAGTTTTGCATGCTGTTGAAGCTTATTCATGTACATCACAAGTATTTGAAGCTAAGCCATTTGTTTCGCAAGGATTCGAAGATCAGCCTTCTACTTCGCATTGATAAGAAGCTAAATCATGTGTTTCGCTTGGATTTCAAGCTAACTCGTTTGTTTCGCATGCAACTGAAGCTAAATCATCTATATCACAATTATTTGAGGCTAAACCATTTGATTCGCATGGATTTCAAAATAAGCCTTCTACTTCGCATTGATTTTAATCTAAATCATCTGTTTCGGATGGATTTAAAGCTATCTCGTTTTTTTCGCATGCAGTTGAAGATAAATCATGTATATCACAGGTATTTGAAGCTAAACCATTTGTTTCGCATGGATTCGAATATAAGCCTTCTAAATCGCATTGATGTCAAGCTAAATCATATGTTTCGCATAGATTTGAAGCCAACTCGCTAATTTTGCATGCTGTTGAAGCTTATTCATGTATATCACAAGTATTTGAAGCTAAACCATTTGTTTCGCAAGGATTCGAAGATCAGCCTTCTACTTCGCATTGATAAGAAGCTAACTCATGTGTTTCGCATGGATTTGAAGCTAACTCGTTAGTTTTGCATGCTGTTGAAGCTAAATCATGTATATCACAAGTATTTGAAGCTAAACCATTTGTTTCGCAAGGATACGAAGATCAGCCTTCTACTTCGCATTGATAAGAAGCAAAATCATGTGTTTCGCATGGATTTGAAGCTAACTCGTTCGTTTCGCTTGCATTTGAAGCTAATCGTTTGTATCGCATGGAGTTGAAGCTAAATCATGTATATCACAAGTATTCGCAGCTAAACCATTTGATTCGCATGGATTTGATGCAATGCCATCTACTTCGCTTTTATTTGAAACTGAATCATGTGTTTCTCTTGAATTTGAAGCTAACTAGTTTGTTTCGTAATGCAGTTGAAGCTAAATCATGTATATCACAATTATTTGAAGCTAAACCATTTGATTCGCATGGATTTCAAAATAAGCCTTCTACTTCGCATTGATTTTAATCTAAATCATCTGTTTCGCATGGATTTAAAGCTATCTCGTTTGTTTCGCATGGAGTTGAAGATAAATCATGTATATCACAGGTATTTGAAGCTAAACCAGTTGTTTCGCATGGATTCGAAGATAAGCCTTCTAAATCGCATTGATTTCAAGCTAAATCATGTGTTTCGCATGGATTTGAAGCTAACTCGCTAGTTTTGCATGCTGTTGAAGCTTATTCATGTACATCACAAGTATTTGGAGCTAAACCATTTGTTTCGCAAGGATTCGAAGATCAGCCTTCTACTTCGCATTGATAAGAAGCAAAATCATGTGTTTCGCATGGATTTGAAGCTAACTCGTTCGTTTCGATTGCATTTGAAGCTAAATCATGCACATCACAAGTATTTGAAGCTGAACCACTTGTTTCGCATGGATTTGAAGATAAGCCTTCTACTTCGCATTGATTTTAATCTAAATCATGTGTTTCGCATGCATTTGAAGCTAATCGTTTGTATCGCATGGAGTTGAAGCTAAATCATGTATATCACAATTATTTGAAGCTAAACCATTTGATTCGCATGGATTTGATGCAATGCCATCTACTTCGCTTTTATTTGAAACTGAATCATGTGTTTCTCTTGAATTTGAAGCTAAATCATGTATATCACAATTATTTGAAGCTAAACCATTTGATTCGCATGGATTTCAAAATAAGCCTTCTACTTCGCATTGATTTTAATCTAAATCATCTGTTTCGCATGGATTAAAAGCTATCTCGTTTGTTTCGCATGCAGTTGAAGATAAATCATGTATATCACAGGTATTTGAAGCTAAACCAGTTGTTTCGCATGGATTCGGAGATAAGCCTTCTAAATCGCATTGATTTCAAGCTAAATCATGTGTTTCGCATGGATTTGAAGCTAACTCGCTAGTTTTGCATGCTGTTGAAGCTTATTCATGTACATCACAAGTATTTGAAGCTAAACCATTTGTTTCGCAAGGATTCGAAGATCAGCCTTCTACTTCGCATTGATAACAAGCAAAATCATGTGTTTCGCATGGATTTGAAGCTAACTCGTTCATTTCGCTTGCATTTGAATCTAAATCATGCACATCACAAGTATTTGAAGCTGAACCACTTGTTTCGCATGGATTCGAAGATCAGCCTTCTACTTCGCATTGATTTGAAGTTAAATCATATGTTTCGCATGGATTTGAAGCTAATCGTTTGTATCGCATGCAGTTGAAGCTAAATCATGTATATCACAAGAATTTGAAGCTAAACCATTTGATTCGCATGGATTTGATGCTATGCCATCTACTTCGTTTTTATTTGAAACTGAATCACGTGTTTCTCTTGAATTTGAAGATAACTAGTTTGTTTCGTAATACAGTTGATGCTAAATCATGTATATCAAAATTATTTGAAGCTAAACCATTTGATTCGCATGGATTTCAAAATAAGCCTTCTACTTCGCATTGATTTTAATCTAAATCATCTGTTTCGCATGGATTTAAAGCTATCTCGATTGTTTCGCATGCAGTTGAAGATAAATCATGTATATCACAGGTATTTGAAGCTAAACCATTTGTTTCGCGTGGATTCGAAGATCAGCCTTCTACTTCGCATTGATTTGAAGTTAAATCATATGTTTCGCATGGATTTGAAGCTAATCGTTTGTATCGCATGCAGTTGAAGCTAAATCATGTATATCACAAGTATTTGAAGCTAAACCATTTGTTTCGCAAGGATTCGAAGATCAGCCTTCTACTTCGCATTGATAAGAAGCTAAATCATGTGTTTCGCATGGATTTGAAGCTAACTCCTTCGTTTCGCTTGCATTTGAAGCTAAATCATGCACATCACAAGTATTTGAATCTGAACCACTTGTTTCGCATGGATTTGAACATAAGCCTTCTACTTCGCATTGATTTGAAGCTAAATCATGTGTTTCGCTTGGATTTCAAGCTAACTCGTTTGTTTCGCATGCAATTGAAGCTAAATCATGTATATCACAATTATTTGAAGCTAACCCATTTGATTGGCATGGATTTCAAAATAAGCCTTCTACTTCGCATTGATTTTAATCTAAATCATCTGTTTCGGATGGATTTAAAGCTATCTCGTTTTTTTCGCATGCAGTTGAAGATAAATCATGTATATCACAGGTATTTGAAGCTAAACCATTTGTTTCGCATGGATTCGAATATAAGCCTTCTAAATCGCATTGATGTCAAGCTAAATCATATGTTTCGCATAGATTTGAAGCTAACTCGCTAATTTTGCATGCTGTTGAAGCTTATTCATGTATATCACAAGTATTTGAAGCTAAACCATTTGTTTCGCAAGGATTCGAAGATCAGCCTTCTACTTCGCACTGATAAGAAGCTAACTCATGTGTTTCGCATGGATTTGAAGCTAACTCGTCAGTTTTGCATGCTGTTGAAGCTAAATCATGTATATCACAAGTATTTGAAGCTAAACCATTTGTTTCGCAAGGATACGAAGATCAGCCTTCTACTTCGCATTGATAAGAAGCAAAATCATGTGTTTCGCATGGATTTGAAGCTAACTCGTTCGTTTCGCTTGCATTTGAAGCTAAATCATGCACATCACAAGTATTTGAAGCTGAACCACTTGTTTCGCATGGATTTGAAGATAAGCCTTCTACTTCGCATTGATTTGAAGCTAAATCATGTGTGTCGAATAGATTTGAAGCTAACTCGATTGTTTCGCATGCAATTGAAGCTACATCATGTATATCACAATTATTTGAAGCTAAACCATTTGATTCGCATGGATTTCAAAATAAGCCTTGTACTTCGCATTGATTTTAATCTAAATAATCTGTTTCGAATGGATTTAAAGCTATCTCGTTTGTTTCGCATGCAGTTGAAGATAAATCATGTATATCACAAGTATTTGAAGCTAATCCATTTGTTTCGCGTGGATTCGAAGATCAGCCTTCTACATCGCATTGATTTGAAGTTAAATCATATGTTTCGCATGGATTTGAAGCTAATCGTTTGTATCGCATGCAGTTGAAGCTAAATCATGTATATCACAAGTATTTGAAGCTAAACCATTTGATTCGCATGGATTTGATGCTATGCCATCTACTTCGCTTTTATTTGAAACTGAATCATGTGTTTCTCTTGAATTTGAAGCTAACACGTTCGTTTCACATGCAGTTGAAGCTAAATCATGTATGTCACAAGTATTTGAAGCTGAACCATTTGTTTCGCACGAATATCAGGCTAAACCATGTGTTTGGAATGAATTTGAAGCTAAATCATGTGTTTCGCATAGATTTGAAGCTAACTCATTTGTTACGCATGCAGTTGAAGCTGAATCATGTATATCCCAAGTATTTGAAGCTTCAACCATTTGATTCGCATGGATTTGAAGATAAGCCTTCTACATCGCATTGATTTTAATCTAAATCATGTGTTTCGCATGCATTTGAAGCTAATCGTTTGTATCGCATGGAGTTGAAGCTAAATCATGTATATCACAAGTATTTGCAGCTAAACCATTTGATTCGCATGGATTTGATGCAATGCCATCTACTTCGCTTTTATTTGAAACTGAATCATGTGTTTCTCTTGAATTTGAAGCTAACTAGTTTGTTTCGTAATGCAGTTGAAGCTAAATCACGTATATCACAATTATTTGTAGCTAAACCATTTGATTCGCATGGATTTCAAAATAAGCCTTCTACTTCGCATTGATTTTAATCTAAATCATCTGTTTCGCATGGATTTAAAGCTATCTCGTTTGTTTCGCATGCAGTTGAAGATAAATCGTGTATATTACAGGTATTTGAAGCTAAACCAGTTGTTTCGCATGGATTCGAAGATAAGCCTTCTAAATCGCATTGATTTCAAGCTAAATCATGTGTTTCGCATGGATTTGAAGCTAACTCGCTAGTTTTGCATGCTGTTGAAGCTTATTCATGTACATCACAAGTATTTGAAGCTAAGCCATTTGTTTCGCAAGGATTCGAAGATCAGCCTTCTACTTCGCATTGATAAGAAGCTAACTCATGTGTTTCGCATGGATTTGAAGCTAACTAGTTTGTTTCGTAATGCAGTTGAAGCTAAATCATGTATATCACAATTATTTGAAGCTAAACCATTTGATTCGCATGGATTTCAAAATAAGCCTTCTACTTCGCATTGATTTTAATCTAAATCATCTGTTTCGCATGGATTTAAAGCTATCTCGTTTGTTTCGCATGGAGTTGAAGATAAATCATGTATATCACAGGTATTTGAAGCTAAACCAGTTGTTTCGCATGGATTCGAAGATAAGCCTTCTAAATCGCATTGATTTCAAGCTAAATCATGTGTTTCGCATGGATTTGAAGCTAACTCGCTAGTTTTGCATGCTGTTGAAGCTTATTCATGTACATCACAAGTATTTGGAGCTAAACCATTTGTTTCGCAAGGATTCGAAGATCAGCCTTCTACTTCGCATTGATAAGAAGCAAAATCATGTGTTTCGCATGGATTTGAAGCTAACTCGTTCGTTTCGATTGCATTTGAAGCTAAATCATGCACATCACAAGTATTTGAAGCTGAACCACTTGTTTCGCATGGATTTGAAGATAAGCCTTCTACTTCGCATTGATTTGAAGCTAAATCATGTGTTTCGAATGGATTTGAAGCTAACTCGTTTGTTTCGCATGCAATTGAAGCTAAATCATGTATATCACAATTATTTGAAGCTAAACCATTTGATTCGCATGGATTTCAAAATAAGCCTTCTACTTCGCATTGATTTTAATCTAAATCATCTGTTTCGCATGGATTTAAAGCTATCTCGTTTGTTTCGCATGCAGTTGAAGATAAATCATGTATATCACAGGTATTTGAAGCTAAACCAGTTGTTTCGCATGGATTCGAAGATAAGCCTTCTAAATCGCATTGATTTCAAGCTAAATCATGTGTTTCGCATGGATTTGAAGCTAACTCGCTAGTTTTGCATGCTGTTGAAGCTTATTCATGTACATCACAAGTATTTGAAGCTAAACCATTTGTTTCGCGTGGATTCGAAGATCAGCCTTCTACTTCGCATTGATAAGAAGCTAAATCATGTGTTTCGCATGGATTTGAAGCTAACTCGTTAGTTTTGCATGCTGTTGAAGCTAAATCATGTATATCACAAGTATTTGAAGCTAAACCATTTGTTTCGCAAGGATACGAAGATCAGCCTTCTACTTCGCATTGATAAGAAGCAAAATCATGTGTTTCGCATGGATTTGAAGCTAACTCGTTCGTTTCGCATGCAATTGAAGCTAAATCATGTATATCACAATTATTTGAAGCTAAACCATTTGATTCGCATGGATTTCAAGGTAAGCCTTCTACTTCGCATTGATTTTAATCTAAATCATCTGTTTCGGATAGATTTAAAGCTATCTCGTTTGTTTCGCATGCAGTTGAAGATAAATCATGTATATCACAAGTATTTGAAGCTAATCCATTTGTTTCGCGTGGATTCGAAGATCAGCCTTCTACTTCGCATTGATTTGAAGTTAAATCATATGTTTCGCATGGATTTGAAGCTAATCGTTTGTATCGCATGGAGTTGAAGCTAAATCATGTATATCACAAGTATTCGCAGCTAAACCATTTGATTCGCATGGATTTGATGCAATGCCATCTACTTCGCTTTTATTTGAAACTGAATCATGTGTTTCTCTTGAATTTGAAGCTAACTAGTTTGTTTCGTAATGCAGTTGAAGCTAAATCATGTATATCACAATTATTTGAAGCTAAACCATTTGATTCGCATGGATTTCAAAATAAGCCTTCTACTTCGCATTGATTTTAATCTAAATCATCTGTTTCGCATGGATTTAAAGCTATCTCGTTTGTTTCGCATGGAGTTGAAGATAAATCATGTATATCAGAGGTATTTGAAGCTAAACCAGTTGTTTCGCATGGATTCGAAGATAAGCCTTCTAAATCGCATTGATTTCAAGCTAAATCATGTGTTTCGCATGGATTTGAAGCTAACTCGCTAGTTTTGCATGCTGTTGAAGCTTATTCATGTACATCACAAGTATTTGGAGCTAAACCATTTGTTTCGCAAGGATTCGAAGATCAGCCTTCTACTTCGCATTGATAAGAAGCAAAATCATGTGTTTCGCATGGATTTGAAGCTAACTCGTTCGTTTCGATTGCATTTGAAGCTAAATCATGCACATCACAAGTATTTGAAGCTGAACCACTTGGTTCGCATGGATTTGAAGATAAGCCTTCTACTTCGCATTGATTTGAAGCTAAATCATGTGTTTCGAATGGATTTGAAGCTAACTCGTTTGTTTCGCATGCAATTGAAGCTAAATCATGTATATCACAATTATTTGAAGCTAAACCATTTGATTCGCATGGATTTCAAAATAAGCCTTCTACTTCGCATTGATTTTAATCTAAATCATCTGTTTCGCATGGATTTAAAGCTATCTCGTTTGTTTCGCATGCAGTTGAAGATAAATCATGTATATCACAGGTATTTGAAGCTAAACCAGTTGTTTCGCATGGATTCGAAGATAAGCCTTCTAAATCGCATTGATTTCAAGCTAAATCATGTGTTTCGCATGGATTTGAAGCTAACTCGCTAGTTTTGCATGCTGTTGAAGCTTATTCATGTACATCACAAGTATTTGAAGCTAAACCATTTGTTTCGCGTGGATTCGAAGATCAGCCTTCTACTTCGCATTGATAAGAAGCTAAATCATGTGTTTCGCTTGGATTTCAAGCTAACTTGTTTGTTTCGCATGCAACTGAAGCTAAATCATGTATATCACAATTATTTGAAGCTAAACCATTTGTTTCGCATGGATTCGAATATAAGCCTTCTAAATCGCATTGATGTCAAGCTAAATCATATGTTTCGCATAGATTTGAAGCTAACTCGCTAATTTTGCATGCTGTTGAAGCTTACTCATGTATATCACAGGTATTTGAAGCTAAACCAGTTGTTTCGCATGGATTCGAAGATAAGCCTTCTAAATCGCATTGATTTCAAGCTAAATCATGTGTTTCGCATGGATTTGAAGCTAACTCGCTAGTTTTGCATGCTGTTGAAGCTTATTCATGTACATCACAAGTATTTGAAGCTAAACCATTTGTTTCGCGTGGATTCGAAGATCAGCCTTCTACTTCGCATTGATTTTAATCTAAATCATCTGTTTCGCATGGATTTAAAGCTATCTCGTTTGTTTCGCATGCAGTTGAAGATAAATCATGTATATCACAGGTATTTGAAGCTAAACCAGTTGTTTCGCATGGATTCGAAGATAAGCCTTCTAAATCGCATTGATTTCAAGCTAAATCATGTGTTTCGCATGGATTTGAAGCTAACTCGCTAGTTTTGCATGCTGTTGAAGCTAAATCATGTATATCACAAGTATTTGAAGCTAAACCATTTGTTTCGCAAGGTTACGAAGATCAGCATTCTACTTCGCATTGATAAGAAGCAAAATCATGTGTTTCGCATGGATTTGAAGCTAACTCGTTCGTTTCGCATGCAATTGAAGCTAAATCATGTATATCACAATTATTTGAAGCTAAACCATTTGATTCGCATGGATTTCAAGGTAAGCCTTCTACTTCGCATTGATTTTAATCTAAATCATCTGTTTCGGATAGATTTAAAGCTATCTCGTTTGTTTCGCATGCAGTAGAAGATAAATCATGTATATCACAAGTATTTGAAGCTAATCCATTTGTTTCGCGTGGATTCGAAGATCAGCCTTCTACTTCGCATTGATTTGAAGTTAAATCATATGTTTCGCATGGATTTGAAGCTAATCGTTTGTATCGCATGCAGTTGAAGCTAATTCATGTATATCACAAGTATTTGAAGCTAAACCATTTGATTCGCATGGATTTGATGCTATGCCATCTACTTCGCTTTTATTTGAAACTGAATCATGTGTTTCTCTTGAATTTGAAGCTAACACTTTCGTTTCACATGCAGTTGAATCTATATCATGTATGTCACAAGTATTTGAAGCTGAACCATTTGTTTCGCACGAATATCAAGCTAAACAATGTGTTTGGAATGAATTTGAAGCTAAATCATGTGTTTCGCATGGATTTGAAGCTAACTCGTTCGTTTCGCTTGCATTTGAAGCTAAATCATGCACATCACAAGTATTTGAAGCTAAACAATTTGATTCGCATGGATTTCAAAATAAGCCTTCTACTTCGCATTGATTTTAATCTAAATCATCTGTTTCGGATGGATTTAAAGCTATCTCATTTTTTTCGCATGCAGTTGAAGATAAATCA
Organism: Megalopta genalis; assembly: GCF_051020955.1. Lineage (NCBI taxonomy): Eukaryota > Metazoa > Arthropoda > Insecta > Hymenoptera > Halictidae > Megalopta > Megalopta genalis. Next base: position 190,210 of record NW_027476152.1, read on the forward strand.
TGTATATCACAGGTATTTTAAGCTAAACCATTTGTTTCGCATGGATTCGAATATAAGCCTTCTAAATCGCATTGATGTCAAGCTAAATCATATGTTCCGCATGGATTTGAAGCTGACTCGTTTGTTTCGCATGGAGTTGAAGCTAAGCCTTTAACGTCGCATTGATTTGAAGCTAAATCATGTGTTTCGCATGAATTTAAATATATCTCGTTCGTTCGTCTGCATTTGAAGTTATTTCATTTATATCGCAAGTATTTGAATCTAAATCATGTGTTTCGCATGAATTTGAAGCTAACTGTTTGTTCCGCCTGCATTTGAAGCTATATGACTTATATCGCAAGTATTTGAAGCTAAATCATTCGTTTTGCATGGATTTGAAGCTAAACCTTCTACATCACATTGATTTGAAGCAAACTCATGTGTTTCGCTTGGATTTGAAGCTAACTCGTATGTTTCGCATGGAGTTGAAGGTAAAACATGTATAAAACAAGTATTTCAAGCTAAACTATTCTTTTCGCATGGATTTGAAGCTAAGCCTTCTACTTCGAATTGATTTGAAGCTAAATCATGTGTTTCGCTCGGATTTGAAGCTGAGCCTTCTACTTCGCATGATTTGAAGCTAAATCAAATGTTCCGCATGGATTTGAAGCTAACTCGTTTGTTTCGCATGGATTTGAAGCTAAGCCTTCAACTTCGCATTGATTTGAAGCTAAATCATGTGTTTCGTATGAATTTGAATCGAACTGTTTGATTCGCATGCATTTGAAGCTATATCACTTATATCGCAAGTATTTGAAGCTAAATCATTTGTTTCGCATGGAATTGAAGGTAAACCTTTAACTTCGCATTGATTTGAAGCTAAATCATGTGTTTCGCATGAATTTGAAGATAACTCGTTCGTTCGTCTGCATTTGAAGTTATTTCATTTATATCGCAAGTATTTGAATCTAAATCATGTGTTTCGCATGAATTTGAAGCTAACTGTTTGTTCCGCCTGCATTTGAAGCTATATCACTTATATCGCAAGTATTTGAAGCTAAATAATTCGTTTCGCATGGATTTGAAGCTAAGCCTTCTAATTCGCATTGATTTGAAGCTAAATCATGTGTTTCGCATGAATTTGAAGATAACTCGTTCGTTTGGTCTGCATTTGAAGCTATTTCATTTATATCGCAAGTATTTGAATCTAAATCATGTGTTTCGCTCGGATTTGAAGATAAACCTTCTACTTCGCATGATTTGAAGCTAAATCATGTTTATCACTATTATCTGAATCTATACCATTTGTTTCGCTTGGATTTGAAGCTAAGCCTTCTACGTCGCACTGATTTGAAGCTAAATCATGTGTTTCGCATGAATTTGAAGATAACTCGTTCGTTCGTCTGCATTTGAAGTTATTTCATTTATATCGCAAGTATTTGAATCTAAATCATATGTTTCGCATGAATTTGAAGCTAACTGTTTGTTCTGCCTGCATTTGAAGCTATATCACTTATATCGCAAGTATTTGAAGCTAGATCATTTGTTTCGCATGGATTTGAAGCTAAGCCTCTAACTTCGCATTGATTTGAAGCTAAATCATGTGTTTCGCATGAATTTAAATATATCTCGTTCGTTCGTCTGCATTTGAAGTTATTTCATTTATATCGCAAGTATTTGAATCTAAATCATGTGTTTCGCATGAATTTGAAGCTAACTGTTTGTTCCGCCTGCATTTGAAGCTATATGACTTATATCGCAAGTATTTGAAGCTAAATCATTCGTTTTGCATGGATTTGAAGCTAAACCTTCTACATCACATTGATTTGAAGCAAACTCATGTGTTTCGCTTGGATTTGAAGCTAACTCGTATGTTTCGCATGGAGTTGAAGGTAAAACATGTATAAAACAAGTATTTCAAGCTAAACTATTCTTTTCGCATGGATTTGAAGCTAAGCCTTCTACTTCGAATTGATTTGAAGCTAAATCATGTGTTTCGCTCGGATTTGAAGCTGAGCCTTCTACTTCGCATGATTTGAAGCTAAATCAAATGTTCCGCATGGATTTGAAGCTAACTCGTTTGTTTCGCATGGATTTGAAGCTAAGCCTTCAACTTCGCATTGATTTGAAGCTAAATCATGTGTTTCGTATGAATTTGAATCGAACTGTTTGATTCGCATACATTTGAAGCTATATCACTTATATCGCAAGTATTTGAAGCTAAATCATTTGTTTCGCATGGAATTGAAGGTAAACCTTTAACTTCGCATTGATTTGAAGCTAAATCATGTGTTTCGCATGAATTTGAAGATAACTCGTTCGTCCGTCTGCATTTGAAGTTATTTCATTTATATCGCAAGTATTTGAATCTAAATCATGTGTTTCGCATGAATTTGAAGCTAACTGTTTGTTCCGCCTGCATTTGAAGCTATATCACTTATATCGCAAGTATTTGAAGCTAAATAATTCGTTTCGCATGGATTTGAAGCTAAGCCTTCTAATTCGCATTGATTTGAAGCTAAATCATGTGTTTCGCATGGATTTGAAGATAACTCGTCTGTTTCGCATGCAGTTGAAGCTATATTACTTATATTCGCAAGCATTTGAAGCCGAATCATTCGGTTCGCAAGGATTTGAAGCTAAGCCTTCTACTTCGCATTGATTTGATGCTAAATTATGTGTTTCGCATGGATTTGAAGCTAAATTATGTGTTTCGATTGGATTTGACGGTAACTCGTTTGTTTCGCATGTAGTTGAAGCTAAATTACGTATATCACAAGTATTTGAAACTTAATCATTCAGTTCGCATGGATTTGAAGCTAAGCCTTCTACTTCGCATTGATTTGAAGTTAAATCATGTGTTACGCTTGGATTTGAAGCTCACTCGTTTGTTTCGCCTGCATTTGAAGCTTAATCATGTATATCACATGTATTTGAAGGTAAACCATTTGTTTTGAAGCTAAATCACGTGTTTCACATGGATTTGAAGCTAAGCCTTCTACTTCGCATTGATTTGAAACTTAATCATGTGTTTCGCTTGGATTTGAAGATAATTCGTTTGTTTCGCATGCAGTTGAAACTATATCATGTATATCACAAGTATTTGAAGCTAAACCATTTGATTCGCATGTATTTGAAGCTAAGCATTCCACTTCTCATTGATTTGAAGCTAAATCACGTGTTTCGCTTGGATTTGAAGCTAACTCGTTTGTTTCGCATGCAGTTGGAGCTAAATCATGTATTTCACAAGTATTTGAAGCTAAACTTTTTGTTACTCATGTATTTGAAGCTAAGCCTTCCACCTCGCATTGATTTGAAGCTAAATCATGTGTTTCGCATGAATTTGAAGATAACTCGTTCGTTTGGTCTGCATTTGAAGCTATTTCATTTATATCGCAAGTATTTGAATCTAAATCATGTGTTTCGCTCGGATTTGAAGATAAACCTTCTACTTCGCATGATTTGAAGCTAAATCATGTTTATCACAATTATCTGAATCTATACCATTTGTTTCGCTTGGATTTGAAGCTAAGCCTTCTACGCCGCACTGATTTGAAGCTAAATCATGTGTTTCGCATTAATTTGAAGATAACTCTTTCGTTCGTCTGCATTTGAAGTTATTTCATTTATATCGCAAGTATTTGAATCTAAATCATGTGTTTCGCATGAATTTGAAGCTAACTGTTTGTTCCGCCTGCATTTGAAGCTATATCACTTATATCGCAAGTATTTGAAGCTAAATCATTTGTTTCGCATGTATTTGAAGCTAAGCCTTTAACTTCGCATTGATTTGAAGCTAAATCATGTGTTTCGCATGAATTTGAAGATATCTCGTTCGTTTGGTCTGCATTTGAAGCTATTTCATTTATATCGCAAGTATTTGAATCTAAATCATGTGTTTCGCTCGGATTTGAAGCTATGCCTTCTACTTCGCATGATTTGAAGCTAAATCATGTTTATCACAAGTATCTGAATCTAAAACATTTGTTGCGCTTGGATTTGAAGATAAGCCTTCTACTTCGCATTGATTTGAAGCTACATCTTGTGTATCGCATGGAATTGAAGCTAATTCGTATGTTTCGCATGGAGTTGAAGGTAAAACATGTATAAAACAAGTATTTCAAGCTAAACTATTCTTTTCGCATGTATTTGAAGATAATCCTACTACTTCGCATGGATTTGAAGTTAACTCGTATGTTTCGCATGCAGTTGAAGCTAAATCACGTATATCACAAGTATTTGAAGCTAAGCCTTCTACTTCGAATGATTTGAAGCTAAATCATGTGTTTCTCTTGGATATGAAGCTAACTCGTTTGTTTCGCATGCAGTTGAAGCTAAATCATGTTTATCACAAGTTTCTGAATCTAAACCATTTGTTTCGCATGGATTTGAAGCTAAGCATTCTGATTCGCATTGATTTGAAGCTAAATCATGTGTTTCGCATGGATTTGAAGATAACTCGTCTGTTTCGCATGCAGTTGAAGCTAAATTACTTATATTCGCAAGCACTGAAGCCAAATCATTCGGTTCGCATGGATTTGAAGCTAAGCCTCTCCTTCGCATTAATATGATGCTATATCATGTGTTTCGCTTGTATTAGTAGCTAACTCGTTTGTTTCTCATGCAGTTGAAGCTAAATCATGTTTATCACAAGTGTCTGTATCTAAACCATCTGTTTCGCATGAATATTAAGATAAGCCATGTGTTTCGCATGAATTTGAAGCTAAATCATGCGTTTCGCATGGATTTGATGCTAATCCTTCTACTTCGCATTGATTTGAAGGTAAATCATGTGATTCGCATGGATTTGAAGATAACTCGATTGTTTGACATGCAGTTGAATCTATATCACTTATATTCGCAAGTATTTGAAGCCAAATAATTCGTTTCGCATGGATTTGAAGCTAAGCCTTCTAATTCGCATTGATTTGAAGCTAAATCATGTGTTTCGCATGGATTTGAAGATAACTCGTCTGTTTCGCATGCAGTTGAAGCTATATTACTTATATTCGCCAGCATTTGAAGCCGAATCATTCGGTTCGCAAGGATTTGAAGCTAAGCCTTCTACTTCGCATTGATTTGATGCTAAATTATGTGTTTCGCATGGATTTGAAGCTAAATTATGTGTTTCGATTGGATTTGACGCTAACTCGTTTGTTTCGCATGCAGTTGAAGCTAAATTACGTATATCACAAGTATTTGAAACTTAATCATTCAGTTCGCATGGATTTGAAGCTAAGCCTTCTACTTCGCATTGATTTGAAGTTAAATCATGTGTTACGCTTGGATTTGAAGCTCACTCGTTTGTTTCGCCTGCATTTGAAGCTTAATCATGTATATCACATGTATTTGAAGGTAAACCATTTGTTTTGAGGCTAAATCAATTGTTTCGCATGGATTTGAAGCTGACTCGTTTGTTTGGCATGGATTTGAAGCTAAGCCTTTAACTTCGCATTGATTTGAAGCTAAATCATGTGTTTCGCATCAATTTGAAGATAACTCGTTCGTTTGGTCTGCATTTGAAGCTATTTCATTTATATCGCAAGTATTTGAATCTAAATCATGTGTTTCGCTCGGATTTGAAGATAAACCTTCTACTTCGCATGATTTGAAGCTAAATCATGTTTATCACAATTATCTGAATCTATACCATTTGTTTCGCTTGGATTTGAAGCTAAGCCTTCTACGTCGCACTGATTTGAAGCTAAATCATGTGTTTCGCATTAATTTGAAGATATCTCGTTCGTTTGGTCTGCATTTGAAGCTATTTCATTTATATCGCAAGTATTTGAATCTAAATCATGTGTTTCTCTTGGATCTGATGCCAACTCGCTTGATTCGCATGCAGTTGAAGCTAAATCATGTTTATCACAAGTATTTGAACATAAACCATTTGTTTTGCATGGATTTGAAGTTAAGCATTCTACGTCGCACTGATTTGAAGCTAAATCATGTGTTTCTCATGGATTTGGAGCTAACTCGTTTATGTCACCTGCATTTGAAGCTATATCACTTATATCACAAGTATCTGAAGCTAAATCATTTGTTTCTCAAAGATTTGAAGCTAAACCATCTACATGGCATTGATGTGAAGCTAAATCAATTGTATCGCTTGGATTTGACGCTAACTCGTTTGATTCGAATGCAGTTGAAGCCAAATCATGTTTATCACAAGCATTTGTAGCTAAACCATTTGTTTCGCATTGATTTGAAGCTAAGCCCACTACTTCGCATTGATTTGAAGTTAAATCATGTGTATCTCTTGGATTTGAAGCTAACTCGTTTGATTCGCATGCAGTTGAAGCTAAATCATGTTTATCGCAAGTATCTGAATCCAAACCAATTGTTTCGCATTGATTTGAAGCTAAGCCTAATACTTCGCATTGATTTGAATCTAAATCATGTGTTTCGCATGGATTTGAAGCTAACTCGTTTGTTTCGCCTGCATTTAAAGCTATTTTATATAAACCGCAGGTATTTGAAGGTAAATCATTTGTTTCGCATGGATTTGAAGCTAAGCCTTCTACTTCGCATTGATTTGATGTTAAATCATGTGTTTCCCTTGGATTTGAAGCTAACTCGTTTGATTCGCATTCAGTTGAAGCAAAATCATGTTTATCACAGGTATTTGTAGCTAAACAATTTGTTTCGCATTGATTTGATGCTAATCCTTCTACTTCGCATTGATTTGAAGGTAAATCATTTGATTCGCATGGATTTGAAGATAACTCGATTGTTTGACATGCAGTTGAATCTATATCACTTATATTCGCAAGTATCTGAATCCAAATAATTCGTTTCGCATGGATATAAAGCGAAGCCTTCTAATTCGCATTGATTTGAAGCTAAATCATGTGTTTCGCTTATATTTGAAGCTAACTCGTATGTTTCGCATGCAGTTGAAGCTAAATCATGTATATCACAAGTATTTGAAGCTGAACCATTTGTTTCGAATGAATATTAAGCTAAAAAATTGGTCTCGCATGAATATTAAGCTAAACCATGTGTTTCGCTTGAATTTGAAGCTAAATCATGTGTTTCGCATGGATTTGAAGCTAAGCCTTCTAGTTCGCATTGATCTGAAGCTAAATCATGTGTTTCGCTTGGATTTGATGCCAACTCGTTTGTTTCGCATGCAGTTGCAGCTAAATCATGTATATCACAAATATTTGAAGCTAAAACATTTGATTCGCTTGGATTTGAAACTAAACCTTGTACTTCGCGTTGATTTGAATCTAAATCATGTGTTTCGCATGGATTTGAATCTATCTCGTTTGTTACGCCTGTATTCGAAGCTATGTCAATTACTTTCGCTAGTATTTGAAGCTCAATCATTCGTTTCGTATGGATTTGAAACTACGCCTTCCACTTCGCATTGATTTGAAGTTGAATTATGTGTTTCCCTTGGATTGGAAGCTAACTCGTTTGTTTCGCCTGCATTTGAAGCTAAATCATGTATATTACAAGTATTTTAATCTAAACCATTTGTTTCGCATTGATTTGAAGCTAAGCCTTATACGTCGAATTCATTTAAAGCTAAATCATGAGTTTCGCAAGGATTTGAAGCTAACTCGTTTTTTTCGCATGCAGTTGAAGCTGAATTATGTATATCATAAGTATTTGAAGCTTAACCATTTGTTGCTCATGTATTTGAAGCTTCTACTTCGCATTGATTTGAAGCTAAATCATGTGATTCGCATGGATTTGAACCTCACTCGTTTGTTTCGCCTGCATTTGAAGCTATATCGTTTATGTCGCAAGTATTTCAAACTAAATGGTTTGTTTCGCATGGATTTGAACCTAACTCGTTTGCTTCGCTTCCAGCTGAAGCTAAATCATTTATATCGTAAATATTTGAAGCTAAATCATTTGTTTCGCATGGATTTGAAGCTAAACCTTCTACCTCGCATTGATTTCAATATAAGACATGTGTTTCGCATGGATTTGAAGCTAACTCGCTTGTTTCGCTTCCAGTAGAAGCTAAATCATTTATATCGTAAGTAGTAGAAGCAAAATCATTTGTTTCGAATGGATTCGAAGCTAAACCTTCCACTTCGCATTGATTTGAAGCTAAATCAGGTGTTTCGCATGCATTTGAAGCTATATCTTCTATTCCGCAGTGATTCGAAGAGAAATCATGGGTTTCGCATGGGTTTCAAGCTAACTCGCTTGTTTCGCTTCCAGTTGCAGCTAAATCATATATATCGCAAGTATTTGGAGCTAAATCATTTGTTTCGCATGGATTTGAAGCTAAACCTTCTACTTCGCATTGACTTGAAGCTAAATCTCTTGTTTCGCATGCTGTTGAAGCTAAATCATGTATGTCACAAGTATTTGAAGCTGAACCATTTGTTGCTCATGTATTTGAAGCTTCTACTTCGCATTGATTTGAAGTTAAATCCTGTGTTTCGCATGGATTTGAAGCTAACTCGTTTGTTTCGCATGCAGTTGAATCTAAATCATTTACGTCGCAAGTATTTGGAGCTAAATCATTTGTTTCGCATTGACTTGAAGCTAAACCTTCTACATCGCATTGATTTGAGGCTAAATCATGTGTTTCGAATGAATGTGAAGCTAACTCGTTTGTTACGCATGTATTTGAAGCTATATCGTTTATGTCACAAGTATTTCAAGCTAAACCATTTGTTTCGCATGGATTTGAAGCTAAGCCTTCTTCTTCGTATTGATTTGAAATTAAATCATGTGTTTCGCTTGGATTTGAAGCTAACTCGCTTGTTTCGCTTACAGTAGAAGCTAAGTCATTTATATCGTAAGTATTAGAAGCTAAATCATTTGTTTCGAATGGATTCGAAGCTAAACCTTCCACTTCGCATTGATTCGAAGAGAAATCATGGGTTTCGCATGGATTTGAAGCTAACTCGCTTGTTTCGCTTCCAGTTGCAGCTAAATCATATATATCGCAAGTATTTGGAGCTAAATCATTTGTTTCGCATGGATTCGAAGCTAAACCTTCTACTTCGCATTGATTTGAAGCTGAAACAAGTGTTTCGCATGAATTTTGAAGCAAAGTCGTTGGTTTCGCATGCAGATGAAGCTAAATCATGAGTATCACAAGTATTTGAAGCAGAACCATTTGTTTCGCATGGATTTGAAACTAAGCCTTCTACTTCGCCTTGATTTGAAGCTGAATCATGTGTTTCGCTTGTATTTGAAGCTAATTCGTTTGTTTCGCTTGCAGTTGAAGCTGAATCATGTGTATCACAAGTATTTGAAGCTAAACAATCTGTTTCGAGTGGATTCGAAGATAAGCCTTCTACTTCGCATTGATTTGAAGCTAAATCATGTGTTTCGCATGCAGTTGAAGCTAAATCATGTATGAAACAGGTATTTGAAGCTATACCATTTGTTTCGCATGGATTTGAAGCTAAGCCTTCTACTTCGCATTGTTTTGAAGCTAAATCATGTGTTTCGAAAGGATTTGTACGTAACTCGTTTGTTTCGCCTGCATTTGAAGCTAAATCATGAGTATCACAAGTATTTGAAGCTGAACCATTTGTTTCGCATGGATTTGAAACTGTGCCTTCTACTTCGCATTGATTTGAAGCTGAATCATGTGTTTCGCTTGTATTTGAAGCTAACTCGTTTGTTTCGCATGCAGTTGAACCTGAATCATGTATATCACAAGTATTTGAAGCTAAACCATTTGTTTCGCATGGATTCGAAGATGAGCCTTCTACTTCGCATTGATTTGGAGTTAAATCATATGTTTCGCATGGATTTGAAGCTAAACCTTCTACATCGCATTGATTTGAGCTAAATCATGTATTCCGCTTGTATTTGAAGCTAACTCGCTTGCTTCGCATGCAGTTGAAGCAAAATTATGTATATCACAAGTATTTGAAGCAAAACCATTTGTTTCCCATGGATTCGAATACCAGCCTTCTACTTCGCATGGATTTGAAGCTAGCTCGTTTGTTTCGCATGCAGTTGAAGCGAAATCATGAATATCACAAGTGCTTGAAGCTAAACCGGTTGATTCGCATGGATTTGAAGATAAGCCTCCTACATCGCATTGATTTGAGCTAAATCATGTATTTCGCTTGTATTTGAAGCTAACTCGCTTGCTTCGCATTCAGTTGAAGCTTAATTATGAATGTCACAAGTATTTGAAGCTAAACCATTCGTTTCGCATGGATTTGAAGCTAAGGCATCTACTTCTCATTGATTTGATGCTACATTATGTGTTTCGCATGGATTTGAAGCTAAATTATGTGTTTCGATTGGATTTGACGCTAACTCGTTTGTTTCGCATGCAGTTGAAGCTAAATCATGTATATCGCAAGTATTTGAAGCTAAACCATTAGTTTCGCATGGATTTGAAGATAAGCCTTATACTTCGCATTGATTTGAAGCTAAATCATGTATTTCGTGTGGATTTGAAGCTAACTCGTTTGTTTCTCCTGCATTTGAAGCAAAATCATGTATATCACACATATTTGAAGCTAATACAATGGTTTCGCATGGATTCGATGATCAGCCTTCTATTTCGAATAAATTTGAAGCTAAATCATGAGTTTCGCATGGATTTGAAGCTAACTCGTTAGTTTTGCATGCTGTTGAAGCTAAATCATGTATATCACAAGTATTTGAAGCTAAAGCAATTGTTTCGCATGGATTTGAAGATAAGCCTTCTACTTTGCATTGATTTGAAGCTAAATCAAGTGTTTCGCTTGTATTTGAAGCTAACTCGTTTGTTTCGCACGCAGTTGAAACTAAATCATGTATATCACAAGAATTTGAAGCTAAACCATTTGTTTCGCAAGAATTTGAAGCTAAGCCTTCTACTTCGCATTGATTTGAAGTTAAATCATATGTGTCCTTTGGATTTGAAGATAACTCGTTTGTTTCGCATGCAGTTGAAGCTATATCACTTATGTTCGCAAGTATTTGAAGCTAAATCATGTGTTTCGCTCGGATTTAAAGCTGAGCCTTCTACTTCCCATTGATTTGATGCTAAATCATATGTTCCGCACGGATTTGAAGCTAACTGTTTGTTCCGCCTGCATTTGAAGCTATATCACATATATTGCAAGTATTTGAAGCTAAATCATTTGTTTCGCATGGATTTGAAGCTGACTCGTTTGTTTCGCATGGATTTGAAGCTAAGCCGTTAACTTCGCATTGATTTGAAGCTAAATCATGTGTTTCGCATGAATTTCAAGATAATTCGTTTGTTTCGCATGCGGTTGAAGCTAAATCATGTATATCACAAGTATTTTCAGCTAAACCATTTGATTCGCATGGATTTGAAACTAAGCCTTCCACTTCCCATTGATTTGAAGCTAAATCATGTGACTCGCATGGATTTGAACCACACTCGTTCGTTTCACCTGCATTTGAAACTAAATCATGTATATCACAAGTATTTGAAGCTATACCATTTGTTTCGCATGGATTTGAAGATAATCCTTCTACTTCGCATTGATATTTAGCTAACTCGATTGTTTCGCCTGCACTTGAAGCTATATCACTTATATCGCTATTATCTGAAGATAAATCATTTGTTTCTCATGTATTTGTATCTAAGCCTTCTACATCGCATTCATTTGAAGCTAAATCATGTGTTTCGCATGGATTTGAAGCTAACCCGTTTGTGTCGCGTGCATTTGAAGCTAAATCATGTATATCACAAGTATTTGAAGCTAAACAATTTTTTATTCCCATGGATTTGCTGCTAAGCCTTTTACTTCGCATTGATATGGAGCTAAATCATGTGATCAGCATGGATTTAAAGCTAACTCGTTTGTTTCGCCTGCATTTGAATCCGAATCATGTATATCACAAATATTTGAAGCTAAATCATTTGTTTCTCATGGATTTGAAGCTAAGCCTTCTACTTCGCTTCGATTTGAAGCTCAATCATGTCATTCACAGAGATTAGAAGCTAACTCAATTGTTTCACCTGCATATGAAGCTATATCACATATATTCGCATGTATTGGTAGTTAAACCATTCGTTTCGCATGGATTTGAAACTAACCCATCTACTTCGCATGAATTTGAAGCTAACTCGCTTGTTTCGCATGCAGCTGAAGCTAAATCGTGTATATCACAAGTATTTACAGCTAAACCATTTGATTCGCATGGATTTGAAACTAAGCCTTCCACTTCCCATTGATTTGAAGCTAAATCATGTGACTCGCATGGATTTGAACCTCACTCGTTCGTTTCGCCTGCATTTGAAACTAAATCATGTATATCACAAGTATTTGAAGCTATACCATTTGTTTCGCCTGGATTTGAAGATAAACCTTCTACTTCGCATTGATATGAAGCTAACTCGATTGTTTCGCCTGCACTTGAAGCTATATCACTTATATCGCTATTATCTGAAGATAAATCATTTGTTTCTCTTGTATTTGTAGCTAAGCCTTCTACATCGCATTGATTTGAAGCTAAATCATGCGTTTCGCATGGATTTTAAGCTAACCCGTTTGTTTTACCTGCATTTCAAGCTATATCACTTATATCGCAATTATCCGAAAATAAATCATTTGTTTCTCATGTATTTGTAGCTAAGCATTCTACTTCGCATTGATTTGAAGTTAAATCATGTGCTTCCCCTGGATTTGAAGCTAACTCGCTTGTTTCACATACAGTTGAAGCTAAATCATGTATACACATGTATTTGATGCTAAACCATATGTTTCTCTTGGATTTGAAGCTAACTCGTATGTTTCGCGTGCAGTTGAAGCTAAATCATGTATTTCACAAGTATTTGAAGTTAAACCATTTGATTCAAATGGATTTGAAGCTAAGCCTACTACTTCGGATTGTTTTGAAGCTAAATCATGTGTTTCGCATGGATTTGTAGCTAACTCGTTTGTTTCGCACGCAGTTGACGCTAAATCGTGTATATCACGATTATTTGAAGCTATTCCATTTGATTCGCATGGATTTGAGACGAAGCCTTCTGCTTCGCATTGAGTTGAAGCTGAAACATGCATTTCGCATGGATTTGAAGCTAACTCGTTTTTTTCGCCTGCATTTGGAGCTATATCACTTATATTCGCCAGTATTTGAAGGTCAATCATTCGTTTCGCATGGATTTGAAGCTAACTCGTTTGTTTCGCCTGCATTTGAAGCTATATCACTTATATTCGCAAGTATTTGAAGGTCAATCATTCGTTTCGCATGGATTTGAAGCTAATCCTTCTACTTCGCATTCATTTGAACCTAAATCATGCGTTTCGCATGGATTTCAAGCTATATCACTTATATTCGCAAGTATTTGAAGTTCAATCATTCGTTTCGCATCGATTCGAAGCTAATCCTTCTACTTCGGATTGTTTTGAAGCTAAATCATGTGTTTCGCATGGATTTGTAGCTAAGTCGTTTGATTCGCCTGCATTTGACGCTAAATCGTGTATATCACGATTATTTGAAGCTATTCCATTTGATTCGCATGGATTTGAGACGAAGCCTTCTGCTTCGCATTGAGTTGAAGCTGAAACATGCATTTCGCATGGATTTGAAGCTAACTCGTTTTTTTCGCCTGCATTTGGAGCTATATCACTTATATTCGCCAGTATTTGAAGGTCAATCATTCGTTTCGCATGGATTTGAAGCTAACTCGTTTGTTTCGCCTGCATTTGAAGCTATATCACTTATATTCGCAAGTATTTGAAGGTCAATCATTCGTTTCGCATGGATTTGAAGCCTATCCTTCTACTTCGCATTCATTTGAACCTAAATCATGCGTTTCGCATGGATTTCAAGCTATATCACTTATATTCGCAAGTATTTGAAGTTCAATCATTCGTTTCGCATCGATTCGAAGCTAATCCTTCTACTTCGGATTGTTTTGAAGCTAAATCATGTGTTTCGCATGGATTTGTAGCTAAGTCGTTTGATTCGCCTGCATTTGAAGCTATATCACTTATATGGCAAGTGTTTGAAGCTAAATCATTTGTGTCGCATGGGTTTGAAGCTAAGCCTTCTACTTCGGATGGATTTGAAGCTAAATCATGTGTTTCGCTTGGATTTAAAACTAACTTGTTTGTTTCGCATGCAGTTGAAACTAAATCATGTATATCACAAGTATTTGAAGCAAAACCATTTGTTTCGCATGAATATTAAGCTGAACCATGTGTTTCGAATGAATTTGAAGCTAAATCATGTGTTTCACTTGGATTTGAAGCTAACTCGTTTGCTCCGCATGCAGTTGAAGCTAAATCGTGTATATTTCAAGTATTTCAAGCTAAACCATTTGTTTCGCATGGATTTGATGCTAAGCCTTCTTCTTCGCATTGATTTGAAGTTAAATCATGTGTTACGCTTGGATTTGAAGCTCACTCGTTTGTTTCGCCTGCATTTGAAGCTTAATCATGTACATCACAAGTATTTGAAGATAAACCATTTGTTTTGAAGCTAAATCATGTGTTTCCCTTGGATTTGAAGCTAACTCGTTTGTTTCGCCTGCATTTCAAGCTATATCACTTATATCGCAATAATCCGAAAATAAATCATTTGTTTCTCATGTATTTGTAGCTAAGCATTCTACTTCGCATTGATTTGAAGTTAAATCATGTGCTTCTCCTGGATTTGAAGCTAACTCGCTTGTTTCACATACAGTTGAAGCTAAATCATGTATACACATGTATTTGATGCTAAACCATATGTTTCTCTTGGATTTGATGCTAACTCGTATGATTCGCGTGCAGTTGAAGCTAAATCATGTATTTCACAAGTATTTGAAGTTAAACCATTTGATTCAAATGGATTTGAAGCTAAGCCTACTACTTCGCGTTGATTTGAAGCTAAATCATGTGTTTCGCTTGGATTTGAAGATAACTCGTTTGTTTTGCCTGCCTATGAAGCTATATCACTTATATTCGCATGTATTTGAAGCAAAACCTTTATTTTCGCATGGTTTTGAACCCAAACCATTTGTTTCTCATGAATTTGAAACTATATCATGTGTTTCGCATGGATTTGAAGCTAACTCGTTTATTTCGTCTGTATTTGAAGCAAAATCATGTATATCACAAGTATTTGAAGCTAAACCATATGGTTCGTATTGAGTTGAACCTAAGCCTACTAATTCGCATTGATTTGAAGTTAAATCATGTGTTTTCCTTGGATTTGGAGCTAACTCGTTTGACTCGAATGCAGTTGAAGCTATGTCACGTTTATCAAAATTATCTGAATCTAAACCATCTGTTTCCGAAGAATATGATGCTAAACCAGGTGGTTCGCATGAATGGGAAGCTATATCATGTGTTTCGCTTGGATTTGAAGCTAACTCGTTTGTTTCGCATGCATTTGAAGCCAAATCATGTATATCACAAGTATTTGAAGCTAAAACATTTCATTCGCATGGATTCGAAGATCAGCCTTATGCTTCGCATTGATTTGAAGCTAAATCATGTGTTTAGCATTTATTTGAAGCTAACTCGTTTGATTCGCTTGCTGTTGAAGCAAAATCACGCATATCACAAGTATTTGAAACTAAACCATTTGTTTCGCATGGATTCGAATATCTGCCTTCTAGTTCGCATTGATTTGAAGCTAAATCACGTGTTTCGCATAGATTAGAAGCTAACTCGTTTGTTTCGCATTCATTTGAAACTATATCACTTCTATCGCAAGTATTTGAAGCTAAATCATGTGTTTCGCATGTATTTGAAGATAAGCCTTCTACTTCGCATTGATTTCAAGCTAAATCATGTGTTTCGCATGCATTTGAAGCTAACTCGATTATTTCACATGCAGTTGAAGGTAAATCATGTACATCACAAGTATTTGAAGATAAACCATTTGATTCCCATGGATTTGATGCTAAGCCTTCTACTTCGCATTGATTTGAATGCAAATCATGTGTTTCGCATGGATTTGAAGCTAACTCGTTTTTTTCGCCTGCATTTGAAGCTATATCACTTATATCGTAAGTGTCTGAAGCTAAATCATTTGTTTCTCATGGATTTGAAGCTTTGCCTTCTACTTCGCATTGATTTGAAGTTAAATCATTTGTTTCCCTTGGATTTGAAGCTAATTCGTTTGCTCCGCATGCAGTTGAAGCTAAATCGTGTATATCACAAGTATTTACAGCTAAACCATTTGATTCGCATGGATTTGAAACTAAGCCTTCCACTTCCCATTGATTTGAAGCTAAATCATGTGACTCGCATGGATTTGAACCTCACTCGTTCGTTTCGCCTGCATTTGAAACTAAATCATGTATATCACAAGTATTTGAAGCTATACCATTTGTTTCGCATGGATTTGAAGATAATCCTTCTACTTCGCATTGATATGAAGCTAACTCGATTGTTTCGCCTGCACTTGAAGCTATATCACTTATATCGCTATTATATGAAGATATATCATTTGTTTTTCATGTATTTGTAGCTAAGCCTTCTACATCGCATTGATTTGAAGCTAAATCATGCGTTTCGCATGGATTTTAAGCTAACCCGTTTGTTTTGCCTGCATTTGAAGTTATATCACTCATATCGCAATTATCCGAAAATAAATCATTTGTTTCTCATGTATTTGTAGCTAAGCCTTCTACATCGCATTGATTTGAGCTAAATCATTTTTTTCGCTTGCATTTGAAGCTAACTCGCATGCTTCGCATGCAGTGGAAGCTAAATTATGTATATCACAAGTATTTGAAGCTAAACCATTTGCTTCGCACGAATATTAAGCTAAATCACGTGTTTCGCACGGATTTGAAACTAACTCGGTTGTTTCGCCTGCATTTGAATCTAAATCATGTATATCACAAGTATTTGAACCTAAACCATTTGTTTGCATGGATTCGTAGACAAGCCTTCTACTTCGCATTGATTTGAAGCTAAATCATGTGTATCGCATGGATTTGAAGCTAAATCATGTGTTTCCCTTGGATTTGAAGCTAACTCGTATGTTTCGCATGAAGTTGAAGCCAAATCATGTATAAAATAAGTATTTCAAGCTAAATCATTTGTTTCGCATGGATTTGAAGCTAAGCCTTCTACTTCGCATTGATTTGAAGCTGAATCATGTGTTTCGCTTGGATTTGAATCTAACTCGTTTGTTTCGCATGCAGTTGAAACTAAATCATGTATATCACAAGTATTTGAAGCTAAACCATTTGTTTCGAATGGATTTGAAGCCATGCCTTCTACTTCGCATTTATTTGAAGCAAAATAATGTGTTCCGCATGGATTTCAATATAACTCGTTTGTTTCGCATGCAGTTGAAGCTAAATCATGTATATCACAAGGTAGAGTTCAAGTCTCACGTTGTGCCGGTCAGAAAGATACCGAGGCCTCCACCACCCACCGAACGGCGACGTTCGTTGTCACTGACGGACATGGCGTCCCAGACGCAGGTGCAGGAAGACTTTGAGGTTGCTTTTCACTCGGAAAGTGAGATGCGACCGACTTCTGAAGCGGCACATACGCAGAAAAGGAAGAGGCTAGACAGCATGTCTGATCTCAGCGAGGACGACACAGCTGTAGTTGAAACTAATCTGTTGGCTGACGTCACTATCCAATTGAGAAAACTTATAGCCTGCACCAAGGCGGTACAGTCGTTTTGTAGGTCACAGGACAGCGTAAACCCCAATTTATCACTACTGGTGAGCTCGTTGGCCAAGGAAACGAACTCTTTAAAATGTTCACGAAGGAGGTCCTTACCAAAGGAAGACTCGAGACACGCGAGGATGTCGGCAATACGACCCGCGCCTCTTTAATCGACGATGGCTCCACTCGTCCTCCTCTCCCCAAAGCATATAGGACTATGGGTACGCAAACCGCAGACCCGGAAGCGGTGGATCGTGGGGAGGTCGCAAGATGGGCGCGAAAGGAACTCAACTTTGATGAGCTCCACAAGCTCATTCGATTCCTTTGCTCACTGAAAAGTTGATGATAACGCAAGCCCGATGAAAGACACGATTGACATCGCCTGCTTCACACCGGCGGATCTACGTACCACAGACGGAACTACGCGCAGAATCCTTCAGAAGATGGCATGTCTCGACGATATCCTTGTCCAGGAGGCCCGCAAGGGAGAGGTCGCCCACCTCCAGACCACTACCTCTATTCCAAGCAAAAGCGGCGGTATGACAAGGAAATCCAGGACCCACTTCTTTCTTATCCATAAGGATAATGAGAAGGACACTATCGACTTGCACGTGGTATACGAGTGCCTCAGGAAAATGGCGCACCTAAGTACGGATACTTCGGCTGGAAATCACGTTGATTTGCCCCGACGAAGTAAGTATAAATATTAGCAGGAAACTTGTTGAATTGATCTTCTCACAGAGCAACTTGATGATCCACCTCCGCTCAAGTAAGGGAGGGGGACCAGACATAAAAATGATCAAAAGCTCTGACGGCACTGGTAAGCCCGCGACGGAAACCATTACCATATCCAGTAACGGACAAACATACGCTGACATGCTGCGTTCTGTTAAAAAGAACGTCGACGTTAACCGAGAGGGGATTGACATCGCTTACGTCAAAGCGAACCTGAAAAGAGACCTAGTTATCTCTGTCAAGGGTGACCGAGGGAAGGTAACAGGACTCTCCGCACTAATTAATAAAAAGATTGCCGGAGTTAAAGCGAAAATATCAACCCGCAATACAAAAACTCTCCACCTTAAGGGTTTAGACGGGGATGTTACGACCGAGGACATATCGAGTACACTATACAAGATGCTGGGCTCGACCTTGGATCCTCAGGAAGTTCAGGTGAAAGCCCTTCGTCCTGGGTGCGCGGGTAGCCAAAATGCTACCGTCATCACTTCCACTAAAAACGCGGAAAGGCTCCTAAAGGTGAAACGCTTCAGGGTTGGATGGGGCCTCTGTCGTGTGGTTGAACGGATAGAGGTCACCCAATGTTACAGGTGCCGCGAATACGGTCATCGCAGCTCGACATGTAAAAATGCGGACAGGTCTAAGAGCTGCCGCAGGTGCGGTGACCTTGGACACATGGAGAAATCCTGCACTAATGCGGAAAAATGCCTTAATTGCAGTATGCAGGGCCACAGGGACGGGACTCTCAAGTGCCCTGCATACTGCAAGGCACTCAACGAAGCCCGCGAGAAACGCAACAATGACAAAGGGGTTAAAGCCAAACCACCAACTGACGGCTCCATGAACGACGCAAAAAAACCGAAGACGAATAAATTGACGAACTCGGGCAGGACACCGAAACAACCTAAGGGAGGTAAATTTAGTACCGACTCAAGCTCACCTATAGTGAGCCTTGATTGTAAAGACGCATCGACAGCCCTGAGAGAGGCCGATGCTGATAAACAGACGACTAACCCCACTCCAAGGGCAAACAAGGATAAGGACGCAAGGGTGACGCTGGTCCCCAGAAGTGCCTCCGATATATTTAGCGAGGATTTCTCCAGGGTACTCCTACCCTCCGGAGGCGAGACGCTAATACAAGCACCCGAAAAGGGCTACGACGATAAGGGCTAACTCCTTTGTCCATTACTCTTGGACCCTTCATTATTGTTAACAAGTTCACTGTTCACATGCAAGGGAAACATAATAAGAAGGCGTCTAAGGACACTCACCTAAACTTATTACAAATCAACCTGCACAATTGTAGATTAGCGCACGACCTGCTCCAACAAAATGCAATCGACCTTGACATCGACGTGGTTTTGATTTCTGAACCATGGCGGATACTAGACCATTGGTTCGGGGCCAGGGATGGCAGAGCGGTCATATGGATCACTGCTAGGGCGACTGAGAGGTTTTCGTCTATCCAACGTCTGGCCAGCATAGACGGATGCGTGGTGATACAGCTCAACGATATAACAGTTGTTAGCTGCTACTACACGCCGAACATGCGATTGGACAATTTTATGACGCACTTGCATAACCTTGAACATCTGATAAGCACCCTGGATCGCGAACACCTGATCGTGGCAGGTGACTTCAATTCAAAATCACCAGCCTGGGGGTCGGCCAAGTCGGATGCACGGGGCACCGCCACCCTCGAAATGGCAAACCGTGTCCGGATTTGCCCGGTGGTCAGTGAAGGGAAGTTCACGTTTGAGAGGAATGTTCACCACTCTCTGATCGACATCATGTTCTGCGTCTACGCCATGCTCCGGAAGCTGGTGTCAAGCGTCATATTTAACACGGAAACAGCCTCGGATCACCGTTATGTTAGACACGTATTCTCCGGTGAAAACATCTTCCACAAAAAAGCGCCTAGGCCTGGAGTGGTTGATGTGGATAAATTCCTGGCGCTATACAGCAGGGCTACGGCATTGGTCTCTCCTTTCCTTATGGAGACGGCTATTTAGCTTCAAATGCATGCGAAAGAAACGAGTTAACTTAAAATCCAAGCGAATCACATGATTTAGCTTCACATCAATGCAAAGTATGATTAAAATACTTGTGATATACATTTTTCTACGGGACCCTGAGGTCCTGATTTATGATATCCCGAAAGGGATGGGCAAGGAGGAAATTGCCTCCAGTCTTTGGAGGCAAAACCTCTCTGAGGCGTCCCAGAAGGATGTGCCTTCGGGTGTTCGGGTCAGTCGCATGGCTGGCAAGACCCCGGAGACAGCCAACTGGGTAGTGGCCGTCAGTCCGCAGATTCGTCGGCGGCTGGCGCAGAGAGGGGACCGGGTGTACCTCGGGTGGAGTCCCTGTCGTGTGCGGGACTTCATACAGGTCACCCGATGCTATAAGTGCCAGTGCTTCGGGCACACGGCGAAGCGCTGCAAATTCAAAGAGGATGTCTGCGGACATTGTGCCGAAAAAGGACACGGTTATGCGCTCTGTAGCAGGAAGAGCAAGCCCCCGGTTTGCTCCAACTGTAAAGACAGAGGGCGACCATTCGAACATAAGTCGCGAGACCCGGCCTGCGCCTCCTATCAGGAAGCGCTGGTTTTGGAGATGTCTCGCATTAGACAAGAATAATTTGAACTTGAATGGATAGTACAAACGACCGGCGACGCTCGAGAGTCATACGGGTCATGCAGCATAACATGCAGCGAGCCCGAAACGTGACCGACGAAGTCCGGACTGAGATGCATAGGCGAGGGGTAGATGTGTTGCTTGCACAAGAGCCATATAGCTGGCGGGGTACCGTGCCCGGGCTAGGCTTGAGAACGAGGCTGATCACGGCAGGCGATCCGGTGATGGCTGCAATAGCGGTCAGAAACCCGGATCTAACCGTGGTCAAAGTCTCTAACTTGTGCGACACGCATTTGACCTGTGCCAGCATCTGGGGTTCGTTTGGGAGCTTCTTCCTGATCAGCCAGTACTTTCAATGGTCCGATGACGTTGAATCGGGTCTGGCGCGGTTGGAGAGAGCTCTTTCCGCACTAAGGCATAACCGAGTCATTATCTCTGCCGACGTTAACGCAAAATCAGCCCAGTGGGGCAGTGCGGAGACGGACGTGAGAGGCCGTAAACTTGAAGAGTTTATCGTGAGCCATGGCTTGGTTGTCTTGAACGAGGCTGGAAACGCTCCGACGTTTTCCAGCCCTAGTGGACAGTCTTACATCGACGTCACACTATCGACACCTGACATTTGCGACAAGGTGCGAGGTTGGAAGGTCCGCGAGGACCTGACGACCAGCGACCACCGAGTCATAGAGTTCACTTTGAGTTTTTGCGCCGAGGACGGTGCTGCCGAAATTTGTAGTAGCGACAGCAGCACCAACCGGAACGGATTATTACCAAGGTTCCGACTCCGAAGCGCGAAATGGCCCGAGTTCGACAAGGCGCTGCAGGAAAGTAAGAGGAGTATATCCCCCAATCCATTGAATAATAAGTCGAACATCTAGCACAGGAGATCGAAAGAATGATCGTCCAAGCGTGCGACTCCTCGATGCCAACCAAGCAGTTGCATTCAAAATCCGTCCCATGGTGGACGGCCAACCTGACGAGGCAGAAGAGGCGAGTCTATAAACTTAGACGAGCCTCGCAGAACGCAGCATGTTCAGAGGAGCAGAAGGCGGCCAAGAGGACCGAGTATCTCAAACAGAGAAAGGCCTACAAAGCCGCCATTAAAGCTGCTCGGTCGCACAGCTGGCGTGCATTCGTGACCGAGCAGGGAAACAAAGAACCCTGGGGCCTCATTTATAAGATCACGAGGCAGAAGATGACAGCCAGCATGGTCATCTCGAATATTAACCTTAACACTACCCAGGGTTATACTACAGACTGGGACTCCACCGCTTCCGCACTGCTGGAGGGGTTAATTCAGGACGATAGCCCCACGAATGACTCCCCCGATCATGCGCGAGTCAGGAGGGAAGCTGCCATCGAGCCGGAGAGTGAGGACGCCAGTCCCTTCACCCTCTCGGAGCTCAGATCGGCGGTCAACCGACTGAAGAGCGGCAAGTGTCCAGGCCTAGACCGAATTGAGCCGGAGGTTCTAAAACGCTCGTTTAATACGATCTCACGCGAGCTCCTCCGACTCTACAACGGATGCCTGGCACACGGAGTCTTTCCCGCGGAATGGAAAGTCGGGTCCATCATCTCCATCCTTAAAGGACCCGAGAAACCTGAAACGGAGATAAAGTCCTACAGACCTATATGCTTGTTTCGGTCGTAGGCAAAGTCTTAGAGAAGCTAATCGCTACGCGATTAGCTAGTTCGTTTTTGCACCCCGACTACGCCTCCCATCGGCAATACGGATTCAGGCCGCATCGATCCACGACTGATGTCGTGGTAAAGATGAGGGAGCTTGCGTCCGGTCGAGAGGAAAAGTACGTCGTGGGTCTGCTCTTCGACATAGCCGCAGCCTTTGATAACGTCTGGTGGCCAAGCATACTCAACGCGTTGAGGAAGCGAGGCTGCCCAAAAAACCTATTTAGATTGGTGGTCGACTACTTCGACGGCCGCGTGGTGACTATGGTGTCTGATCGCGGTGCAGTGCGGAAGAAAGTCACTAAGGGCTGCCCACAGGGATCAATTCTTGGTCCGAGCTGTTGGAACTTAGTCTTCGACGAGGTTCTACAGCTCCTATCGAACGCCGGGCTCGCTTGCGAGCCCATCGCCTATGCAGACGACCTTCTTCTCTTGATCTTTGCGAACAGCAGGAAGGGTCTAGAAAGCAATGGCCAATTGGTTGCGGACACCATTTCTCGCTGGTGCGATCAGCAGAAATTGTCGCTGTCTGCGACCAAGACTGAGATGATATTCTTGAAAGGCTCTCTCGACAGAGAGAGAGGCCACCTGTGATAAAAGTAGGAGGTCGGAATATTGCCGTCAAGGACTATGTGCGTTACCTTGGCGTGCATTTTGACTCTGGACTGGGTATCCATTCCCACGTCGAGTATTTGAATGCTAAGTCCTTGCGAACGTTTAATGCGCTAGCAAGGATTGCTAAGTCGAACTGGGGATTGGGATATCGGACGATGCGTACTTTGTACTGCGGCTTGTTTGTCCCAATCGTCACGTATGCTGCCGCGGGCTGGGCAGACCGCCTTACCTCTGGGACGAGTAAATTGTTCACCAGGGCGCAGAGGCGTGTTCTGCTTGGCTGCGTCAAAGCCTACAGGACAGTCTCCACTGATGCGATCCCCGTGATCGCCGAGGAGATACCTGTGGACTTGGCGATAGCGGAGTTCAGCTGCGTGTACAAAGCCAGGAAGAAACTCGGGTTCCAACATGGAACCTATCAAGTGAGTCAGGCCGAATTGGCTGACGAAGTCGTCACCGAAGCCCAAGTTCGCAGAAGGCTGAGGGAGGCGACTTTAGAGATGTGGCAGCAGAGATGGTCGTCCTCGACGAAGGGTAGGGAAACCTTCCAATACTTCGGCGAGGTATCAGACCGACTCTCAGCGAGCTGGATCAGAGTCGACCATGATGTAGCGCAGTTCTTGAGCGGACACGGAGACTTCCGTGCGAAGCTCAAGACGTTCGCCCTGGTCGACGATGAGTTGTGCGAATGTGGGGAGGAGGAAACTCCAAACCACGTCCTCTACGATTGTCAGCGTTACGTAGAGGACAGGGAACACCTACGCCAGGCGGCGATTCGAGAAGGATTTCAGTGGCCGATCGACAAAGCCAGCCTGGTGTCAGAGCAGCTCTTTAAGGAGTTCCAGAAATTCGCAGGATCCGTAAGAACGACAAAGAGACGAACATAGAACGAAACTGAATACGGAGCGTGGACTCGTCCAGCTCCGTCGATGTACGGCATGCTGGGCGAACCCCTCGGGGTTCATCCCCTCGGGCCAGGCTGACGCCCCTCTTGCGGAGATAAAAGATTTTAACACTACTCCGTAAGAGTGCCTGGATTGGATTGGACTCGAGGTGGCAGTGGGAGTAGCACGCTGTCTTCCCCTGATACGATAGTGAACGAGGGTAGAGCCCGAACATCAGGCATAAGTCGCAAGAGCGGCCGGTATGGTCCACCAAGGACTTAGGTACGGCCCGTCTCTCAGAGACCACAGTTATTACGATAAACACTAACTGCAGCCTATTAGGCTTCGCCGACGACGCTGCACTCGTCATATCTGCCAGGGATATTGAGGCAGCCAGAAACAAGACTACCGCCGCCTTGAAATCAGTCAAGACTTGGTTTGACCAAAATCATTTAGAACTTGCGGAGGAAAAATGAGAGGACCTTCACCTCACAAACAGGAAGACCAAGCGGTCCATCGACCTGAGGATTGGTAATAATACTCTTAAGGCATGAACAGCTACACGCTACCTTGGTGTGGTCATTGAGGCCAATCAAGTGTTTCGGAAGCACATACTTAATGCCTGTGAAAAGGCCACTAAGTATGCAGGAATGTTGTGCAGGATACTGCCCAACATCGGGGGTGGCGGTTATTGGGCACGTTCCTTATATTACCGCGTAGTGGAGTCAGTATGCATGTATGCGGCTCCAATATGGGCTCCTGCGGTCAATATGTCCAACAACAGAAAGCACCTCAACGCTGCGCAAAAGACGATCCTGGCGAGGGTGGTTAGAGCATATCGTACCACCGCGCTCGACGCCTTGTGCGTCCTTGCGGGTTTCCCCCCTTTCGACTTGGTGGCAAACGAAAGGAGGCGCATCTACGTGAAAACAACGGATCTGGACAGGAGGGCACCCGACTACAAGCGCCGGATGCACCTGATCAGGAAGGAAGAGCGTGACCGAACGTTGTCCGAATGGCAGAAGAGATGGGATTTGGCACCCCATGGCCGGAGGACTCACTCTCTAATCCCGAAGATTGCGGACTGGATCGGGTGGGGCCCTCCCCTGCTCGACTTTCGACTGGCGCAGGAGCTGACTGGACATGGTTGCTTCTCAAGCTTCCTTAAGCGTATTGTGAAGATAGACCAGTCCAGATGCTTGCTCTGCGGGGTGGACGGTGACACCATTGAGCACGCTATTATGATGTGCCGGGCCTTTGACGACGAACGAGCCACATTGGTGAAAGAAATTGGAGTGCTTTCATTTGACATGGTATTACTTATACTGAAAGACTCGAGCAAAAGGACATCTTTTAAAAAGTTTATTGACGACTGCCTCAAGAGGAAGGAGGCTGCCCTCAACGACCTCCAGAGGAAGGAGAGACCGAATTTCACAGCCAGGACCAGGACTCAAATGTAAGGTGGTTCTAAGAAACGTAAATCCACCCGCCACCCTCACGAAGCAATGCTCTAGGGCGGATACCATCGAGGGGGGATCCTACATCATGGCTGAAGGGAGGTTTAGGTTTTAGTGGGTATGCCGATAGCACTACCCTCGGACAACCCCGGACAGTGTGCGTAAAGCATTTCCCCCTCCACGGGAAAAAAAATGTATATCACAAGTATTTTAATCATACTTCGCATTGATGTGAAACTAAATCATGTGATTCGCATGGATTTGAAGTTAACTCGTTTCTTTCGCCTGCATTTGAAGCTAAATCATGCACATCACAATTATTTGAAGCTAAACCATTTGATTCGCATGGATTTCAAAATAAGCCTTCTACTTCGCATTAATTTGAAGCTAAATCATGTGTTTCGCTTGGATTTCAAGCTAACTCGTTCGTTTCGCATGTAATTGAAGCTAAATAATGTATCAAACAAGTATTTCAAGCTCAACCATTTGTTTCGCATGGATTCGAAGTTCATCCATCTACCTCGTAATGATTTGAAGCTAAATCACGTGTTTCGCATGGATTTGAAACTAACTCGTTTGTTTCGCATGCAGTTGTAGCTAAATCATGTATATCACAATTATTTGAAACTAAATCATTTGATTCGCATGGATTTGAAGATAAACCTTCTACTTCGCATTGATTTTAATCTAAATCATGTGTTCCTTATGCATTTGAAGCTAATCGTTTGTATCGCATGGAGTTGAAGCTAAATCATGTATATCACAAGTATTTGAAGCTAAACCATTTGATTCGCATGGATTTGATGCTATGCCATCTACTTCGCTTTTATTTGAAACTGAATCATGTGTTTCTCTTGAATTTGAAGCTAACACTTTCGTTTCACATGCAGTTGAAGCTAAATCATGTATGTCACAAGTATTTGAAACTAAATCATTTGATTCGCATGGATTCGAAGATCAGCCTTCTACTTCGCAATTGATAAGAAGCTAAATCATGTGTTTCGCATAATTTGAAGCTAACACTTTCGTTTCACATGCAGTTGAAGCTAAATCATGTATGTCACAAGTATTTGAAACTAAATCATTTGATTCGCATGGATTCGAAGATCAGCCTTCTACTTCGCATTGATTTGAAGCTAAATCATGTGTTTCGCTTGGATTTCAAGCTAACTCGTTCGTTTCGCATGTAATTGAAGCTAAATAATGTATCAAACAAGTATTTCAAGCTCAACCATTTGTTTCGCATGGATTCGAAGTTCATCCATCTACCTCGTAATGATTTGAAGCTAAATCACGTGTTTCGCATGGATTTGAAACTAACTCGTTTGTTTCGCATGCAGTTGTAGCTAAATCATGTATATCACAATTATTTGAAACTAAATCATTTGATTCGCATGGATTTGAAGATAAACCTTCTACTTCGCATTGATTTTAATCTAAATCATGTGTTTCTTATGCATTTGAAGCTAATCGTTTGTATCGCATGGAGTTGAAGCTAAATCATGTATATCACAAGTATTTGAAGCTAAACCATTTGATTCGCATGGATTTGATGCTATGCCATCTACTTCGCTTTTATTTGAAACTGAATCATGTGTTTCTCTTGAATTTGAAGCTAACACTTTCGTTTCACATGCAGTTGAAGCTAAATCATGTATGTCACAAGTATTTGAAACTAAATCATTTGATTCGCATGGATTCGAAGATCAGCCTTCTACTTCGCAATTGATAAGAAGCTAAATCATGTGTTTCGCATGGATTTCAAGCTAACTCGTTAGTTTTGCATGCTGTTGAAGCTAAATCATGTATATCATAAATATTTGAAGCTAAACCATTATTTCGCAAGGATTTGAAGATAAGCCTTCTACTTCGCATTGATTTGAAGCTAAATCATGTGTTTCGCTTGGATTTCAAGCTAACTCGTTTGTTTCACATGCAATTGAAGATAAATTATGTATATCACAATTATTTGAAGCTAAACCATTTGATTCGCATGGATTTCAAAATAAGCCTTCTACTTCGCATTAATTTGAAGCTAAATCATGTGTTTCGCTTGTATTTCAAGCTAACTCGTTTGTTTCGCATGTAATTGAAGCTAAATAATGTATCAAACTAGTATTTGAAGCTCAAGCATTTGTTTCGCATGGATTCGAAGATCTGCCATCTACCTCGTAATGATTTGAAGCTAAATCATGTGTTTCGCATGGATTTAAAACTAACTCGTTTGTGTCGCATGCAGTTGAAGCTAAATCATGTATATCACAATTATTTGAAACTAAATCATTTGATTCGCATGGATTCGAAGATCAGCCTTCTACTTCGCAATTGATAAGGAGCTAAATCATGTGTTTCGCATGGATTTCAAGCTAACTCGTTTGTTTCGCATGCAATTGAAGCTAAATCATGTATCAAACAAGTATTTGAAGCTAAACCATTTGATTCGCATGGATTCGAAGATCAGCCTTCTACTTCGCAATTGATAAGAAGCTAAATCATGTGTTTCGCATGGATTTCAAGCTAACTCGTTTGTTTCACATGCAATTAAAGATAAATCATGTATATCACAATTATTTGAAGCGAAACCATTTGATTCGCATGGATTTCAAAATAAGCCTTCTACTTCGCATTAATTTGAAGCTAAATCATGTGTTTCGCTTGGATTTCAAGCTAACTCTTTTGTTTCGCATGTAATTGAAGCTAAATAATCTATCAAACTAGTATTTCAAGCTCAAGCATTTGTTTCGCATGGATTCGAAGATCTGCCATCTACCTCGTAATGATTTGAAGCTAAATCATGTGTTTCGCATGGATTTGAAACTAACTCGTTTGTGTCGCATGCAGTTGAAGCTAAATCATGTATATCACAATTATTTGAAACTAAATCATTTGATTCGCATGGATTCGAAGATCAGCCTTCTACTTCGCAATTGATAAGGAGCTAAATCATGTGTTTCGCATGGATTTCAAGCTAACTCGTTTGTTTCGCATGCAATTGAAGCTAAACCATGTATCAAACAAGTATTTGAAGCTAAACCATTTGTTTCGCAAGGATTCGAAGATCAGCCTTCTACTTCGCATTGATAAGAAGCTAACTCATGTGTTTCGCATGGATTTGAAGCTAACTCGTTTGTTTCGCATGCAGTTGAAGATAAACCTTCTACTTCGCATTGATTTGAAGCTAAATCACGTGTTTCGCATGGATTTGAAGCTAACTCGTTAGTTTTGCATGCTGTTGAAGCTAAATCATGTATATCATAAGTATTTGAAGCTAAACCATTATTTCGCAAGGATTTGAAGATAAGCCTTCTACTTCGCATTGATTTGAAGCTAAATCATGTGTTTCGCTTGGATTTCAAGCTAACTTGTTTGTTTCACATGCAATTGAAGCTAAATCATGTATATCACAATTATTTGAAGCTAAACCATTTGATTCGTATGGATTTCAAAATAATCCTTCTACTTCGCATTAATTTGAAGCTAAATCATGTGTTTCGCTTGGATTTCAAGCTAACTCGTTCGTTTCGCATGTAATTGAAGCTAAATAATGTATCAAACAAGTATTTCAAGCTCAACCATTTGTTTCGCATGGATTCGAAGTTCATCCATCTACCTCGTAATGATTTGAAGCTAAATCATGTGTTTCGCGTGGATTTGAAACTAACTCGTTTGTTTCGCATGCAGTTGAAGCTAAATCATGTATATCACAATTATTTGAAACTAAATCATTTGATTCGCATGGATTCGAAGATCAGCCTTCTACTTCGCAATTGATAAGAAGCTAAATCATGTGTTTCGCATGGATTTCAAGCTAACTCGTTTGTTTCGCATGCAATTGAAGCTAAATCATGTATCAAACAAGTATTTGAAGCTAAACCATTTGTTTCGCATGGATTCGAAGATCAGCCATCTACCTCGTATTGATTTGAAGCTAAATCATGTGTTTCGCATGGATTTGAAGCTAACTCGTTCGTTTCGCATGCATTTGAAGCTAAATCATGCACATCACAAGTATTTGAAGCTGTATCACTTGTTTCGCATGGATTTGAAGATAAGCCTTCTACTTCGCATTGATTTGAATCTAAATCAGGTGTTTCGCTTAGATTTGAAACTAACTAGTTTGTTTCGCAATGCAGTTGAAGATAAATCATGTATATCACAATTATTTGAAGCGAAACCATTTGATTCGCATGGATTTCAAAATAAGCCTTCTACTTCGCATTGATTTGAAGCTAAATCATGTGTTTCGCTTGGATTTCAAGCTAACTCGTTCGTTTCGCATGTAATTGAAGCTAAATAATGTATCAAACAAGTATTTCAAGCTCAACCATTTGTTTCGCATGGATTCGAAGTTCATCCATCTACCTCGTAATGATTTGAAGCTAAATCACGTGTTTCGCATGGATTTGAAACTAACTCGTTTGTTTCGCATGCAGTTGTAGCTAAATCATGTATATCACAATTATTTGAAACTAAATCATTTGATTCGCATGGATTTGAAGATAAACCTTCTACTTCGCATTGATTTTAATCTAAATCATGTGTTTCTTATGCATTTGAAGCTAATCGTTTGTATCGCATGGAGTTGAAGCTAAATCATGTATATCACAAGTATTTGAAGCTAAACCATTTGATTCGCATGGATTTGATGCTATGCCATCTACTTCGCTTTTATTTGAAACTGAATCATGTGTTTCTCTTGAATTTGAAGCTAACACTTTCGTTTCACATGCAGTTGAAGCTAAATCATGTATGTCACAAGTATTTGAAGCTGAACCATTTGTTTCGCACGAATATCAGGCTAAACAATGTGTTTGGAATGAATTTGAAGCTAAATCATGTGTTTCGCATAGATTTGAAGCTAATTCGTTTGTTACGCATGCAGTTGAAGCTGAATCATGTATATCCCAAGTATTTGAAGCTCAACCATTTGATTCGCATGGATTTCGAAATAAGCCTTCTACTTCGCATTGATTTGAAGCGAAATCATGTGTTTCGCTTGGATTTCAAGCTAACTCGTTTGTTTCGCATGCAGTTGAAGCTGAATAATGTATCAAACAAGTATTTGAAGCTAAACCATTTGTTTCGCATGGATTTGAAGCTAACTCGTTTGCTTCGCTTCCAGCTGAAGCTAAATCATTTATATCGTAAGTATTTGAAGCTAAATCATTTGTTTCGCATGGATTTGAAGCTAACCCTTCTACCTCGCATTGATTTCAAGATAAGACATGTGTTTCGCATGGATTTGAAGCTAACTCGCTTGTTTCGCTTCCAGTAGAAGCTAAATCATTTATATCGTAAGTAGTAGAAGCAAAATCATTTGTTTCGAATGGATTCGAAGCTAAACCTTCCACTTCGCATTGATTTGAAGCTAAATCAGGTGTTTCGCATGCATTTGAAGCTATATCTTCTATTCCGCAGTGATTCGAAGAGAAATCATGGGTTTCGCATGGGTTTGAAGCTAACTCGCTTGTTTCGCTTCCAGTTGCAGCTAAATCATATATATCGCAAGTATTTGGAGCTAAATCATTTGTTTCGCATGGATTTGAAGCTAAACCTTCTACTTCGCATTGACTTGAAGCTAAATCTCTTGTTTCGCATGCTGTTGAAGTTAAATCATGTATGTCACAAGTATTTGAAGCTGAACCATTTGTTGCTCATGTATTTGAAGCTTCTACTTCGCATTGATTTGAAGCTAAATCATGTGATTCGCATGGATTTGAACCTCACTCGTTTGTTTCGCCTGCATTTGAACTAAATCATGTATATCACAAGTATATGAAGCTAAAGCATTTGTTTCGCATGGATTTGTAGATAAGCCTTCTACTTCGTATTGATTTGAAGTTAAATCGTGTGTTTCGCATGGATTTGAAGCTAGCTCGTTTGTTTCGCATGCAGTTGAATCTAAATCATTTATATCCCAAGTACTTGGTGCTAAATCATTTGTTTCCCATTGACTTGAAGCTAAACCTTCTACATCGCATTGATTTGATGCTAAATCATGTGTTTCGAATGAATGTGAAGCTAACTCGTTTGCTTCGCATGCATTTGAAGCTATATCGTTTATGTCGCAAGTATTTCAAGCTAAATCGTTTGCTTCGCATGGATTTGAAGCTAACTCGTTTGCTTCGCTTCCAGCTGAAGCTAAATCATTTATATCGTAAGTATTTGAAGCTAAATCATTTGTTTCGCATGGATTTGAAGCTAACCCTTCTACCTCGCATTGATTTCAAGATAAGACATGTGTTTCGCATGGATTTGAAGCTAACTCGCTTGTTTCGCTTCCAGTTGCAGCTAAATCATATATATCGCAAGTATTTGGAGCTAAATCATTTGTTTCGCATGGATTTGAAGCTAAACCTTCTACTTCGCATTGACTTGAAGCTAAATCTCTTGTTTCGCATGCTGTTGAAGTTAAATCATGTATGTCACAAGTATTTGAAGCTGAACCATTTGTTGCTCATGTATTTGAAGCTTCTACTTCGCATTGATTTGAAGCTAAATCATGTGATTCGCATGGATTTGAACCTCACTCGTTTGTTTCGCCTGCATTTGAACTAAATCATGTATATCACAAGTATATGAAGCTAAAGCATTTGTTTCGCATGGATTTGTAGATAAGCCTTCTACTTCGTATTGATTTGAAGTTAAATCGTGTGTTTCGCATGGATTTGAAGCTAGCTCGTTTGTTTCGCATGCAGTTGAATCTAAATCATTTATATCCCAAGTATTTGGAGCTAAATCATTTGTTTCCCATTGACTTGAAGCTAAACCTTCTACATCGCATTGATTTGATGCTAAATCATGTGTTTCGAATGAATGTGAAGCTAACTCGTTTGCTTCGCATGCATTTGAAGCTATATCGTTTATGTCGCAAGTATTTCAAGCTAAATCGTTTGTTTCGCATGGATTTGAAGCTAACTCGTTTGCTTCGCTTCCAGCTGAAGCTAAATCATTTATATCGTAAGTATTTGAAGCTAAATCAATTGTTTCGCATGGATTTGCAGCTAACCCTTCTACCTCGCATTGATTTCAAGATAAGACATGTGTTTCGCATGGATTTGAAGCTAACTCGCGTGTTTCGCTTCCAGTAGAAGCAAAATCATTTGTTTCGAATGGATTCGAAGCTAAACCTTCCACTTCGCATTGATTTGAAGCTAAATCACGTGTTTCGCATAGATTAGAGCTAACTCGTTTGTTTCGCATTCATTTGAAACTATATCACTTCTATCGCAAGTATTTGAAGCTAAATCATGTGTTTCGCATGTATTTGAAGATAAGCCTTCTACTTCGCATTGATTTCAAGCTAAATCATGTGTTTCGCATGCATTTGAAGCTACCTCGATTGTTTCGCATGCAGTTGAATGTAAATCATGTACATCACAAGTATTTGATGCTAAACCATTTGTTTCGCATGAATTTGAAGCTAAACCATCTACATCGCATTGATTTGTAGCTAAATCAAGTGTTTCGCTAGGATTTGAAACTAGCTCGTTTGTTTCGCATGCAGTTGAAGCTAAATCATGTATATCACAAGTATTTGAAGCTAAACCATTTGATTCCCATGGATTTGATGCTAAGCCTACTACTTCGCATTGATTTGAAGCTAAATCATGTGTTTCGCATGCATTTGAATCTAAATCGTGTATATCACAAGTATTTGAAGCTAAACCATTTGATTCACATCGATTTGAAGCTAAGCATGCTACTTCGCATTTATTTGAAGCTAAATCATGTGTTTCGCATGGATTTAAAGCTAACTCGTATGTTTCGCATGCATTTGAAGCTAAATCATGTATATCGCAAATATTTGGAGCTGAACCATTTGTTTCGCATGGTTTGCAGCTAAATCATGTGTTTCCCTTAGATTTGCAGCTAAATCGTTGTTTGGTATGCCGTTGAAGCTAAATCATGTATATCACAAGTATTGGAAGCTAAACAATTTGTTTCGTATGGATTTGAAGCTAACTCGTTGGTATTGCATGAAGTTGAATCTAAATCACGTATATCACAAGTATTTGAAGCTGAACCATTTGTTTCACATACATTTGAAGCTAAGCCTTCTACTTCACAATGATTGGAAGTTAAATCATGTGTTTCGCATGGATTTGAAGCTATCTCGTTTGTGTCGCTTGCATTTGAAGCTATATCACTTATATTCGCAAGTATTTGAAGCTAAACCATTCGTTTCGCATGGATTTGACGCTAAGCCTTCTACTTCGCATTGATTTGAAGCTAAATCATGTCTATCGCTAGGATTTGAAGCTAACTCGATTGTTTCGCCTGAATTTGAAGCTATATCAGTGATATTCGCAAGTATATGAAGGTAAATCATTCGTTTCGCTGGATTTGAAACTAAGCCTTCTACATCGCATTGATTTGATTCTAAATCGTGTGTTTCGCTGGGAATTGAAACTAACTCGTTGGTTTTGCATGAAGTTGAATCTAAATCATGTATATCACAAGTATTTGAAGCTGAACCATTTGTTTCACATACATTTGAAGCTAAGCCTTCTACTTCACAATGATTGGAAGTTAAATCATGTGTTTCGCATGGATTTGAAGCTAACTCGGTTGTGTCGCTTGCATTTGAAGCTATATCACTTATACTCGCAAGTATTTGAAGCTAAACCATTCGTTTCGCATGGATTTGACGCAAAACCTTCTGCTTCGCATTGATTTGATACTAAATCATGTGTTTCGAAAGGATTTGAAGCTAACTCGATTGTTTAGCCTGCATTTGAATCTAAATCATGTATATCTTAATTATTTGAAGCTAAACCATTTGTTTCGCATGGATTCGAAGATAAGCCTTCTACTTCGCATTGAATTGAAGCTAAATCATATGTTTCGCATGGATTTGAAGCTGACTCGTTTGTTTCGCCTGCATTTGAAGCTATATGATGTATATCACAAGTATTTGAATCTGAACCATCTGATTCCCATGAATAGTACGCTAAACCATGTCTTTGGAATGAATTTGAAGCTAAATCATGTGTTTCGCATGGATTTGAAGCTAACTCTTTTGTTTCGCCTGCATTTGAAGCTATATCATGTATATCAGAAGTATTTGAATCTGAACCATTTGATTCCCATGAATAGTACGCTAAACCATGTCTTTCGAATGAATCTGAAGCTAAATCATGTGTTTTGAATGGATTTGAAGCTAACTCGTTTGTTTCGCATCCATTTGAAGCTAAATCATGTATATCACATATAATTGAAGCTAAACCATTTGTTTCGCATGGATTCGAAGATCAGCCTTCTACTTCGCATTGATTTGAAGCTAAATCATGAGTTTCGCCTGGATTTGAAGCTAAATAATGTGTTTTGAATGGATTTGAAGTTAACTCGTTTGCTTCCCAAGCAGTTGAAGCTAGATCATGTATATCATAAGTATTTGAAGCTAATCAACTTGATATGCATGGATTTCAAACTAAGCCTTCTACTACGCATTGATTTCAAGGTAAATCATGTCTTTTGCATGGATTTAAAGCTAACTCGTTTGTTTCGCCTGCATTTGAAGCAATATCAGTGATATTCGCAAGTATTTGAAGCTAAATCATTCGTTTCGCTAGATTTGAAGCTAAGCCTTCTACTTCGCATTGATTTGATTCTAAATCATGTGTTTCGCTTGTATTTGAAGCTAACTCGTTTGTTTCGCATGCAGTTGAAGCTAAATCATGTATATCACAAGTAGTAGAAGCTAAACCATTTGTTTCGCATGGATTCGACGATCAGCCATCGGCTTCGCATTGATTTTAAGCTAAATCATTTGTTCGCTTGCGTTTGAAGCTAACTCGCTTTTTTCGCATGCAGTTGAAGCTAAATCATGTATATCATAAGTATTTGTAGCTGAACCTTTTGTTTGGCGTGAATATAAAGCTAAACCAAGTGTTTCGAATGAATTTGAAGCTAAATCATGTGTTTTGCATGGATCTGAAGCTAACTCGTTTGTTTTGCATGCAGTTGAAGCTCAACCATGTATATCACAAGTGTTTGAAGCTAACCCGTTTGATTCGCATGGATTTGATGATAAGCCTTCTACCTCGCATGGACTTGAAGCTAAATCATGTGTTTCGCATGCATTTGAAGCTAAATCATGTATATCACAAGTATTTGAAGCTGAACCATTTATTTCTCATGTATTTGAAGCTAAGCCTTCTACTTCGCATTGATTTGAAGCTAAATCATGTGATTCGCATGGATTTGAAGCTAACTCGTTTGTGTCGCATGCAGTTGAATCTAAATCATGTACATCACAAGTATTTGAAGCTGAACCATTTGTTTCGCATGAATTTGAAAATAAGCCATCTAATTCGCTTTGATTTAAATCTAAATCATGTGTTCCGCAAGGATTTGTTGCTAACTCGTTTGTTTCGCTTGCTGTTGAATGTAAATCATGTACATCACAAGTATGTGAACCTAAACCATTTGTTTCGCATGGATTTAATGCTAAGCCTTCTACTTCGCATTGATTTGAAGCTGAAACAAGTGTTTCGCTTGTATTTGAAGCTAAGTCGTTGGTTTCGCATGCAGTTGAATCTAAATCATTTATATCCCAAGTACTTGGAGCTAAATCATTTGTTTCCCATTGACTTGAAGCTAAACCTTCTACATCGCATTGATTTGATGCTAAATCATGTGTTTCGAATGAATGTGAAGCTAACTCGTTTGCTTCGCTTGCATTTGAAGCTATACCGTTTATGTCGCAAGTATTTCAAGCTAAATCGTTTGTTTCGCATGGATTTGAAGCTAACTCGTTTGCTTCGCTTCCAGCTGAAGCTAAATCATTTATATCGTAAGTATTTGAAGCTAAATCATTTGTTTCGCATGGATTTGCAGCTAACCCTTCTACCTCGCATTGATTTCAAGATAAGACATGTGTTTCGCATGGATTTGAAGCTAACTCGCTTGTTTCGCTTCCAGTAGAAGCTAAATCATTTATATCGTAAGTAGTAGAAGCAAAATCATTTGTTTCGAATGGATTCGAAGCTAAACCTTCCACTTCGCATTGATTTGAAGCTAAATCACGTGTTTCGCATAGATTAGAGCTAACTCGTTTGTTTCGCATTCATTTGAAACTATATCACTTCTATCGCAAGTATTTGAAGCTAAATCATGTGTTTCGCATGTATTTGAAGATAAGCCTTCTACTTCGCATTGATTTCAAGCTAAATCATGTGTTTCGCATGCATTTGAAGCTACCTCGATTGTTTCGCATGCAGTTGAATGTAAATCATGTACATCACAAGTATTTGATGCTAAACCATTTGTTTCGCATGAATTTGAAGCTAAACCATCTACATCGCATTGATTTGTAGCTAAATCAAGTGTTTCGCTAGGATTTAAACTAGCTCGTTTGTTTCGCATGCAGTTGAAGCTAAATCATGTATATCACAAGTATTTGAAGCTAAACCATTTGATTCCCATGGATTTGATGCTAAGCCTACTACTTCGCATTGATTTGAAGCTAAATCATGTGTTTCGCATGCATTTGAATCTAAATCGTGTATATCACAAGTATTTGAAGCTAAACCATTTGATTCACATCGATTTGAAGCTAAGCATGCTACTTCGCATTTATTTGAAGCTAAATCATGTGTTTCGCATGGATTTGAAGCTAACTCGTATGTTTCGCATGCATTTGAAGCTAAATCATGTATATCACAAGTATTTGAAGCTGAACCATTTGATTCGGAGCTAAGCCTTCTACTTCGCCTTGATTTTGACCTAAATCATGTGATCCGCATGGATTTAAAGCTAACTC
Organism: Megalopta genalis; assembly: GCF_051020955.1. NCBI lineage: Eukaryota > Metazoa > Arthropoda > Insecta > Hymenoptera > Halictidae > Megalopta > Megalopta genalis. The sequence goes on from NW_027476152.1 coordinate 227,495, forward strand.
GTTTGTTTCGCCTGCATTTGAATCTAAATCATGTATATCGCAAATATTTGGAGCTGAACCATTTGTTTCGCATGGTTTGCAGCTAAATCATGTGTTTCCCTTAGATTTGCAGCTAAATCGTTGTTTGGTATGCCGTTGAAGCTAAATCATGTATATCACAAGTATTGGAAGCTAAACAATTTGTTTCGTATGGATTTGAAGCTAACTCGTTGGTATTGCATGAAGTTGAATCTAAATCACGTATATCACAAGTATTTGAAGCTGAACCATTTGTTTCACATACATTTGAAGCTAAGCCTTCTACTTCACAATGATTGGAAGTTAAATCATGTGTTTCGCATGGATTTGAAGCTATCTCGTTTGTGTCGCTTGCATTTGAAGCTATATCACTTATATTCGCAAGTATTTGAAGCTAAACCATTCGTTTCGCATGGATTTGACGCTAAGCCTTCTACTTCGCATTGATTTGAAGCTAAATCATGTCTATCGCTAGGATTTGAAGCTAACTCGATTGTTTCGCCTGAATTTGAAGCTATATCAGTGATATTCGCAAGTATATGAAGGTAAATCATTCGTTTCGCTGGATTTGAAACTAAGCCTTCTACATCGCATTGATTTGATTCTAAATCGTGTGTTTCGGTGGGAATTGAAACTAACTCGTTGGTTTTGCATGAAGTTGAATCTAAATCATGTATATCACAAGTATTTGAAGCTGAACCATTTGTTTCACATACATTTGAAGCTAAGCCTTCTACTTCACAATGATTGGAAGTTAAATCATGTGTTTCGCATGGATTTGAAGCTAACTCGGTTGTGTCGCTTGCATTTGAAGCTATATCACTTATACTCGCAAGTATTTGAAGCTAAACCATTCGTTTCGCATGGATTTGACGCAAAACCTTCTGCATCGCATTGATTTGATACTAAATCATGTGTTTCGAAAGGATTTGAAGCTAACTCGTTTCTTTCGCCTGCATTTGAATCTAAATCATGTATATCTTAAGTATTTGAAGCTAAACCATTTGTTTCGCATGGATTTGAAACTAAGCCTTCTACTTCGCATTGATTTGAAACTGAATCATGTGTTTCGCTTGTATTTGAAGCTAACTCGTTTGTTTCGCATGCAGTTGAAGCTAAATCATGTATATCACAAGTAGTAGAAGCTAAACCATTTGTTTCGCATGGATTCGACGATCAGCCATCGGCTTCGCATTGATTTTAAGCTAAATCATTTGTTCGCTTGCGTTTGAAGCTAACTCGCTTTTTTCGCATGCAGTTGAAGCTAAATCATGTATATCATAAGTATTTGTAGCTGAACCTTTTGTTTGGCGTGAATATAAAGCTAAACCAAGTGTTTCGAATGAATTTGAAGCTAAATCATGTGTTTTGCATGGATCTGAAGCTAACTCGTTTGTTTTGCATGCAGTTGAAGCTCAATCATGTATATCACAAGTGTTTGAAGCTAACCCGTTTGATTCGCATGGATTTGATGATAAGCCTTCTACCTCGCATGGACTTGAAGCTAAATCATGTGTTTCGCATGCATTTGAAGCTAAATCATGTATATCACAAGTATTTGAAGCTGAACCATTTATTTCTCATGTATTTGAAGCTAAGCCTTCTACTTCGCATTGATTTGAAGCTAAATCATGTGATTCGCATGGATTTGAAGCTAACTCGTTTGTGTCGCATGCAGTTGAAGCTAAATCATGTACATCACAAGTATTCGAAGCTGAACCGTTTGTTTCGCATGAATTTGAAAATAAGCCATCTAATTCGCTTTGATTTGAATCTAAATCATGTCTTCCGGATGGATTTGTTGCTAACTCGTTTGTTTCGCTTGCTGTTGAATGTAAATCATGTACATCACAAGTATTTGAAGCTAAACAATTTGTTGCGCATGGATTCGAAGATCAGCCTTCTACTTCGCATTGATTTGAAGCTAAATCATGTACATCACAAGTATTTGAAGCTGAACCATTTGTTTCGCATGAATTTGAAAATAAGCCATCTAATTCGCTTTGATTTGAATCTAAATCATGTGTTCCGCAAGGATTTGTTGCTAACTCGTTTGTTTCGCTTGCTGTTGAATGTAAATCATGTACATCACAAGTATTTGAAGCTAAACAATTTGTTGCGCGTGGATTTGTAGATAAGCCTTGTACTTCGCATTGATTTGAAGTTAAATCGTGTGTTTCGCATGGATTTGAAGCTAACACGTTTGTTTCGCATGCTGTTGAAGCTTAATCAAGTATATCACAAGAATTTGAATCTAAACAACCTGTTTCGTGTGGATTCGGAGATCAGCCTTCTACTTCGCATTGATTTGAAGCGAAATCATATGATTCGCTTGGATTTGAAGCTAACTCGTTTGTTTCGCATGCACTTGAAGCTAAATCATGTATAAAAGAACTATTTGAAGCTAAACCATCTGTTTCGCATGATTTTGAAGTTAAGCCTTCAATTTCGCGTTAACTTGATGCTAAATCATAATTTTCGCACGGATTTAAAGCTAAATCGTTTGTTTCGCATGCAGTTGAAGCTAAATATGGTATATCACAAGTATGTGAACCTAAACCATTTGTTTCGCATGGATTTAATGCTAAGCCTTCTACTTCGCATTGATTTGAAGCTGAAACAAGTGTTTCGCTTGTATTTGAAGCTAAGTCGTTGGTTTCGCATGCAGTTGAATCTAAATCATTTATATCCCAAGTACTTGGAGCTAAATCATTTGTTTCCCATTGACTTGAAGCTAAACCTTCTACATCGCATTGATTTGATGCTAAATCATGTGTTTCGAATGAATGTGAAGCTAACTCGTTTGCTTCGCATGCATTTGAAGCTATATCGTTTATGTCGCAAGTATTTCAAGCTAAATCGTTTGTTTCGCATGGATTTGAAGCTAACTCGTTTGCTTCGCTTCCAGCTGAAGCTAAATCATTTATATCGTAAGTATTTGAAGCTAAATCATTTGTTTCGCATGGATTTGCAGCTAACCCTTCTACCTCGCATTGATTTCAAGATAAGACATGTGTTTCGCATGGATTTGAAGCTAACTCGCTTGTTTTGCTTCCAGTAGAAGCTAAATCATTTATATCGTAAGTAGTAGAAGCAAAATCATTTGTTTCGAATGGATTCGAAGCTAAACCTTCCACTTCGCATTGATTTGAAGCTAAATCACGTGTTTCGCATAGATTAGAGCTAACTCGTTTGTTTCGCATTCATTTGAAACTATATCACTTCTATCGCAAGTATTTGAAGCTAAATCATGTGTTTCGCATGTATTTGAAGATAAGCCTTCTACTTCGCATTGATTTCAAGCTAAATCATGTGTTTCGCATGCATTTGAAGCTACCTCGATTGTTTCGCATGCAGTTGAATGTAAATCATGTACATCACAAGTATTTGATGCTAAACCATTTGTTTCGCATGAATTTGAAGCTAAACCATCTACATCGCATTGATTTGTAGCTAAATCAAGTGTTTCGCTAGGATTTGAAACTAGCTCGTTTGTTTCGCATGCAGTTGAAGCTAAATCATGTATATCACAAGTATTTGAAGCTAAACCATTTGATTCCCATGGATTTGATGCTAAGCCTACTGCTTCGCATTGATTTGAAGCTAAATCATGTGTTTCGCATGCATTTGAATCTAAATCGTGTATATCACAAGTATTTGAAGCTAAACCATTTGATTCACATCGATTTGAAGCTAAGCATGCTACTTCGCATTTATTTGAAGCTAAATCATGTGTTTCGCATGGATTTGAAGCTAACTCGTATGTTTCGCATGCATTTGAAGCTAAATCATGTATATCACAAGTATTTGAAGCTGAACCATTTGATTCGGAGCTAAGCCTTCTTCTTCGCCTTGATTTTGACCTAAATCATGTGATCCGCATGGATTTAAAGCTAACTCGTTTGTTTCGCCTGCATTTGAATCTAAATCATGTATATCGCAAATATTTGGAGCTGAACCATTTGTTTCGCATGGTTTGCAGCTAAATCATGTGTTTCCCTTAGATTTGCAGCTAAATCGTTGTTTGGTATGCCGTTGAAGCTAAATCATGTATATCACAAGTATTGGAAGCTAAACAATTTGTTTCGTATGGATTTGAAGCTAACTCGTTGGTATTGCATGAAGTTGAATCTAAATCACGTATATCACAAGTATTTGAAGCTGAACCATTTGTTTCACATACATTTGAAGCTAAGCCTTCTACTTCACAATGATTGGAAGTTAAATCATGTGTTTCGCATGGATTTGAAGCTATCTCGTTTGTGTCGCTTGCATTTGAAGCTATATCACTTATATTTGCAAGTATTTGAAGCTAAACCATTCGTTTCGCATGGATTTGACGCTAAGCCTTCTACTTCGCATTGATTTGAAGCTAAATCATGTCTATCGCTAGGATTTGAAGCTAACTCGATTGTTTCGCCTGAATTTGAAGTTATATCAGTGATATTCGCAAGTATATGAAGGTAAATCATTCGTTTCGCTGGATTTGAAACTAAGCCTTCTACATCGCATTGATTTGATTCTAAATCGTGTGTTTCGCTGGGAATTGAAACTAACTCGTTGGTTTTGCATGAAGTTGAATCTAAATCATGTATATCACAAGTATTTGAAGCTGAACCATTTGTTTCACATACATTTGAAGCTAAGCCTTCTACTTCACAATGATTGGAAGTTAAATCATGTGTTTCGCATGGATTTGAAGCTAACTCGGTTGTGTCGCTTGCATTTGAAGTTATATCACTTATATTCTCAAGTATTTGAAGCTAAACCATTCGTTTCGCATGGATTTGACGCAAAACCTTCTGCTTCGCATTGATTTGATACTAAATCATGTGTTTCGAAAGGATTTGAAGCTAACTCGATTGTTTAGCCTGCATTTGAATCTAAATCATGTATATCTTAATTATTTGAAGCTAAACCATTTGTTTCGCATGGATTCGAAGATAAGCCTTCTACTTCGCATTGAATTGAAGCTAAATCATATGTTTCGCATGGATTTGAAGCTGACTCGTTTGTTTCGCCTGCATTTGAAGCTATATGATGTATATCACAAGTATTTGAATCTGAACCATTTGATTCCCATGAATAGTACGCTAAACCATGTCTTTTGAATGAATTTGAAGCTAAATCATGTGTTTCGCATGGATTTGAAGCTAACTCTTTTGTTTCGCCTGCATTTGAAGCTATATCATGTATATCAGAAGTATTTGAATCTGAACCATTTGATTCCCATGAATAGTACGCTAAACCATGTCTTTCGAATGAATCTGAAGCTAAATCATGTGTTTTGAATGGATTTGAAGCTAACTCGTTTGTTTCGCATCCATTTGAAGCTAAATCATGTATATCACATATAATTGAAGCTAAACCATTTGTTTCGCATGGATTCGAAGATCAGCCTTCTACTTCGCATTGATTTGAAGCTAAATCATGAGTTTCGCCTGGATTTGAAGCTAAATAATGTGTTTTGAATGGATTTGAAGTTAACTCGTTTGCTTCCCAAGCAGTTGAAGCTAGATCATGTATATCATAAGTATTTGAAGCTAATCAACTTGATATGCATGGATTTCAAACTAAGCCTTCTACTACGCATTGATTTCAAGGTAAATCATGTCTTTTGCATGGATTTAAAGCTAACTCGTTTGTTTCGCCTGCATTTGAAGCTATATCAGTGATATTCGCAAGTATTTGAAGCTAAATCATTCGTTTCGCTAGATTTGAAGCTAAGTCTTCTACTTCGCATTGATTTGATTCTAAATCATGTGTTTCGCTTGGATTTGAAGCTAACTCGTTGGTTTTGCATGAAGTTGAATCTAAATCATGTATATCACAAGTATTTGAAGCTGAACCATTTGTTTCACATACATTTGAAGCTAAGCCTTCTACTTCACAATGATTGGAAGTTAAATCATGTGTTTCGCATGGATTTGAAGCTAACTCGGTTGTGTCGCTTGCATTTGAAGCTATATCACTTATATTCGCAAGTATTTGAAGCTAAACCATTCGTTTCGCATTGATTTGACGCTAAGCCTTCTGCTTCGCATTGATTTGATACTAAATCATGCGTTTCGAAAGGATTTGAAGCTAACTCGTTTCTTTCGCCTGCATTTGAATCTAAATCATGTATATCTTAAGTATTTGAAGCTAAACCATTTGTTGCGCATGGATTTGAAACTAAGCCTTCTACTTCGCATTGATTTGAAGCTAAATCATGTGGTTCGCTTGGATTGGAAGCAAACTCATTTGCTTCGCCTGCATTTGAAGCTATACCACTTATATCGCAATTATCTGAAGATTATTGATTTGTTTCTCATTAACTTGAAGCTAAGCCTTCTACTTCGCATTGATTTGAAGCTAAATCATGTGTTTCGCATGGATTTGAAGCTAACTCGATCGTTTCGCCTGCATATGAAGCTAAATCATGTATATCACAAGTATTTGAAGCTAAACCATTTGTTTCGCATGGATTCGGATATCAGACTTCTGCTTCGCATTGATTTGAAGCTAAATCATGTGTTTTGCATGGATTTGAAGCTTACTCGTTTGTTTTGCATGCAGTTGAAGCTCAATCATGTATATCACAAGTGTTTGAAGCTAACCCGTTTGATTCGCATGGATTTGATGATAAGCCTTCTACCTCGCATGGACTTGAAGCTAAATCATGTGTTTCGCATGCATTTGAAGCTAAATCATGTATATCACAAGTATTTGAAGCTGAACCATTTATTTCTCATGTATTTGAAGCTAAGCCTTCTACTTCGCATTGATTTGAAGCTAAATCATGTGATTCGCATGGATTTGAAGCTAACTCGTTTGTGTCGCATGCAGTTGAAGCTAAATCATGTACATCACAAGTATTTGAAGCTGAACCATTTGTTTCGCATGAATTTGAAAATAAGCCATCTAATTCGCTTTGATTTAAATCTAAATCATGTGTTCCGCAAGGATTTGTTGCTAACTCGTTTGTTTCGCTTGCTGTTGAATGTAAATCATGTACATCACAAGTATGTGAACCTAAACCATTTGTTTCGCATGGATTTAATGCTAAGCCTTCTACTTCGCATTGATTTGAAGCTGAAACAAGTGTTTCGCTTGTATTTGAAGCTAAGTCGTTGGTTTCGCATGCAGTTAAATCTAAATCATTTATATCCCAAGTACTTGGAGCTAAATCATTTGTTTCCCATTGACTTGAAGCTAAACCTTCTACATCGCATTGATTTGATGCTAAATCATGTGTTTCGAATGAATGTGAAGCTAACTCGTTTGCTTCGCTTGCATTTGAAGCTATACCGTTTATGTCGCAAGTATTTCAAGCTAAATCGTTTGTTTCGCATGGATTTGAAGCTAACTCGTTTGCTTCGCTTCCAGCTGAAGCTAAATCATTTATATCGTAAGTATTTGAAGCTAAATCATTTGTTTCGCATGGATTTGCAGCTAACCCTTCTACCTCGCATTGATTTCAAGATAAGACATGTGTTTCGCATGGATTTGAAGCTAACTCGCTTGTTTCGCTTCCAGTAGAAGCTAAATCATTTATATCGTAAGTAGTAGAAGCAAAATCATTTGTTTCGAATGGATTCGAAGCTAAACCTTCCACTTCGCATTGATTTGAAGCTAAATCACGTGTTTCGCATAGATTAGAGCTAACTCGTTTGTTTCGCATTCATTTGAAACTATATCACTTCTATCGCAAGTATTTGAAGCTAAATCATGTGTTTCGCATGTATTTGAAGATAAGCCTTCTACTTCGCATTGATTTCAAGCTAAATCATGTGTTTCGCATGCATTTGAAGCTACCTCGATTGTTTCGCATGCAGTTGAATGTAAATCATGTACATCACAAGTATTTGATGCTAAACCATTTGTTTCGCATGAATTTGAAGCTAAACCATCTACATCGCATTGATTTGTAGCTAAATCAAGTGTTTCGCTAGGATTTGAAACTAGCTCGTTTGTTTCGCATGCAGTTGAAGCTAAATCATGTATATCACAAGTATTTGAAGCTAAACCATTTGATTCCCATGGATTTGATGCTAAGCCTACTACTTCGCATTGATTTGAAGCTAAATCATGTGTTTCGCATGCATTTGAATCTAAATCGTGTATATCACAAGTATTTGAAGCTAAACCATTTGATTCACATCGATTTGAAGCTAAGCATGCTACTTCGCATTTATTTGAAGCTAAATCATGTGTTTCGCATGGATTTGAAGCTAACTCGTATGTTTCGCATGCATTTGAAGCTAAATCATGTATATCACAAGTATTGGAAGCTAAACAATTTGTTTCGTATGGATTTGAAGCTAACTCGATGGTATTGCATGAAGTTGAATCTAAATCACGTATATCACAAGTATTTGAAGCTGAACCATTTGTTTCACATACATTTGAAGCTAAGCCTTCTACTTCACAATGATTGGAAGTTAAATCATGTGTTTCGCATGGATTTGAAGCTATCTCGTTTGTGTCGCTTGCATTTGAAGCTATATCACTTATATTCGCAAGTATTTGAAGCTAAACCATTCGTTTCGCATGGATTTGACGCTAAGCCTTCTACTTCGCATTGATTTGAAGCTAAATCATGTCTATCGCTAGGATTTGAAGCTAACTCGATTGTTTCGCCTGAATTTGAAGCTATATCAGTGATATTCGCAAGTATATGAAGGTAAATCATTCGTTTCGCTGGATTTGAAACTAAGCCTTCTACATCGCATTGATTTGATTCTAAATCGTGTGTTTCGGTGGGAATTGAAACTAACTCGTTGGTTTTGCATGAAGTTGAATCTAAATCATGTATATCACAAGTATTTGAAGCTGAACCATTTGTTTCACATACATTTGAAGCTAAGCCTTCTACTTCACAATGATTGGAAGTTAAATCATGTGTTTCGCATGGATTTGAAGCTAACTCGGTTGTGTCGCTTGCATTTGAAGCTATATCACTTATACTCGCAAGTATTTGAAGCTAAACCATTCGTTTCGCATGGATTTGACGCAAAACCTTCTGCTTCGCATTGATTTGATACTAAATCATGTGTTTCGAAAGGATTTGAAGCTAACTCGATTGTTTAGCCTGCATTTGAATCTAAATCATGTATATCTTAATTATTTGAAGCTAAACCATTTGTTTCGCATGGATTCGAAGATAAGCCTTCTACTTCGCATTGAATTGAAGCTAAATCATATGTTTCGCATGGATTTGAAGCTGACTCGTTTGTTTCGCCTGCATTTGAAGCTATATGATGTATATCACAAGTATTTGAATCTGAACCATCTGATTCCCATGAATAGTACGCTAAACCATGTCTTTTGAATGAATTTGAAGCTAAATCATGTGTTTCGCATGGATTTGAAGCTAACTCTTTTGTTTCGCCTGCATTTGAAGCTATATCATGTATATCAGAAGTATTTGAATCTGAACCATTTGATTCCCATGAATAGTACGCTAAACCATGTCTTTCGAATGAATCTGAAGCTAAATCATGTGTTTTGAATGGATTTGAAGCTAACTCGTTTGTTTCGCATCCATTTGAAGCTAAATCATGTATATCACATATAATTGAAGCTAAACCATTTGTTTCGCATGGATTCGAAGATCAGCCTTCTACTTCGCATTGATTTGAAGCTAAATCATGAGTTTCGCCTGGATTTGAAGCTAAATAATGTGTTTTGAATGGATTTGAAGTTAACTCGTTTGCTTCCCAAGCAGTTGAAGCTAGATCATGTATATCATAAGTATTTGAAGCTAATCAACTTGATATGCATGGATTTCAAACTAAGCCTTCTACTACGCATTGATTTCAAGGTAAATCATGTCTTTTGCATGGATTTAAAGCTAACTCGTTTGTTTCGCCTGCATTTGAAGCTATATCAGTGATATTCGCAAGTATTTGAAGCTAAATCATTCGTTTCGCTAGATTTGAAGCTAAGTCTTCTACTTCGCATTGATTTGATTCTAAATCATGTGTTTCGCTTGGATTTGAAGCTAACTCGTTGGTTTTGCATGAAGTTGAATCTAAATCATGTATATCACAAGTATTTGAAGCTGAACCATTTGTTTCACATACATTTGAAGCTAAGCCTTCTACTTCACAATGATTGGAAGTTAAATCATGTGTTTCGCATGGATTTGAAGCTAACTCGGTTGTGTCGCTTGCATTTGAAGCTATATCACTTATATTCGCAAGTATTTGAAGCTAAACCATTCGTTTCGCATTGATTTGACGCTAAGCCTTCTGCTTCGCATTGATTTGATACTAAATCATGCGTTTCGAAAGGATTTGAAGCTAACTCGTTTCTTTCGCCTGCATTTGAATCTAAATCATGTATATCTTAAGTATTTGAAGCTAAACCATTTGTTGCGCATGGATTTGAAACTAAGCCTTCTACTTCGCATTGATTTGAAGCTAAATCATGTGGTTCGCTTGGATTGGAAGCAAACTCATTTGCTTCGCCTGCATTTGAAGCTATACCACTTATATCGCAATTATCTGAAGATTATTGATTTGTTTCTCATTAACTTGAAGCTAAGCCTTCTACTTCGCATTGATTTGAAGCTAAATCATGTGTTTCGCATGGATTTGAAGCTAACTCGATCGTTTCGCCTGCATATGAAGCTAAATCATGTATATCACAAGTATTTGAAGCTAAACCATTTGTTTCGCATGGATTCGGATATCAGACTTCTGCTTCGCATTGATTTGAAGCTAAATCATGTGTTTTGCATGGATTTGAAGCTTACTCGTTTGTTTTGCATGCAGTTGAAGCTCAATCATGTATATCACAAGTGTTTGAAGCTAACCCGTTTGATTCGCATGGATTTGATGATAAGCCTTCTACCTCGCATGGACTTGAAGCTAAATCATGTGTTTCGCATGCATTTGAAGCTAAATCATGTATATCACAAGTATTTGAAGCTGAACCATTTATTTCTCATGTATTTGAAGCTAAGCCTTCTACTTCGCTTTGATTTAAATCTAAATCATGTGTTCCGCAAGGATTTGTTGCTAACTCGTTTGTTTCGCTTGCTGTTGAATGTAAATCATGTACATCACAAGTATGTGAACCTAAACCATTTGTTTCGCATGGATTTAATGCTAAGCCTTCTACTTCGCATTGATTTGAAGCTGAAACAAGTGTTTCGCTTGTATTTGAAGCTAAGTCGTTGGTTTCGCATGCAGTTAAATCTAAATCATTTATATCCCAAGTACTTGGAGCTAAATCATTTGTTTCCCATTGACTTGAAGCTAAACCTTCTACATCGCATTGATTTGATGCTAAATCATGTGTTTCGAATGAATGTGAAGCTAACTCGTTTGCTTCGCTTGCATTTGAAGCTATACCGTTTATGTCGCAAGTATTTCAAGCTAAATCGTTTGTTTCGCATGGATTTGAAGCTAACTCGTTTGCTTCGCTTCCAGCTGAAGCTAAATCATTTATATCGTAAGTATTTGAAGCTAAATCATTTGTTTCGCATGGATTTGCAGCTAACCCTTCTACCTCGCATTGATTTCAAGATAAGACATGTGTTTCGCATGGATTTGAAGCTAACTCGCTTGTTTCGCTTCCAGTAGAAGCTAAATCATTTATATCGTAAGTAGTAGAAGCAAAATCATTTGTTTCGAATGGATTCGAAGCTAAACCTTCCACTTCGCATTGATTTGAAGCTAAATCACGTGTTTCGCATAGATTAGAGCTAACTCGTTTGTTTCGCATTCATTTGAAACTATATCACTTCTATCGCAAGTATTTGAAGCTAAATCATGTGTTTCGCATGTATTTGAAGATAAGCCTTCTACTTCGCATTGATTTCAAGCTAAATCATGTGTTTCGCATGCATTTGAAGCTACCTCGATTGTTTCGCATGCAGTTGAATGTAAATCATGTACATCACAAGTATTTGATGCTAAACCATTTGTTTCGCATGAATTTGAAGCTAAACCATCTACATCGCATTGATTTGTAGCTAAATCAAGTGTTTCGCTAGGATTTGAAACTAGCTCGTTTGTTTCGCATGCAGTTGAAGCTAAATCATGTATATCACAAGTATTTGAAGCTAAACCATTTGATTCCCATGGATTTGATGCTAAGCCTACTACTTCGCATTGATTTGAAGCTAAATCATGTGTTTCGCATGCATTTGAATCTAAATCGTGTATATCACAAGTATTTGAAGCTAAACCATTTGATTCACATCGATTTGAAGCTAAGCATGCTACTTCGCATTTATTTGAAGCTAAATCATGTGTTTCGCATGGATTTGAAGCTAACTCGTATGTTTCGCATGCATTTGAAGCTAAATCATGTATATCACAAGTATTGGAAGCTAAACAATTTGTTTCGTATGGATTTGAAGCTAACTCGTTGGTATTGCATGAAGTTGAATCTAAATCACGTATATCACAAGTATTTGAAGCTGAACCATTTGTTTCACATACATTTGAAGCTAAGCCTTCAACTTCACAATGATTGGAAGTTAAATCATGTGTTTCGCATGGATTTGAAGCTATCTCGTTTGTGTCGCTTGCATTTGAAGCTATATCACTTATATTCGCAAGTATTTGAAGCTAAACCATTCGTTTCGCATGGATTTGACGCTAAGCCTTCTACTTCGCATTGATTTGAAGCTAAATCATGTCTATCGCTAGGATTTGAAGCTAACTCGATTGTTTCGCCTGAATTTGAAAATAAGCCATCTAATTCGCTTTGATTTGAATCTAAATCATGTGTTCCGCAAGGATTTGTTGCTAACTCGTTTGTTTCGCTTGCTGTTGAATGTAAATCATGTACATCACAAGTATTTGAAGCTAAACAATTTGTTGCGCATGGATTTGTAGATAAGCCTTGTACTTCGCATTGATTTGAAGTTAAATCGTGTGTTTCGCATGGATTTGAAGCTAACACGTTTGTTTCGCATGCTGTTGAAGCTTAATCAAGTATATCACAAGAATTTGAATCTAAACAACCTGTTTCGTGTGGATTCGGAGATCAGCCTTCTACTTCGCATTGATTTGAAGCGAAATCATATGATTCGCTTGGATTTGAAGCTAACTCGTTTGTTTCGCATGCACTTGAAGCTAAATCATGTATAAAAGAACTATTTGAAGCTAAACCATCTGTTTCGCATGATTTTGAAGTTAAGCCTTCAACTTCGCGTTAACTTGATGCTAAATCATAATTTTCGCACGGATTTAAAGCTAAATCGTTTGTTTCGCATGCAGTTGAAGCTAAATATGGTATATCACAAGTATGTGAACCTAAACCATTTGTTTCGCATGGATTTAATGCTAAGCCTTCTACTTCGCATTGATTTGAAGCTGAAACAAGTGTTTCGCTTGTATTTGAAGCTAAGTCGTTGGTTTCGCATGCAGTTGAATCTAAATCATTTATATCCCAAGTACTTGGAGCTAAATCATTTGTTTCCCATTGACTTGAAGCTAAACCTTCTACATCGCATTGATTTGATGCTAAATCATGTGTTTCGAATGAATGTGAAGCTAACTCGTTTGCTTCGCATGCATTTGAAGCTATATCGTTTATGTCGCAAGTATTTCAAGCTAAATCGTTTGTTTCGCATGGATTTGAAGCTAACTCGTTTGCTTCGCTTCCAGCTGAAGCTAAATCATTTATATCGTAAGTATTTGAAGCTAAATCATTTGTTTCGCATGGATTTGCAGCTAACCCTTCTACCTCGCATTGATTTCAAGATAAGACATGTGTTTCGCATGGATTTGAAGCTAACTCGCTTGTTTCGCTTCCAGTAGAAGCTAAATCATTTATATCGTAAGTAGTAGAAGCAAAATCATTTGTTTCGAATGGATTCGAAGCTAAACCTTCCACTTCGCATTGATTTGAAGCTAAATCACGTGTTTCGCATAGATTAGAGCTAACTCGTTTGTTTCGCATTCATTTGAAACTATATCACTTCTATCGCAAGTATTTGAAGCTAAATCATGTGTTTCGCATGTATTTGAAGATAAGCCTTCTACTTCGCATTGATTTCAAGCTAAATCATGTGTTTCGCATGCATTTGAAGCTACCTCGATTGTTTCGCATGCAGTTGAATGTAAATCATGTACATCACAAGTATTTGATGCTAAACCATTTGTTTCGCATGAATTTGAAGCTAAACCATCTACATCGCATTGATTTGTAGCTAAATCAAGTGTTTCGCTAGGATTTGAAACTAGCTCGTTTGTTTCGCATGCAGTTGAAGCTAAATCATGTATATCACAAGTATTTGAAGCTAAACCATTTGATTCCCATGGATTTGATGCTAAGCCTACTGCTTCGCATTGATTTGAAGCTAAATCATGTGTTTCGCATGCATTTGAATCTAAATCGTGTATATCACAAGTATTTGAAGCTAAACCATTTGATTCACATCGATTTGAAGCTAAGCATGCTACTTCGCATTTATTTGAAGCTAAATCATGTGTTTCGCATGGATTTGAAGCTAACTCGTATGTTTCGCATGCATTTGAAGCTAAATCATGTATATCACAAATATTTGAAGCTGAACCATTTGATTCGGAGCTAAGCCTTCTACTTCGCCTTGATTTTGACCTAAATCATGTGATCCGCATGGATTTAAAGCTAACTCGTTTGTTTCGCCTGCATTTGAATCTAAATCTTGTATATCGCAAATATTTGGAGCTGAACCATTTGTTTCGCATGGTTTGCAGCTAAATCATGTGTTTCCCTTAGATTTGCAGCTAAATCGTTGTTTGGTATGCCGTTGAAGCTAAATCATGTATATCACAAGTATTGGAAGCTAAACAATTTGTTTCGTATGGATTTGAAGCTAACTCGTTGGTATTGCATGAAGTTGAATCTAAATCACGTATATCACAAGTATTTGAAGCTGAACCATTTGTTTCACATACATTTGAAGCTAAGCCTTCTACTTCACAATGATTGGAAGTTAAATCATGTGTTTCGCATGGATTTGAAGCTATCTCGTTTGTGTCGCTTGCATTTGAAGCTATATCACTTATATTTGCAAGTATTTGAAGCTAAACCATTCGTTTCGCATGGATTTGACGCTAAGCCTTCTACTTCGCATTGATATGAAGCTAAATCATGTCTATCGCTAGGATTTGAAGCTAACTCGATTGTTTCGCCTGAATTTGAAGTTATATCAGTGATATTCGCAAGTATATGAAGGTAAATCATTCGTTTCGCTGGATTTGAAACTAAGCCTTCTACATCGCATTGATTTGATTCTAAATCGTGTGTTTCGCTGGGAATTGAAACTAACTCGTTGGTTTTGCATGAAGTTGAATCTAAATCATGTATATCACAAGTATTTGAAGCTGAACCATTTGTTTCACATACATTTGAAGCTAAGCCTTCTACTTCACAATGATTGGAAGTTAAATCATGTGTTTCGCATGGATTTGAAGCTAACTCGGTTGTGTCGCTTGCATTTGAAGTTATATCACATATATTCTCAAGTATTTGAAGCTAAACCATTCGTTTCGCATGGATTTGACGCAAAACCTTCTGCTTCGCATTGATTTGATACTAAATCATGTGTTTCGAAAGGATTTGAAGCTAACTCGATTGTTTAGCCTGCATTTGAATCTAAATCATGTATATCTTAATTATTTGAAGCTAAACCATTTGTTTCGCATGGATTCGAAGATAAGCCTTCTACTTCGCATTGAATTGAAGCTAAATCATATGTTTCGCATGGATTTGAAGCTGACTCGTTTGTTTCGCCTGCATTTGAAGCTATATGATGTATATCACAAGTATTTGAATCTGAACCATTTGATTCCCATGAATAGTACGCTAAACCATGTCTTTTGAATGAATTTGAAGCTAAATCATGTGTTTCGCATGGATTTGAAGCTAACTCTTTTGTTTCGCCTGCATTTGAAGCTATATCATGTATATCAGAAGTATTTGAATCTGAACCATTTGATTCCCATGAATAGTACGCTAAACCATGTCTTTCGAATGAATCTGAAGCTAAATCATGTGTTTTGAATGGATTTGAAGCTAACTCGTTTGTTTCGCATCCATTTGAAGCTAAATCATGTATATCACATATAATTGAAGCTAAACCATTTGTTTCGCATGGATTCGAAGATCAGCCTTCTACTTCGCATTGATTTGAAGCTAAATCATGAGTTTCGCCTGGATTTGAAGCTAAATAATGTGTTTTGAATGGATTTGAAGTTAACTCGTTTGCTTCCCAAGCAGTTGAAGCTAGATCATGTATATCATAAGTATTTGAAGCTAATCAACTTGATATGCATGGATTTCAAACTAAGCCTTCTACTACGCATTGATTTCAAGGTAAATCATGTCTTTTGCATGGATTTGAAGCTAACTCGTTCGTTTCGCCTGCATATGAAGCTAAATCATGTATATCACAAGTATTTGAAGCTAAACCATTTGTTTCGCATGGATTCGGATATCAGACTTCTGCTTCGCATTGATTTGAAGCTAAATCATGTGTTTTGCATGGATTTGAAGCTTACTCGTTTGTTTTGCATGCAGTTGAAGCAAAATCATGTATATCACAAGTGTTTGAAGCGAAGCCGTTTGATTCGCATGGATTCGAAGATCAGCCTTCTACTTCCCATTCATTTGAATATAAATCCTGTGTTTCGCATGGATTGGAACCCAACTCGTTTGTCTCGCATGCAGTTGAATCTAAATCATTTATGTCACAAGTATTTGAAGCGAAATCATTCGTTTCGCATGGATTTGAAGCTAAGCCTTCTACTTCGCATTGAGTTGAATCCAAATCATGTGTTTCGCATGGATTTGAAGCTTACTAGTTTGTTTTGCATGCAGTTGAAGCTAAATCATGTCTATGACAAGTGTTTGAAGCTAAACCATTTGTTTTGCATGGATTCGAAGATCACCCTTCTTCTTCGCACTGATTTGTAGCTAAATCATGTGTTTAGCATGGATTTGAAGCTAAACCATTCGTTTCGCAAGGATTTGAAGCTAAGGCTTCTACTTCGCATTGAGTTGAATGCAAATCATGTGTTTCGCTTGGATTTGAAGCTACGCCTTCTACTTCCAATTGATTTGAAGCTAACCATATGTTTCTCATGTATTTGAAGCAAAGCCTTCTACTTCGCATTGATTTGCAGCTAAATCATGTGTTTAGCATGGATTTGAAGCTAACTCGTTTGTTTCGCATGCAGTTGTAGCTAAATCATGTATATCACAAGTATTTCAATCTGAACCGTTTGATTAGCATGGATTCGAAGATCACCCTTATTCTTCGCATTGATTTGAAGTTAAATCATGTGTTCCACTTGGATTTTAAGCTAACTCGTTTGTATCACATGCAGTTGAAGGTAAATCATGTATATCACAAGTATTCGAAGCTAAACGATTTGTTTCGCATGGATTTGAAGATAAGCCTTCTACTTCGCGTTGACTTGATGCTAAATTATGTTTTCCGCTTGGATTTGAAGCTAACACGTTTGTTTCGCATGCAGTTGAAGCTAAATCATGTATATCACAAGTATTTGAAGCTAAACAATTTGTTGCGCATGGATTTGAAACAACGCCTTCTACTTCGCATTGATTTGAAGCTAAATAATTTGTTTCGCTTGGATTTGAAGCTAAGCCTTCTACTTCACGTCGATTTGACGTTAAATCATATTTTTCACTGGATTTGAAGCTAACTCGTTTGTTTCGCATGCTGTTGAAGCTAAATCATGTATATCACAAGTATTTTAATCTGAACCGTTTGTTTCGCATGGATTCGAAGATCAGACTACTGCTTCGCATTGATTTGAAGCTAAATCATGTGTTTCCCATGGATTCGAAGCTAACTCGTTCGTTTCGCCTGCATTTGAAGCTAAATCATGTATATCACAAGTATTTGAATCTAAACAATTTGTTTCGCAAGGATTCGATGATCAGCCTTCTACTTCGCATTGATTTGCAGCTAAATCATGTGTTTAGCATGGATTTGAAGCTAACTCGTTTGTTTCGCATGCAGTTGTAGCTAAATCATGTATATCACAAGTATTTCAATCTGAACCGTTTGATTAGCATGGATTCGAAGATCACCCTTATTCTTCGCATTGATTTGAAGTTAAATCATGTGTTCCACTTGGATTTTAAGCTAACTCGTTTGTATCACATGCAGTTGAAGGTAAATCATGTATATCACAAGTATTCGAAGCTAAACGATTTGTTTCGCATGGATTTGAAGATAAGCCTTCTACTTCGCGTTGACTTGATGCTAAATTATGTTTTCCGCTTGGATTTGAAGCTAACACGTTTGTTTCGCATGCAGTTGAAGCTAAATCATGTATATCACAAGTATTTGAAGCTAAACAATTTGTTGCGCATGGATTTGAAACAACGCCTTCTACTTCGCATTGATTTGAAGCTAAATAATTTGTTTCGCTTGGATTTGAAGCTAAGCCTTCTACTTCACGTCGATTTGACGTTAAATCATATTTTTCACTGGATTTGAAGCTAACTCGTTTGTTTCGCATGCTGTTGAAGCTAAATCATGTATATCACAAGTATTTTAATCTGAACCGTTTGTTTCGCATGGATTCGAAGATCAGACTACTGCTTCGCATTGATTTGAAGCTAAATCATGTGTTTCGCATGGATTTAAAGCTAACTCGTTCGTTTCGCCTGCATATGAAGCTAAATCATGTATATCACAAGTATTTGAAGCTAAACCATTTGTTTCGCATGGATCCGAAGATAAGCCTTCTACTTCGCATTGATTTGAAGTTAAATCATGTGTTTCGCTTGGATTTGAAGCCAACACATTTGTTTCGTCTGCATTTGAAGCTATATCACTTATATCGCAATTGTTTGAAGCTAAATCATTTGTTTCGCATGGATTTGAAGCTAATCGTTTGTATCGCATGCAGTTGAAGCTAAATCATGTATATCACAAGTATTTGAAGCTAAACCATTTGATTCGCATGGATTTTATGCTATGCCATCTACTTCGCTTTTATTTGAAACTGAATCATGTGTTTCTCTTGAATTTGAAGCTAACACGTTCGTTTCACATGCAGTTGAAGCTAAATCATGTATGTCACAAGTATTTGAAGCTGAACCATTTGTTTCGCACGAATATCAGGCTAAAGCATGTGTTTGGAATGAATTTGAAGCTAAATCATGTGTTTCGCATAGATTTGAAGGTAACTCATTTGTTACGCATGCAGTTGAAGCTGAATCATGTATATCCCAAGTATTTGAAGCTCAACCATTTGATTCGCATGGATTTGAAGATAGGCCTTCTACTTCGCATTGATTTTAATCTAAATCATGTGTTTCGCATGCATTTGAAGCTAATCGTTTGTATCGCATGGAGTTGAAGCTAAATCATGTATATCACAAGTATTTGAAGCTACACCATTTGATTCGCATGGATTTGATGCTATGCCATCTACTTCGCTTTTATTTGAAACTGAATCATGTGTTTCTCTTGAATTTGAAGCTAACACTTTCGTTTCACATGCAGTTGAAGCTAAATCATGTATGTCACAAGTATTTGAAGCTGAACCATTTGTTTCGCACGAATATCAGGCTAAACAATGTGTTTGGAATGAATTTGAAGCTAAATCATGTGTTTCACATAGATTTGAAGCTAACTCGTTTGTTACGCATGCAGTTGAAGCTGAATCATGTATATCCCAAGTATTTGAACCTCAACCATTTGATTCGCATGGATTTCAAAATAAGCCTTCTACTTCGCATTGATTTGAAGCGAAATCATGTGTGTCGCTTGGATTTCAAGCTAACTCGTCTGTTTCGCATGCAATTGAAGCTATATAATGTATCAAACAAGTATTTGAAGCTAAACAATTTGTTTCGCATGGATTCGAATATCAGCCATCTACCTCGTATTGATTTAAAGCTAAATCATGTGTTTCGCATGGATTTGAAGCTAACTCGTTTGTATCGCATGCAGTTGAAGCTAAATCATGTATGTCACAAGTATTTGAAGCTGTACCATTTGTATCGCACGAATATCAGGCTAAACCATGTGTTTGGAATGAATTTGAAGCTGAATCATGTGTTTCGCATAGATTTGAAGCTAACTCATTTGTTACGCATGCAGTTGAAGCTGAATCATGTATATCCCAAGTATTTGAAGCTCAACCATTTGATTCGCATGGATTTGAAGATAGGCCTTCTACTTCGCATTGATTTTAATCTAAATCATGTGTTTCGCATGCATTTGAAGCTAATCGTTTGTATCGCATGGAGTTGAAGCTAAATCATGTATATCACAAGTATTTGAAGCTACACCATTTGATTCGCATGGATTTGATGCTATGCCATCTACTTCGCTTTTATTTGAAACTGAATCATGTGTTTCTCTTGAATTTGATGCTAACACTTTCGTTTCACATGCAGTTGAAGCTAAATCATGTATGTCACAAGTATTTGAAGCTGAACCATTTGTTTCGCACGAATATCAGGCTAAACAATGTGTTTGGAATGAATTTGAAGCTAAATCATGTGTTTCGCATAGATATGAAGCTAACTCGTTTGTTACGCATGCAGTTGAAGCTGAATCATGTATATTCCAAGTATTTGAAGCTCAACCATTTGATTCGCATGGATTTCAAAATAAGCCTTCTACTTCGCATTGATTTGAAGCGAAATCATGTGTTTCGCTTGGATTTCAAGCTAACTCGTCTGTTTCGCATGCAATTGAAGCTATATAATGTATCAAACAAGTATTTGAAGCTAAACCATTTGTTTCGCATGGATTCGAAGATCAGCCATCTACCTCGTATTGATTTAAAGCGAAATCATGTGTTTCGCATGGATTTGAAGCTAACTCGTTTGTATCGCATGCAGTTGAAGCTAAATCATGTATATCACAATTATTTGAAGCTAAACCATTTGATTCGCATGGATTTCAAAATAAGCCTTCTACTTCGCTTTGATTTGAAGCTAAATCATGTGTTTCGCATGGATTTGAAGCTAACTCGTTTGTTTCGCATGCAGTTGAAGATAAATCATGTATATCACAGGTATTTGAAGCTAAACCATTTGTTTCGCAAGGATTGGAAGATCAGCCTTCTACTTCGCATTGATAAGAAGCTAAATCATGTGTTTCGCATGGATTTGAAGCTAACTCGTTCGTTTCGCTTGCATTTGAAGCAAAATCATGCACATCACAAGTATTTGAAGCTGAACCACTTGTTTCGCATGGATTTGAAGATAAGCCTCCTACTTCGCATTGATTTGAAGCTAAATCATGTGTTTCGCTTGTATTTCAAGCTAACTCGTCTGTTTCGCATGCAATTGAAGCTATATAATGTATCAAACAAGTATTTGAAGCTAAACCATTTGTTTCGCATGGATTCGAAGATCAGCCATCTACCTCGTATTGATTTAAAGCGAAATCATGTGTTTCGCATGGATTTGAAGCTAACTCGTTTGTATCGCATGCAATTGAAGCTAAATCATGTATATCACAATTATTTGAAGCTAAACCATTTGATTCGCATGGATTTCAAAATAAGCCTTCTACTTCGCATTGATTTTAATCTAAATCATCTGTTTCGGATGGATTTAAAGCTATCTCGTTTTTTTCGCATGCAGTTGAAGATAAGTCATGTATATCACAGGTATTTGAAGCTAAACCATTTGTTTCGCATGGATTCGAATATGAGCCTTCTAAATCGCACTGATGTCAAGCTAAATCATATGTTTCGCATAGATTTGAAGCTAACTCGCTAATTTTGCATGCTGTTGAAGCTTATTCATGTATATCACAAGTATTTGAAGCTAAACCATTTGTTTCGCAAGGATTCGAAGATCAGCCTTCTACTTCGCATTGATAAGAAGCTAAATCATGTATTTCGCATGGATTTGAAGCTAACTCGTTCGTTTCACATGCAGTTGAAGCTAAATCATGTATGTCACAAGTATTTCAAGCTGAACCATTTGTTTCGCACGAATATCAGGCTAAAAAATGTGTTTGGAATGAATTTGAAGCTAAATCATGTGTTTCGCATAGATTTGAAGCTAACTCGTTTGTTTCGCATGCAGTTGAAGATAAATCATGTATATCACAGGTATTTGAAGCTAAACCATTTGTTTCGCAAGGATTGGAAGATCAGCCTTCTACTTCGCATTGATTTTAATCTAAATCATCTGTTTCGCATGGATTTAAAGCTATCTCGTTTGTTTCGCATGCAGTTGAAGATAAATCATGTATATCACAGGTATTTCAAGCTAAACCATTTGATTCGCATGGATTTGAAGATAAGCCTTCTACTTCGCTTTGATTTGAAGCTAAATCATGTGTTTCGCATGGATTTGTAGCTAACTCGTTAGTTTTGCATGCTGGTGAAGCTAAATCATGTATATCACAAGTATTTGAAGCTAAACCATTTGTTTCTCAAGGATACGAAGATCAGCCTTCTATCTCGCATTGATAAGAAGCAAAATCATGTGTTTCGCATGGATTTGAAGCTAACTCGTTCGTTTCGCTTGCATTTGAAGCTAAATCATGCACATCACAAGTATTTGAAGCTAAACCATTTGTTTCGCAAGGATTGGAAGATCAGCCTTCTACTTCGCATTGATAAGAAGCTAAATCATGTATATCACAATTATTTGAAGCTAAACCATTTGATTCGCATGGATTTCAAAATAAGCCTTCTACTTCGCATTGATTTTAATCTAAATCATCTGTTTCGCTTGGATTTAAAGCTATCTCGTTTGTTTCGCATGCAGTTGAAGATAAATCATGTATATCACAGGTATTTCAAGCTAAACCATTTGATTCGCATGGATTTGAAGATAAGCCTTCTACTTCGCTTTGATTTGAAGCTAAATCATGTGTTTCGCATGGATTTGAAGCTAACTCGTTAGTTTTGCATGCTGGTGAAGCTAAATCATGTATATCACAAGTATTTGAAGCTAAACCATTTGTTTCGCAAGGATACGAAGATCAGCCTTCTACCTCGCATTGATAAGAAGCTAAATCATGTGTTTCGCATGGATTTGAAGCTAACTCGTTCGTTTCGCTTGCATTTGAAGCTAAATCATGCACATCACAAGTATTTGAAGCTAAACCATTTGTTTCGCAAGGATTCTAAGATCAGCCTTCTACTTCGCATTCATAAGAAGCTAACTCATGTGTATCGCATGGATTTGAAGCTAACTCGTTTGTTTCGCATGCAGTTGAAGATAAATCATGTATATCACAGGTATTTCAAGCTAAACCATTTGATACGCATGGATTTCAAAATAAGCCTTCTACTTCGCAGTGATTTTAATCTAAATCATCTGCTTCGGATGGATTTAAAGCTATCTCGTTTGTTTCGCATGCAGTTGAAGATAAATCATGTATATCACAAGTATTTGAAGCTAATCCATTTGTTTCGCGTGGATTCGAAGATCAGCCTTCTACTTCGCATTGATTTGAAGTTAAATCATATGTTTTGCATGGATTTGAAGCTAATCGTTTGTATCGCATGCAGTTGAAGCTAAATCATGTTTATCACAAGTTTCTGAATCTAAACCATTTGTTTCGCTTGGATTTGAAGCTGTGCCTTCTACGTCGAACTGATTTGAAGCTAAATCATGTGTTTCGCATGAATTTGAAGATAACTCGATCGTTCGTCTGCATTTGAAGTTATTTCATTCACTTGAATCTATATCACTTATATTCGCAAGTATTTGAAGCCAAATAATTCGTTTCGCATGGATTTGAAGCTAAGCCTTCTAATTCGCATTGATTTGAAGCTAAATCATGTGTTTCGCATGGATTTGAAGATAACTCGTCTGTTTCGCATGCAGTTGAAGCTAAATTACTTATATTCGCAAGCACTGAAGCCAAATCATTCGGTTCGCATGGATTAGAAGCTAAGCCTCCTCCTTCGCATTAATATGATGCTATATCATGTGTTTCGCTTGTATTTGTAGCTAACTCGTTTGTTTCTCATGCAGTTGAAGCTAAATCATGTTTATCACAAGTGTCTGTATCTAAACCACCTGTTTCGCATGAATATTAAGCTAAGCCATGTGTTTCGCATGAATTTGAAGCAAAATCATGCGTTTCGCATGGATTTGATGCTAATCCTTCTTCTTCGCATTGATTTGAAGGTAAATCATATGATTCGCATGGATTTGAAGATAACTTGATTGTTTGACATGCAGTTGAATCTATATCACTTATATTCGCAAGTATTTGAAGACAAATAATTCGTTTCGCATGGATTTGAAGCTAAGCCTTCTAATTCGCATTGATTTGAAGCTAAATCATGTGTTTCGCATGGATTTCAGCATAACTCGTCTGTTTCGCATGCAGTTGAAGCTATATTACTTATATTCGCAAGCATTTGAAGCCGAATCATTCGGTTCGCAAGGATTTGAAGCTAAGCCTTCTACTTCGCATTGATTCGAAGCTAAATCAAGTGTTCCGCTAGGATTTGAAGATAAGCCATCTACTTTTCTTTGATATTAATCTAAATCATGTGTCGCGCATTGATTTGAAGCTAAATCATGTGTTTCGCATGGATTTAAAGCTAACTCGTTTGTTTCGACTGCATTTGAAGCTATTTCATTTAAACCGCAAGTATTTGAAGGAATATCATTTTCTTCGCCTGGATTTGAAGATAAGCCATCTACTTGGCATTGATTTGAAGCTAAATCATGTGTTTCGCTTCGATTTGCAGCTAACTCGTTGTTTGGCATGCAGTTGAAGCTAAATCATGTATATCACAAGTATTTGAAGCTAAACAATTTGTTTCGCATGGATTTGAAGCTAAGCCTTCTACATCGCATTGATTTGAGCTAAATCATGTATTCCGCTTGTATTTGAAGCTAACTCGCTTGCTTCGCATGCAGTTGAAGCTAAATTATGTATATCACAAGTATTTGAAGCAAAACCATTTGTTTCGCATGGATTCGAATGTCAGCCTTCTACTTCGCATGGATTTGAAGCTAGCTCGTTTTATTCGCATGCAGTTGAAGCGAAATCATGAATATCACAAGTGCTTGAAGCTAAACCGGTTGATTCGCATGGATTTGAAGCTATTCCTTCTACTTCGCATTGATGTGAATATAAATGTTGTGTTTCGCTTGGATTTGAAGCTAACTCGTTTGTTTCGCTTGCTGTTGAATATAAATCATATATATCACAAGTATTTGAAGCTAAACCATTTGTTTCGCATGGATTAGAAGCTAAGCCTTCTACTTCGCGTTGACTTGATACTAAATCATGTTTTTCGCTTGGATTTGAAGCAAACTCGTTTGTTTCGCATGCATTTCAATCTATTTCATGTATATCACAAGTATATGAAGCTAAAGCATTTGTTTCGCATGGATTTGTAGATAAGCCTTCTACTTCGCATTGATTTGAAGTTAAATCGTGTGTTTCGCATGGATTTGAAGCTAGCTCGTTTGTTTCGCATGCGGGTGAATCTAAATCATTTATATCCCAAGTATTTGGAACTAAATCATTTGTTTCCCATTGACTTGAAGCTAAACCTTCTACATCGCATTGATTTGATGCTAAATCATGTGTTTCGAATGAATGTGAAGCTAACTCGTTTGCTTCGCATGCATTTGAAGCTATATCGTTTATGTCGCAAGTATTTCAAACTAAATCGTTTGTTTCGCATGGATTTGAAGCTAACTCGTTTGCTTCGCTTCCAGTTGAAGCTAAATCATTTATATCGTAAATATTTGAAGCTAAATCATTTGTTTCGCATGGATTTGAAGCTAAACCTTCTATCTCGCATTGATTTCAAGATAAGACATGTGTTTCGCATGGATTTGAAGCTAACTCGCTTGTTTCGCTTCCAGTAGAAGCTAAATCATTTATATCGTAAGTAGTAGAAGCAAAATCATTTGTTTCGAATGGATTCGAAGCTAAAACTTCCTCTTCGCATTGATTTGAAGCTAAATCAGGTGTTTCGCATGCATTTGAAGCTATATCTTCTATTCCGCAGTGATTCGAAGAGAAATCATGGGTTTCGCATGGGTTTGAAGCTAACTCGCTTGCTTCGCTTCCAGGTGCAGCTAAATCATATATATCGCAAGTATTTGGAGCTAAATCATTTGTTTCGCATGGATTTGAAGCAAAACCTTCTACTTCGCATTGACTTGAAGCTAAATCTCTTGTTTCGCATGCTGTTGAAGCTAAATCATGTATGTCACAAATATTTGAAGCTGAACCATTTGTCGCTCATGTATTTGAAGCTTCTACTTCGCATTGATTTGAAGCTAAATCATGTGATTCGCATGGATTTGAACCTCACTCGTTTGTTTCGCCAGCATTTGAACTAAATCATGTATTTCACAAGTATATGAAGATAAAGCATTTGTTTCGCATGGATTTGTAGATAAGCCTTCTACTTCGCACTGATTTGAAGTTAAATCGTGTGTTTCGCATGGATTTGAAGCTAACTCGTTTGTTTCGCATGCAGTTGAATCTAAATCATTTATATCGCAAGTATTTGGAGCTAAATCATTTGTTTCGCATTGACTTGAAGCTAAACCTTCTACATCGCATTGATTTGAGGCTAAATCATGTGTTTCGAATGAATGTGAAGCTAACTCGTTTGTTACGCATGCATTTGAAGCTATATCGTTTATGTCACAAGTATTTCAAGCTAAACCATTTGTTTCGCATGGATTTGAAGCTAAGCCTTCTTCTTCGTATTAATTTGAAATTAAATCATGTGTTTCGCTTGGATTTGAAGCTAACTCGCTTGTTTCGCTTACAGTAGAAGCTAAATAATATATATCGTAAGTATTAGAAGCTAAATCATTTGTTTCGAATGGATTCGAACCTAAACCTTCCACTTCGCATTGATTCGAAGAGAAATCATGGGTTTCGCATGGATTTGAAGCTAACTCGCTTGTTTCGCTTGCTGTTGAATATAAATCATGTATATCACAAGTATTTGAAGCTGAACCATTTGTTACGCATGGATTTGAAACCACGCCGTCTACTTCGCATTGATTTGAAGCTGAATCATGTGTTTCGCTTGTATTTGAAGATAACTCGTTTGTTTCTCATGTAGTTGAAGATAACTCGTTTGTTTCTCATGTAGTTGAAGCTAAATCATGTATATCACAAGCATTTGAAACTAAACCATTTGATTCGCATGGACTTGAAGCTATGCCTTCTACTTCGCATTGATTTGAAGCTAAACCATTTGTTCCGCATGGATTCGAAGATAAGCCTTCTACTTCGCATTGATTTCAAAGTAAATCATGTGTTTCGCTTGAACTTGAAGCTAACATGTTTGTTTCACAAGCAGTTGATGCTAAATCATGTATATCACAATTATTTGAAGCTGAACCATTTGTTTCGAATGAATATTCTGCTAAACCATGTGTTTCGAATAAATTTGAAGCTAAATCATGTATTTCGTGTGGATTTGAAGCTAACTCGTTTGTTTCGCCAGCATTTGAAGCTATATCACGTATATTCGCAAATATTTGAATGTCAATCATTCGTTTCGCATGGATTTGAAGCTAAGCCTTCTACTTCGCATTGATTTGAGGCTAAATTATGTGCTTTTCATGGATTTGCAGCTAACTCATTTGTTTCGCATGCAATTGAATCTAAATCATGTATATCACCAGTATTTGAAGCTAAACCATTTGATTCGCATGGATTTGTATCGAAGCATTCTCCTTCGCATTGATTTGAATCTAAATCACGTGTTTCGCATGGATTTGAAACTAACTCGTTGGTTTCGCATGCAGTTGAAGCTAAATCATGTATATCACAAGTATTTGAAGCTAAACCATTTGTTTCGCATGAATATTAAGCTAAGCCATGTGTTACGAATGAATTTGAAGCTAAATCATGTATTTCGCCTGTATTTGATGCTAAATCATGTATATCACAAGTATTTGAAGCTAAACCATTTGTTTCGCATGGATTTGAAGATAAGCCTTCTACATCGCATTGATTTGAGCTAAATCATGTATTTCGCTTGTATTTGAAGCTAACTCGCTTGCTTCGCATTCAGTTGAAGCTTAATTATGAATGTCACAAGTATTTGAAGCTAAACCATTCGTTTCGCATGGATTTGAAGCTAAGCCTTCTACTTCTCATTGATTTGATGCTACATTATGTGTTTCGCATGGATTTGAAGCTAAATTATGTGTTTCGATTGGATTTGAAGCCAACTCGTTTGTTTCGCATGCAGTTGAAGCTCAGTCTTGTATATCACAAGTATTTGAAACTTATTCATTCAGTCCGCATGGATTTGAAGCTAAGCCTTCTACTTCGCATTGATTTCAAGCTAATCCATGTGTTTCGCATGGATTTGAAGCTAACTCATTTGTTTCGTCTGCATTTGAAACTATATCACTTATATCGCAAATATCTGAAGTTGAACCATTTGTTTCGCATGGATTTGAAGCTACATCATGTGTTTCCCTTGGATTTGCAGCTAACTCGTTGTTTGGCATGCAGTTAAAGCTAAATCATGTATATCACATGTATTGGAAGCTAAACAATTTGTTTCCCATGTATTTGTAGATAAGCCTTCTTCTTCGTATTGATTTGACGTTAAATCACGTGTTTCGCTTGGATTTGAAGCTAACTCGTTTGTTTCGCATGCAGTTGAAGCTAAATCATGTATATCGCAAGTATTTGAAGCTAAACCATTAGTTTCGCATGGATTTGAAGATAAGCCTTATACTTCGCATTGATTTGAAGCTAAATCATGTATTTCGTGTGGATTTGAAGCTAACTCGTTTGTTTCTCCTGCATTGGAAGCAAAATCATGTATATCACACATATTTGAAGCTAATACATTTGTTTCGCATGGATTCGATGATCAGCCTTCTATTTCGCATAGATTTGAAGCTAAATCGTGTGTATCGCATGGATTTGAAGCTAACTCGTTTGTTTCGCATGCAGTTGAAGCTAAGTCATGAATATCACAAGTATTTGAAGCTGAACCATATGTTTCGCATGAATATTAAGCATGTGCTTCGAATGAATTTGATGCTAAATCAAGTGTTTCGCTTGGATTTGAAGCTAACTCGTTTGTTTCGCTTGCTGTTGAATATAAATCATGTATATCACAAGTATTTGAAGCTGAACCATTTGTTACGCATGGATTTGAAACCACGCCGTCTACTTCGCATTGATTTGAAGCTGAATCATGTGTTTCGCTTGTATTTGAAGATAACTCGTTTGTTTCTCATGTAGTTGAAGATAACTCGTTTGTTTCTCATGTAGTTGAAGCTAAATCATGTATATCACAAGCAATTGAAACTAAACCATTTGATTCGCATGGACTTGAAGCTATGCCTTCTACTTCGCATTGATTTGAAGCTAAACCATTTGTTCCGCATGGATTCGAAGATAAGCCTTCTACTTCGCATTGATTTCAAAGTAAATCATGTGTTTCGCTTGAACTTGAAGCTAACATGTTTGTTTCACAAGCAGTTGATGCTAAATCACGTATATCACAATTATTTGAAGCTGAACCATTTGTTTCGAATGAATATTCTGCTAAACCATGTGTTTCGAATAAATTTGAAGCTAAATCATGTATTTCGTGTGGATTTGAAGCTAACTCGTTTGTTTCGCCAGCATTTGAAGCTATATCACTTATATTCGCAAATATTTGAATGTCAATCATTCGTTTCGCATGGATTTGAAGTTAAGCCTTCTACTTCGCATTGATTTGAGGCTAAATTATGTGCTTTGCATGGATTTGCAGCTAACTCATTTGTTTCGCATGCAATTGAATCTAAATCATGTATATCACTAGTATTTGAAGCTAAACCATTTGATTCGCATGGATTTGTATCGAAGCATTCTCCTTCGCATTGATTTGAATCTAAATCACGTGTTCCGCATGGATTTGAAACTAACTCGTTGGTTTCGCATGCAGTTGAAGCTAAATCATGTATATCACAAGTATTTGAAGCTAAACCATTTGTTTCGCATGAATATTAAGCTAAGCCATGTGTTACGACTGAATTTGAAGCTAAATCATGTATTTCGCCTGTATTTGATGCTAAATCATGTATATCACAAGTATTTGAAGCTAAACCATTTGTTTTGTATGCATTCGAAGATAAGCCTTCTACTTCGTATTGATTTGAAGCGATATCATGTGTATCGCTTGGATTTGAAGCTAAACCTTCTATATCGCATTGATTTGAAGTTAAATCATGTGTTTCGCATGGATTTGAAACTAACTCGTTGGTTTCGCATGCAGTTGAAGCTAAATCATGTATATCACAAGTATTTGAAGCTAAACCATTTGTTTCGCATGGATTTGAAGCTAAGCCATCTACTTCGCATTGATTTGAACCTAAATCATATGTGTCCTTTGGATTTGAAGCTAACTCGTTTGTTTCGCACGCAGTTGAACCTATATCACTTATGTTCGCAAGTATTTGAAGCTAAATCATGTGTTTCGCTTGTATTTGAAGCTAACTCGTTTGTTTCGCAAGCAGTTGAAGCTAAATCTTGTATATTACATGTATATGAGGCTAAACCATTTCATTCGCATGGATTTGAAACTAAGCTTTCTACTTCGCATTGATTTGAAGCTAAATCATGTGGTTCGCATGGATTTGAAGCTAACTCGTTTGTTTCGCCTGCATTTGAAGCTAAATCATGTATATCACAAGTATTTGAAGCTAAACCATTTGTTTCGCATGGATTCGAAGATAAGCCTTCTACTTCGCATTGATTTGATGCTAAATCATGTGTTTCATTTGGATTTGAGGCTAACTCGTTTGTTTCGCATGCTGTTGAATGTAAATCATGTATATCACAAGTATTTGAAGCTAAACAATTTGTTTCGCATGGATTTGAAGCTAAACAATCTGTTTCGAGTGGACTCTGTGATCAGCCTTCTACATCGCATTGATTTGAAGCTAAATCATGTAATTCGCTTGGATTTGAAGCTAACTCGTTTGTTTCGCATGCAGTTGAAGCTATATCATGTATGTCACAGGTATTTGAAGCTAAACCATTAGTTTCGCATTTATTCGAAGATAAGCCTTCTACTTCGCATTGATTTGAAGCTATATCATGTGTTTGGCATGGATTTGAAGCTAACTCGTTTGTTTCGCATGCAGTTGAAGCTAAATGATGTTTATCACAAGTATTTGAAGCTAAACCATTCGTTTCGCATGGATTTGAAGCTAAGCCTTCTACTTCTCATTGATTTGAATCTACATTATGTTTTTCGCATGGATTTGAAGCTAAATTATGTGTTTCGATTGGATTTGAAGCTAACTCGTTTGTTTCGCATGCAGTTGAAGCTCAGTCTTGTATATCACAAGTATTTGAAACCTATTCATTCAGTCCGCATGGATTTGAAGCTAAGCCTTCTACTTCGCATTGATTTCAAGCTAAACCATGTGTTTCGCATGGATTTGAAGCTAACTCATTTGTTTCGTCTGCATTTGAAACTATATCACTTATATAGCAAGTATCTGAAGTTGAACCATTTGTTTCGCATGGATTTGAAGCTACATCATGTGTTTCCCTTGGATTTGCAGCTAACTCGTTGTTTGGCATGCAGTGGAAGCTAAATTATGTATGTCACAAGTATTTGAAGCTAAACCATTCGCTTCGCATGATTATTAAGCTAAATCACGTGTTTCGCACGGATTTGAAACTAACTCGTTTGTTTCGCCTGCATTTGAATCCGAATCATGTATATCACAAATATTTGAAGCTGAACCATTTGTTTCGCATGCATTTGTAACTAAGCCTTCTTCTTCGCATTGATTTGAAGCTGTATCATGTGTTTCGCTTGAATATGAAGCGAACATGTTTGTTTCACATGCAGTTGAAGCTAAATCATGTATATCACAAGTATTTGCAGCTGAACCATTTGCTACGCATGAATATTAAGCTAAACCATGTGTTACGAATGAATTTGAAGCTGAATCATGTATTTCGCCTGCATTTGATGCTAAATCATGTATATCATAGGTATTTGAAGTTAAAGCATTTTTTTCGCATGGATTCGAAGGTAAGCCTTCTACTTAGCATTGATTTGAAGCGAAGTCATGTGTATCGCTTGGATTTGAAGCTATACCTTCTATATCGCATTGATTTGAAGTTAAGTCACGTGTTTCGCTTGTATTTGAAGCTATTTCGTTTGTTTTGCATGCAGTTGAAGCTAAATCATGTATATCACAAGTATTTGAAGCTAAACCATTTGATTCCCATGGATTTGATGCTAAGCCTTCTACTTCGCATTGATTTGAATCCAAATCATGTGTTTCGCATGGATTTGAAGCTAACTCGTTTGTTTCGCATGCAGTTGAAGCTAAATGATGTTTATCACAAGTATTTGAAGCTAAACCATTTGTTTCGTATGGATTCGAAGATAAGCCTTCTACTTCGCATTGATTTAAAGCAAAATCATGTGTTTCGCATGGATTTGAAGCTAACTCGTTAATTTCGTATGCAGTTGAATCTAAATCATGTATATCATAAGTATTTGAAGCTAAAACATTTGATTCGCATAGATTCGAAGATCAGCCTTCTTCTTCGCATTGATTTGAAGCTAAACCATGTGTTTCGCATGGATTTGAAGCTAACTCGTTTGTTTCGCTTGCATTTGAAGCTAAATCATGTATATCACAAGTATTTGAAGCTAAACCGTTTGCTTCGCCTGGATTCGAAGATAAGCCTTATACTTCGCAATGAATTGAAGCTAATTCATGTGTTTCGCACGGATTTTATGCTAATCCTTCTACTTCGCATTGATTTGAAGCTAAATCATGTGTTTCGCTTGAATTTGAAGCTAACTGATTGTTCCGCCTGCATTTGAAGCTATATCACTTATATCGCAAGTATTTGAAGGTAAATCATTTGTTTTGCATGGATTTGAAGCTAAGCCTTTAACTTCGCATTGATTTGAAGTTAAATCATGTGTTTCGCATGAATTTGAAGATATCTCGTTCGTTTGGTCTGCATTTGAAGCTATTTCATTTATATCGCAAGTATTTGACTCTAAATCATGTGTTTCGCTCGTATTTGAAGCTAAGCCTTCTACTTCGCATGATTTGAAGCTAAATCATGTGTTACGCTTGGATTTGAAGCTCACTCGTTTGTTTCCCCTGCATTTGAAGCAATATCACTTATATCGCAAGTATATGAAGCTAAATAATTTGTCTCCCATGAATTTGATGCTAATCCTTCTACTTCGCATTAATTTGAAGCTAAATCATGTGATTCGCTTGGAGTTGAAGCTAACTCGTTTGTTCCACATGCAGTTGAAGCTAAATCATGTATATCACAAGTATTTGAAGCTGAACCATTTGTTTCGCCTGGATTTGAAGCTAAGCCTTCTACTTCGCATTGATTTGAAGTTAAATCATTTGTTTCCCTTGGATTTGAAGTTAACTCGTTTGCTCCGCATGCAGTTGAAGCTAAACCGTGTATATCACAAGTATTTCATGCTAAACCATTTGTTTCGCATGGATTTGATGCTAAGCCTTCTTCTTCGCATTGATTTGAAGTTAAATCATGTGTTACGCTTGGATTTGAAGTTCACTCGTTTGTTTCGTCTGAATTTGAAGCTATATCACTTATATCGCAAGTGTTTGAAGCTAAATCATTTTTTTCGCATGGATTTGAAGCTAAACCTTCTACATCGCAGTGATTTGAGCTAAATCATTTGTTTCGCTTGCATTTGAAGCTAACTCGCTTGCTTCACATGCAGTGGAAGCTCAATTATGTATATCACAATTATTTGAAGCTAAACCATTTGCTTCACATGAATATAAAGCTAAATCACGAGTTTCGCACGGATTTGAAACTAACTCGATTGTTTCGCCTGCATTTGAATCTAAATCATGTATATCACAAGTATTTGAACCTAAACCATTTGTTTTGCATGGATTCGAAGACAAGCCTTCTAGTTCGCATTGATTTCAAGCTAAATCATGTGTTTCGCATGCATTTGAAGCTAACTCGATTGTTTCACATGCAGTTGAAGGTAAATCATGTACATCACAATTATTTGATGCTAAACCATTTGTTTCGCATGAATTTGAAGCTAAACCATCTACATCGCATTGATTTGTAGCTAAATCAAGTGTTTCGCTCGTATTTGAAGCTAGTTCGTTTGTTTCGCATGCAGTTGAAGCTAAATCATGTATATCACAAGAATTTGAAGCTAAACCATTTGATTCCCATGGATTTGATGCTAAGCCTTCTACTTCGCATTGATTTGAATCGAAATCATGTGTTTCGCTTGGATTTGAAGCTAACTCGTTTGTTCCACATGCAGTTGAAGCTAAATCATGTATATCACAAGTATTTGAAGCTGAACCATTTGTTACGCATGGATTTGAAACCACGCCGTCTACTTCGCATTGATTTGAAGCTGAATCATGTGTTTCGCTTGGATTTGAAGCTAACTCGTTTGTTTCGCATATAGATGAAGCTCAGACATGTATATCACAAGTATTTGAACCCAAACCATTTGTTTCGCATGGATTTGAAGCTAAACCATTTGATTCGATTGTATTTGAAGCTAACTCGTTTGTTTCGCACGCCGTTGAAGCTAAATCATGTATGTCACAAGTATTTGAAGCTGAACCATTTGTTGCTCATGTATTTGAAGCTTCTACTTCGCATTGATTTGAAGCTAAATCATGTGATTCGCATGGATTTGAACCTCACTCGTTTGTTTCGCCTGCATTTGAACTATATCATGTATATCACAAGTATATGAAGCTAAAGCATTTGTTTCGCATGGATTTGTAGATAAGCCTTCTACTTCGCATTGATTTGAAGCTAAATCATGTGTTTCGCATGGATTTGAAGCTAACTCGTTAGTTTTGCATGCTGTTGAAGCTAAATCATGTATATCACAAGTATTTGAAGCTAAACCATTTGTTTCGCAAGGATACGAAGATCAGCCTTCTACTTCGCATTGATAAGAAGCAAAATCATGTGTTTCGCATGGATTTGAAGCTAACTCGTTCGTTTCGCTTGCATTTGAAGCTAAATCATGCACATCACAAGTATTTGGAGCTAAATCATTTGTTTCCCATTGACTTGAAGCTAAACCTTCTACATCGCATTGATTTGATGCTAAATCATGTGTTTCGAATGAATGTGAAGCTAACTCGTTTGCTTCGCTTCCAGCTGAAGCTAAATCATTTATATCGTAAGTATTTGAAGCTAAATCATTTGTTTCGCATGGATTTGAAGCTAAACCTTCTACCTCGCATTGATTTCAAGATAAGACATGTGTTTCGCATGGATTTGAAGCTAACTCGCTTGTTTCGCTTCCAGTAGAAGCTAAATCATTTATATCGTAAGTAGTAGAAGCAAAATCATTTGTTTCGAATGGATTCGAAGCTAAACCTTCCACTTCGCATTGATTTGAAGCTAAATCAGGTGTTTCGCATGCAGTTGAAGCTAAGTCATGAATATCACAAGTATTTGAAGCTGAACCATATGTTTCGCATGAATATTAAGCATGTGCTTCGAATGAATTTGAAGCTAAATCAAGTGTTTCGCTTGGATTTGAAGCTAACTCGTTTGTTTCGCTTGCTGTTGAATATAAATCATGTATATCACAAGTATTTGAAGCTGAACCATTTGTTACGCATGGATTTGAAACCACGCCGTCTACTTCGCATTGATTTGAAGCTGAATCATGTGTTTCGCTTGTATTTGAAGATAACTCGTTTGTTTCTCATGTAGTTGAAGCTAAATCATGTATATCAAGAGCATTTGAAACTAAACTATTTGATTCGCATGGACTTGAAGCTATGCCTTCTACTTCGCATTGATTTGAAGCTAAACCATTTGTTTCGCATGGATTCGAAGATAAGCCTTCTACTTTGCATTGATTTGAAGCTAAATCAAGTGTTTCGCTTGTATTTGAAACTAACTCGTTTGTTTCGCACGCAGTTGAAGCTAAATCATGTATATCACAAGTATTTGCAGCTGGTCCATTTGCTACGCATGAATATTAAGCTAAGCCATGTGTTACGAATGAATTTGAAGCTAAATCATGTATTTCGCCTGTATTTGATGCTAAATCATGTATATCACAAGTATTTGAAGCTAAACCATTTGTTTCGCATGGATTCGAAGATAAGCCTTCTACTTCGCATTGATTTGAAGTTAAATCGTGTGTTTCGTATGGATTTGAAGCTAACTCGTTTGTTTCGCATGCAGTTGAATCTAAATCATTTATTTTGCAAGTATTAGAAGCTAAATCATTTGTTTCGCATAGATTCCAAGCTAAACCTTCTACTTCGCATTGATTTGATGCTAAATCATGTGTTTCGCATGTATTTGAAGCTATATCTTCTATTCCGCATTGATTTGAAGAGAAATCATGTGTTTCGCATGCATTTGAAGCTAAATCATGTATATCACAAGTATTTGAAGCTGAACCATTTATTTCTCATGTATTTGAAGCTAAGCCTCCTACATCGCATTGATTTGAGCTAAATCATGTATTTCGCTTGTATTTGAAGCTAACTCGCTTGCATCGCATTCAGTTGAAGCTTAATTATGAATGTCACAAGTATTTGAAGCTAAACCATTCGTTTCGCATGGATTTGAAGCTAAGCCTTCTACTTCTCATTGATTTGATGCTACATTATGTGTTTCGCGTGGATTTCAAGCTAACTCGTTTGTTTCTCCTGCATTTGAAGCAAAATCATGTATATCACACATATTTGAAGCTAATACATTTGTCTCGCATGGATTCGATGATCAGCCTTCTATTTCGCATAGATTTGAAGCTAAATCGTGTGTTTCGCATGGATTTGAAGCTAACTCGTTTGTTCCACATGCAGTTGAAGCTAAATCATGTATATCACAAGTATTTGAAGCTGAACCATTTGTTACGCATGGATTTGAAACCACGCCGTCTACTTCGCATTGATTTGAAGCTGTATCATGTGTTTCGCTTGTATTTGAAGATAACTCGTTTGTTTCGCATGTAGTTGAAGCTAAATCATGTATATCACAAGCATTTGAAGCTATACCATTTGTTTCGCCTGGATTTGAAGCTAAGCCTTCTACATCGCATTGATTTGAAGCAAAATCATGCATTTCGCATGGATTCGAAGCTAACTCGTTTGATTCGCTTGCTGTTGAAGCAAAATCACGCATATCACAAGTATTTGAAACTAAACCATTTGTTTCGCATGAATTCGAAGATCTGCCTTCTAGTTCGCATTGATTTGAAGCTAAATCACGTGTTTCGCATAGATTAGAAGCTAACTCGTTTGTTTCACATTCATTTGAAGCTATATCACTTCTATCGCAAGTATTTGAAGCTAAATCATGTTTTTCGCATGTATTTGAAGATAAGCCTTCTACTTCGCATTGATTTCAAGCTAAATCATGTGTTTCGCATGCTTTTGAAGCTAACTCGATTGTTTCGCATGCAGTTGAAGGTAAATCATGTACATCACAATTATTTGATGCTAAACCATTTGTTTCGCATGAATTTGAAGCTAAACCATCTACATCGCATTGATTTGTAGCTAAATCAATTGTTTCGCTGGTATTAGAAGCTAGTTCGTTTGTTTCGCCTGCACTTGAAGCTATATCACTTATATTCGCATGTATTTGAAGCAAAACCTTTCTTTTCGCATGGTTTTGAAGCAAAGCCTTCTACTTCGCATGAATTTATAGTTAAATCATGTGTTTCGCTTGGATTTGAAGCTAACTCGTTTGTTTCGCATATAGATGAAGCTCAGACATGTATATCACAAGTATTTGAACCCAAACCATTTGTTTCGCATGGATTTGAAGCTAAACCATTTGATTCGATTGTATTTGAAGCTAACTCGTTTGTTTCGCACGCCGTTGAAGCTAAATCATGTATATCACAAGATTTTGAAGCTAAACCATTTGTTTGGCAAGAATTTGAAGCTAAGCCTTCTACTTCGCATTGATTTGAAGTTAAATCATGTGTTTCGCTTGGATTTGAAGCTAACTCGTTTGTTTCTCCTGCATTTGAAGCTATATCACATATATTCGCAAGTATTTGAAGCTGAACCATACGTTCCGCGTGGATTTGAAGCTAAGCCTTCTACTTCGCTTCGATTTGAAGCTCAATCATGTCATTCACAGAGATTTGAAGCTAATTCAATTGTTTCACCTGCATATGAAGCTATATCACTTATATTCGCAAGTATTTGTAGTTAAACCATTCGTTTCGCATGGATTTGAAGCTAAGCCTTCAACTTCGCATTGACTTGAAGCTAAATCATGTGTTTTGCTTGGATTTGAAGCTAACTCGTCTGTTCCGCATGCAGTTGAAGCTAAATCATGTATATCACAGGTATTTGAAGCTAAACAATTAGTTTCGCATTTATTCGGAGATAAGCCTTCTACTTCGCATTGATTTGAAGCTAAATCATGTGTTTGGCATGGATTTGAAGCTAACTCGTTTGTTTCCAATGCATTTGAAGATAAATCATGTATATCACAGGTATTTGAAGCTAAACCATTAGTTTCGCATGGATTCGAAGATAAGCCTTCTACTTCGCATTGATTTGAAGCTGAATCATGTGTTTGGCATGTATTTGAATCTAACTCGTTTATTTCGCATGCAGTTGAAGCTAAATCATGTATATCACAAGTATTTGAAGCTAAAACATTTCATTCGCATGGATTCGAAGATCAGCCTTCTGCTTCGCATTGATTTGAAGATAAATCATGTATTTTGCACGGATTTGAAGCTAACACGTTTGTTTCGCATTATGTTGAAGCTAAATCATGTATGTCACAAGTATTTGAAGCTGAACCATTTGTTGCTCATGTATTTGAAGCTTCTACTTCGCATTGATTTGAAGCTAAATCATGTGATTCGCATGGATTTGAACCTCACTCGTTTGTTTCGCCTGCATTTGAACTATATCATGTATATCACAAGTATATGAAGCTAAAGCATTTGTTTCGCATGGATTTGTAGATAAGCCTTCTACTTCGCATTGATTTGAAGCTAAATCATGTGTTTCGCATGGATTTGAAGCTAACTCGTTCGTTTCGCTTGCATTTGAAGCTAAATCATGCACATCACAAGTATTTGGAGCTAAATCATTTGTTTCCCATTGACTTGAAGCTAAACCTTCTACATCGCATTGATTTGATGCTAAATCATGTGTTTCGAATGAATGTGAAGCTAACTCGTTTGCTTCGCTTCCAGCTGAAGCTAAATCATTTATATCGTAAGTATTTGAAGCTAAATCATTTGTTTCGCATGGATTTGAAGCTAAACCTTCTACCTCGCATTGATTTCAAGATAAGACATGTGTTTCGCATGGATTTGAAGCTAACTCGCTTGTTTCGCTTCCAGTAGAAGCTAAATCATTTATATCGTAAGTAGTAGAAGCAAAATCATTTGTTTCGCATGGATTTGAAGCTAAACCTTCTACATCGCATTGATTTGAGCTAAATCATGTCTTTCGCTTGCATTTGAAGCTAACTCGCTTGCTTCGCATGCAGTGGAAGCTAAATTATGTATATCACAAGTATTTGAAGCTAAACCATTTGCTTCGCATGATTATTAAGCTAAATCATGTGTTTTGCATGGATTTGAAGCTAACTCGTTTGTTTCGCCAGCATTTGAAGCTATATCACTTATATTCGCAAGTATTTGAATGTCAATCATTCGTTTCGCATGGATTTGATGCTAAGCCTTCTACTTCGCATTGAGTTGAGGCTAAATTATGTGCTTTGCATGGATTTGCAGCTAACTCATTTGTTTCGCATGCAATTGAATCTAAATCATGTATATCACTAGTATTTGAAGCTAAACCATTTGATACGCATGGATTTGAATCTTAGCATTCTCCTTCGCATTGATTTGAATCTAAATCACGTGTTTCGCATGGATTTGAAACTAACTCGTTGGTTTCGCATGCAGTTGAAGCTAAATCATGTATATCACAAGTATTTGATGCTAAACCATTTGTTTCGCATGGATTTGAAGCTAAGCCTTCTACTTCGCAATTGATTTGAAGCTGAATCCTGTGTTTCGCATGGATTTGAAGCTAACTCGTTTGTTTCGCATGCTGTTGAGGCTAAGTCAAGTATATCACAAGTACATGAAGCAAAACCATTTGTTTCGCATGGATTCGAAGATAACCCTTCTACTTCGCATTGATTTGAATCTAAATCACGTGTTTCGCATGGATTTGAAACTAACTCGTTGGTTTCGCATGCACTTGAATCTAAATCATGTATATCACAAGTATTTGAAGCTAAACCATTTGATTCGCGCGGGTTTGAAGCTAGGCCTTCTACTTTGCATTGATTTGAAGCTAAATCATGTGTTTCGCTTGGATTTGAAGCTAACTCGTATGTTTCGCACGCTGTTGAAGATAAATCATGTATATTACAAGTATTTGACTCTGAACCATTTGATCCGCATGATTATTAAGCTAAATCATGTGTTTTGCATGGATTTGAAGCTAACTCGTTTGTTTCGCCAGCATTTGAAGCTATATCACTTATATTCGCAAGTATTTGAATGTCAATCATTCGTTTCGCATGGATTTGATGCTAAGCCTTCTACTTCGCATTGAGTTGAGGCTAAATTATGTGCTTTGCATGGATTTGCAGCTAACTCATTTGTTTCGCATGCAATTGAATCTAAATCATGTATATCACTAGTATTTGAAGCTAAACCATTTGATACGCATGGATTTGAATCTTAGCATTCTCCTTCGCATTGATTTGAATCTAAATCACGTGTTTCGCATGGATTTGAAACTAACTCGTTGGTTTCGCATGCAGTTGAAGCTAAATCATGTATATCACAAGTATTTGATGCTAAACCATTTGTTTCGCATGGATTTGAAGCTAAGCCTTCTACTTCGCAATTGATTTGAAGCTGAATCCTGTGTTTCGCATGGATTTGAAGCTAACTCGTTTGTTTCGCATGCTGTTGAGGCTAAGTCAAGTATATCACAAGTACATGAAGCAAAACCATTTGTTTCGCATGGATTCGAAGATAACCCTTCTACTTCGCATTGATTTGAATCTAAATCACGTGTTTCGCATGGATTTGAAACTAACTCGTTGGTTTCGCATGCACTTGAATCTAAATCATGTATATCACAAGTATTTGAACCTAAACCATTCGTTTCGCATGAATTTGAAGCTCGGCCTTCTACTTCGTATTGAATTGAAGCTATATCACGTGTTTCGCTTAGATTTGAAGCTAATTCGCTCGTTTCGCACGCAGTTGAAGCTAAATCATGTATATCACAAGTATTTGAACCTAAACCATTCGTTTCGCATGAATTTGAAGCTCAGCCTTCTTCTTCGCATTGATTTGATATTAAATCATGTGTTTCCCTTGGATTTGAAGCTAACTCGCTTGATTCGCATGCAGTTGACACTAAATCGTGTTCATCACAAGTATTTGAAGCTAAACCACTTGTTTCACGTGGATTTGAAGCTAAGCCTTCTACTATGCATTGATTTGCAGCTACATCATGTGTTTCGCATGGATTTGAAGCTAAGTCGTTTATATCACCTGCATTTGAAGCCATATCACTTATATCGCAATTATCTGACGCTAAATCATTTGTTTCTCAAGAATTTGAAGTTAAACCATCTACATCGCATTGAATTGAAGCTAAATCAATTGTTCTGCATGGATTTGAAGCAAAGCCTACTACATCGCATTAATTTGAAGCTAAATTAATTGTTTCGCATGGATTTCAAGCTAACTCGTTTGTTTCGCATGCTGTTGAAGCTAAGTCAAGTATATCGCAAGTACATAAAGCAAAACCATTTGTTTCGCATGGATTCGAAGATAACCCTTCTACTTCGCATTGATTTGAAGATAAATAATGTGTTTCGCTTGGATTTGAAACTAACTCGTTTGTATCGCACGCACTTGAATCTAAATCAAGTATATCACAAGTATTTGAAGCTAAACCGTTTGATTCGCTTGGATCTGTAGCTAAGCCTTCTACTTCGCATTGATTTTAAGCTAAATCATACGTTTCGCATGGATTTAAAGCTAACTCGTTTGTTTCGCATGCAGTTGAAGCTAAATCATGTATATCACAAGTATTTGAAGCTAAACCATTTGTTTCGCATGGATTCGAATATCAGCCTTCTGCTTCGCACTGATTTGATGTTAAATCATATGTTTCGCATGGATTTGAAGCTAACTCGTTTGTTTGCATGCAGTTGAAGATAAGTCATGTATATCACAAGTATTTGAAGATAAACCATTTGATTCCCATGGATTTGAAGCTATGCCTTCTACTTCGCATTGATTTGGAGCTAAATCATGTGTTTCGCATGGATTTAAGGCTAACTCGTTTGTTTCGCATGCAGTTGAAGCTAAATCATGTATATCACAATTTGTTTGAAGCTAAACCATTTGTTTTGCATGGATTCGAAGATAATCCTTCTACTTCGCATTGATTTGAAGCTAAATCATGTGTTTCGTATGGATTTGACGCAAAGCCTTCTACTTCGCACTGATTTGGAGTTAAATAATGTGTTTCGCATGGATTTGAAGATAAGCCTCCTACTTCGCATTGATTTGATGCTAAATCATGTGTTTCGCATGGATTTGAAGCTAAGCCTTCTACCTCGCATTGATTTGAAGCTAAATAATGTGTTTCGCTTGGATTTTAAGCTAACTCGTTTGTATCACATGCAGTTGAAGTTAAATCATGTATATCACAAGTATTTGAAGATAAACCATTTGATTCCCATGGATTTGAAGCTATTCCTTCTACTTCGCATTGATTTGGAGCTAAATCACGAGTTTCGCATGGATTTAAAGCTAACTCGTTTGTTTCGCATGCACTTGAATATAAATCAAGAATATCACAAGTATTTGAAGCTAAACCGTTTGATTCGCATGGATTTGAAGCTAAGCCTTCTACCTCGCATTGATTTGAAGCTAAATAATGTGTTTCGCATGGATTTGAAGCTAACTCGTTTGTATCACATGCAGTTGAAGTTAAATCATGTATATCACAAGTATTTGAATCTAAACCATTTGATTCGCACGGTTTTGATGATAACCCTTCTAGTTCGCATTGATTTGAAGCTAAATCATGTGTTTCGCATGGATTTGAAGCTAAATCGTTTGTTTCGCATGCAGTTGATGCTGAATCATGTATATCACAAGTATTTGCAGCTAAACCATTTGTTTCGCATGGATTCGTAGATAAGCCTTCTACTTCGCATCGATTTGAATCTAAACCATGTGTTTCGAATGGATTTGAAGTTAACTCGTTTGTTAGGCATGCTCTTGAAGCTATATCATGTATATCACAAGTATTTGAAGTTAAACCATTTGTTTCGCATGGATTCGAAGATAAG
The DNA here is from genome assembly GCF_051020955.1 of Megalopta genalis. Taxonomy (NCBI): domain Eukaryota; kingdom Metazoa; phylum Arthropoda; class Insecta; order Hymenoptera; family Halictidae; genus Megalopta; species Megalopta genalis. The sequence goes on from NW_027476152.1 coordinate 270,804, forward strand.
CCTTCTACTTCGCATTAAATTGAAGCTAAATCATGTTTTTCGCATGGATTTGAAGCTAACACGTTTGTTTCGCATGCTGTTGACGCCAAATCATGTATATCACAAGTATTTGAACCTAAACCATTTTATTCGCATGGGTTTGAAGCTAAGCCTTCTACTTCGCATGGAATTGAAGCTCAATCATGTGTTTCGCATGGATTTGAAGCTAACTCGTTCGTTTCGCACGCAGTTGAATCTGAATCATGTATATCACAAGTATTTGAATCTAAACCATTTGATTCGCATGGATTTGAAGATAAGCCTTCTACATCGCATTGATTTGAAGCTCAATCATGTGATTCCTTTGGAATTGAAGTATTCTCGTATGTTTCGCATGCTGTTGAAGCTAAATCATGTATATCACAAGTATTTGAACCTAAACCATTCGTTTCGCATGAATTTGAAGCTCAGCCTTCTACTTCGTATTGAATTGAAGCTATATCACGTGTTTCGCTTAGATTTGAAGCTAATTCGCTCGTTTCGCACGCAGTTGAAGCTAAATCATGTATATCACAAGTATTTGAACCTAAACCATTCTTTTCGCATGAATTTGAAGCTCAGCCTTCTTCTTCGCATTGATTTGAAGCTAAATCATGTGTTTCGCTTGGATTTCAAGCTAACTCGTATGTTTCGCACGCTGTTGAAGATAAATCATGTATATTACAAGTATTTGACGCTGAACCATTTGATCCGCATGGATTTGAAGCTAAGCCTTCTGTGTAGCATTGATTTGAAACTGAATCATGTGATGCCTTTGGATTTGAATCTATCTCGTTTGTTTCGCATGCTGTTGACGCCAAATCATGTATATCACAAGTATTTGAACCTAAACCATTTTATTCGCATGGGTTTGAAGCTAAGCCTTCTACTTCGCATTGAATTGAAGCTCAATCATGTGTTTCGCTTGGATTTGATGCTAACTCGTTCGTTTCGTATGCTGTTGAAGCTAAATCATGTATATCACAAGTATTTGAACCTAAACCATTCGTTTCGCATGAATTTGAAGCTCAGCCTTCTACTTCGCATTGATTTGATGTTAAATCACGTGTTTCCCTTGGATTTGAAGCTAACTCGCTTGATTCGCATGCAGTTGACACTAAATCGTGTTCATCACAAGTATTTGAAGCTAAACCACTTGTTTCACGTGGATTTGAAGCTAAGCCTTCTACTATGCATTGATTTGCAGCTACATCATGTGTATCGCATGGATTTGAAGCTAAGTCGTTTATATCACCTGCATTTGAAGCCATATCACTTATATCGCAATTATATGACGCTAAATCATTTGTTTCTCAAGAATTTGAAGCTAAACCATCTACATCGCATTGAATTGAAGCTAAATCAATTGTTTTGCATGGATTTGAAGCAAAGCCTACTACTTCGCATTAATTTGAAGCTAAATTAATTGTTTCGCTTGGATTTAAAGCTATCTCGTTTGTTTCGCATGCAGTCGGAGCTAAATCATGTATATCACAAGTATTTGAACCTAAACCATTTGCTTCGCATGGATTTGAACTTAATCCTTCTACTTCGCATTGATTTGAAGCTAAATCATGTGTTTCGCATGGATTTGAAGCTAACTCGTTTGTTTCGCCTGCATTTGAAGCTATTTCATTTAATCCGGAGGTATTTGAAGGTAAATCTTTTGTTTCGCATGGATTTGAAGCTAGCTCGTTTGTTTCGCATGCAGTTGAAGCGAAATCATGTATATCACAAGTGCTTGAAGCTAAACCATTTGATTCGCATGGATTTGAAGATAAGCCTTCTACATCGCATTGATTTGAAGCTCAATCATGTGATTCCTTTGGAATTGAAGTATTCTCGTATGTTTCGCATGCTGTTGAAGCTAAATCATGTATATCACAAGTATTTGAACCTAAACCATTCGTTTCGCATGAATTTGAAGCTCAGCCTTCTACTTCGTATTGAATTGAAGCTATATCACGTGTTTCGCTTAGATTTGAAGCTAATTCGCTCGTTTCGCACGCAGTTGAAGCTAAATCATGTATATCACAAGTATTTGAACCTAAACCATTCTTTTCGCATGAATTTGAAGCTCAGCCTTCTTCTTCGCATTGATTTGAAGCTAAATCATGTGTTTCGCTTGGATTTCAAGCTAACTCGTATGTTTCGCACGCTGTTGAAGATAAATCATGTATATTACAAGTATTTGACGCTGAACCATTTGATCCGCATGGATTTGAAGCTAAGCCTTCTGTGTAGCATTGATTTGAAACTGAATCATGTGATGCCTTTGGATTTGAATCTATCTCGTTTGTTTCGCATGCTGTTGACGCCAAATCATGTATATCACAAGTATTTGAACCTAAACCATTTTATTCGCATGGGTTTGAAGCTAAGCCTTCTACTTCGCATTGAATTGAAGCTCAATCATGTGTTTCGCTTGGATTTGAAGCTAACTCGTTCGTTTCGCACGCAGTTGAATCTGAATCATGTATATCACAAGTATTTGAATCTAAACCATTTGATTCGCATGGATTTGAAGATAAGCCTTCTACATCGCATTGATTTGAAGCTCAATCATGTGATTCCTTTGGAATTGAAGTATTCTCGTATGTTTCGCATGCTGTTGAAGCTAAATCATGTATATCACAAGTATTTGAACCTAAACCATTCGTTTCGCATGAATTTGAAGCTCAGCCTTCTACTTCGTATTGAATTGAAGCTATATCACGTGTTTCGCTTAGATTTGAAGCTAATTCGCTCGTTTCGCACGCAGTTGAAGCTAAATCATGTATATCACAAGTATTTGAACCTAAACAATTCGTTTCGCATGAATTTGAAGCTCAGCCTTCTTCTTCGCATTGATTTGATGTTAAATCATGTGTTTCCCTTGGATTTGAAGCTAACTCGCTTGATTCGCATGCAGTTGACACTAAATCGTGTTCATCACAAGTATTTGAAGCTAAACCACTTGTTTCACGTGGATTTGAAGCTAAGCCTTCTACTATGCATTGATTTGCAGCTACATCATGTGTTTCGCATGGATTTGAAGCTATGTCGTTTATATCACCTGCATTTGAAGCCATATCACTTATATCGCAATTATATGACGCTAAATCATTTGTTTCTCAAGAATTTGAAGCTAAACCATCTACATCGCATTGAATTGAAGCTAAATCAATTGTTTTGCATGGATTTGAAGCAAAGCCTACTACTTCGCATTAATTTGAAGCTAAATTAATTGTTTCGCTTGGATTTAAAGCTATCTCGTTTGTTTCGCATGCAGTCGGAGCTAAATCATGTATATCACAAGTATTTGAACCTAAACCATTTGCTTCGCATGGATTTGAACTTAATCCTTCTACTTCGCATTGATTTGAAGCTAAATCATGTGTTTCGCATGGATTTGAAGCTAACTCGTTTGTTTCGCCTGCATTTGAAGCTATTTCATTTAATCCGGAGGTATTTGAAGGTAAATCTTTTGTTTCGCATGGATTTGAAGCTAGCTCGTTTGTTTCGCATGCAGTTGAAGCGAAATCATGTATATCACAAGTGCTTGAAGCTAAACCGTTTGATCCGCATGGATTTGAAGCTATGCTTTCTACTTCGCATTGATTTGAAGCTAAATCATGTTTTTCGCATGGATATGAAGCTAACTCGTTGTTTTCGCATGCAGTTGAAGCAAAATAATGCATATCACAGGTATTTGAAGCTAAACCATTTGTTTCGCATGGATTCGAAGATAAGCCTTCTACTTCGCAAAGATTTGAAGCTAACTCGTTTGTTTCGCATGCTGTTGAAGCTATATCATGTATATGACAAGTATTTGAAGTTAAACCATTTGTTTCGCATGGATTCGAAGATAAGCCTTCTACTTCGCATTGAATTGAAGCTAAATCATGTTTTTCGCATGGATTTGAAGCTAACACGTTTGTTTCGCATGCTGTTGACGCCAAATCATGTATATCACAAGTATTTGAACCTAAACCATTTTATTCGCATGGGTTTGAAGCTAAGCCTTCTACTTCGCATGGAATTGAAGCTCAATCATGTGTTTCGCATGGATTTGAAGCTAACTCGTTCGTTTCGCACGCAGTTGAATCTGAATCATGTATATCACAAGTATTTGAATCTAAACCATTTGATTCGCATGGATTTGAAGATAAGCCTTCTACATCGCATTGATTTGAAGCTCAATCATGTGATTCCTTTGGAATTGAAGTATTCTCGTATGTTTCGCATGCTGTTGAAGCTAAATCATGTATATCACAAGTATTTGAACCTAAACCATTCGTTTCGCATGAATTTGAAGCTCAGCCTTCTACTTCGTATTGAATTGAAGCTATATCACGTGTTTCGCTTAGATTTGAAGCTAATTCGCTCGTTTCGCACGCAGTTGAAGCTAAATCATGTATATCACAAGTATTTGAACCTAAACCATTCTTTTCGCATGAATTTGAAGCTCAGCCTTCTTCTTCGCATTGATTTGAAGCTAAATCATGTGTTTCGCTTGGATTTCAAGCTAACTCGTATGTTTCGCACGCTGTTGAAGATAAATCATGTATATTACAAGTATTTGACGCTGAACCATTTGATCTGCATGGATTTGAAGCTAAGCCTTCTGTGTAGCATTGATTTGAAACTGAATCATGTGATGCCTTTGGATTTGAATCTATCTCGTTTGTTTCGCATGCTGTTGACGCCAAATCATGTATATCACAAGTATTTGAACCTAAACCATTTTATTCGCATGGGTTTGAAGCTAAGCCTTCTACTTCGCATTGAATTGAAGCTCAATCATGTGTTTCGCTTGGATTTGAAGCTAACTCGTTCGTTTCGCACGCAGTTGAATCTGAATCATGTATATCACAAGTATTTGAATCTAAACCATTTGATTCGCATGGATTTGAAGATAAGCCTTCTACATCGCATTGATTTGAAGCTCAATCATGTGATTCCTTTGGAATTGAAGTATTCTCGTATGTTTCGCATGCTGTTGAAGCTAAATCATGTATATCACAAGTATTTGAACCTAAACCATTCGTTTCGCATGAATTTGAAGCTCAGCCTTCTACTTCGTATTGAATTGAAGCTATATCACGTGTTTCGCTTAGATTTGAAGCTAATTCGCTCGTTTCGCACGCAGTTGAAGCTAAATCATGTATATCACAAGTATTTGAACCTAAACAATTCGTTTCGCATGAATTTGAAGCTCAGCCTTCTTCTTCGCATTGATTTGATGTTAAATCATGTGTTTCCCTTGGATTTGAAGCTAACTCGCTTGATTCGCATGCAGTTCACACTAAATCGTGTTCATCACAAGTATTTGAAGCTAAACCACTTGTTTCACGTGGATTTGAAGCTAAGCATTCTACTATGCATTGATTTGCAGCTACATCATGTGTTTCGCATGGATTTGAAGCTAAGTCGTTTATATCACCTGCATTTGAAGCCATATCACTTATATCGCAATTATCTGACGCTAAATCATTTGTTTCTCAAGAATTTGAAGCTAAACCATCTACATCGCATTGAATTGAAGCTAAATCAATTGTTTTGCATGGATTTGAAGCAAAGCCTACTACATCGCATTAATTTGAAGCTAAATTAATTGTTTCGCATGGATTTGAAACTAACTCGTTTGTATCGCACGCACTTGAATCTAAATCAAGTATATCACAAGTATTTGAAGCTAAACCGTTTGATTCGCATGGATCTGTAGCTAAGCCTTCTACTTCGCATTGATTTTAAGCTAAATCATACGTTTCGCATGGATTTAAAGCTAACTCGTTTGTTTCGCATGCAGTTGAAGCTAAATCATGTATATCACAAGTATTTGAAGCTAAACCATTTGTTTCGCATGGATTCGAATATCAGCCTTCTGCTTCGCAGTGATTTGATGTTAAATCATATGTTTCGCATGGATTTGAAGGTAAGCCTTCTACCTCGCATTGATTTGAAAATAAATCATGTGTTTCGCTTGGATTTGACGCTAACTCGTTTGTTTCGCACGCACTTGAATCTAAATCAAGTATATCACAAGTATTTGAAGCTAAACCATTTGTTTTGCATGGATTCGAAGATCAGCCTTCTGCTTCGCAGTGATTTGATGTTAAATCATATGTTTCGCATGGATTTGAAGGTAAGCCTTCTACCTCGCATTGATTTGAAAATAAATCATGTGTTTCGCTTGGATTTGACGCTAACTCGTTTGTTTCGCACGCACTTGAATCTAAATCAAGTATATCACAAGTATTTGAAGCTAAACCATTTGTTTTGCATGGATTCGAAGATCAGCCTTCTGCCTCGCTTTGATTTGATGTTAAATCATATGTTTCGCATGGATTTGAACCTATCTCGTTTGTTACGCATGCACTTGAATCTAAATCATGTATATCACAAGCATTTGAAGCTAAACCATTTGATTCGCGTGGATTTGAAGCTAGGCCTTCTACTTTGCATTGATTTGAAGCTAAATCATGTGTTTTGCTTGGATTTCAAGCTAACTCGTATGTTTCGCACGCTGTTGAAGATAAATCATGTATATTACAAGTATTTGACGCTGAACCATTTGATCCGCATGGATTTGAAGCTAAGCCTTCTGTGTCGCATTGATTTGAAACTGAATCATGTGATGCCTTTGGATTTGAATCTATCTCGTTTGTTTCGCATGCTGTTGACGCCAAATCATGTATATCACAAGTATTTGAACCTAAACCATTTTATTCGCATGGGTTTGAAGCTAAGCCTTCTACTTCGCATTGAATTGAAGCTCAATCATGTGTTTCGCTTGGATTTGAAGCTAACTCGCTTGATTCGCATGCAGTTGACACTAAATCGTGTTCACCACAAGTATTTGAAGCTAAACCACTTGTTTCACGTGGATTTGAAGCTAAGCCTTCTACTATGCATTGATTTGCAGCTACATCATGTGTTTCGCATGGATTTGAAGCTAAGTCGTTTATATCACCTGCATTTGACGCCATATCACTTATATCGCAATTATATGACGCTAAATCATTTGTTTCTCAAGAATTTGAAGCTAAACCATCTACATCGCATTGAATTGAAGCTAAATCAATTGTTTTGCATGGATTTGAAGCAAAGCCTACTACTTCGCATTAATTTGAAGCTAAATTAATTGTTTCGCTTGGATTTAAAGCTATCTCGTTTGTTTCGCATGCAGTCGGAGCTAAATCATGTATATCACAAGTATTTGAACCTAAACCATTTGCTTCGCATGGATTTGAACTTAATCCTTCTACTTCGCATTGATTTGAAGCTAAATCATGTGTTTCGCATGGATTTGAAGCTAACTCGTTTGTTTCGCCTGCATTTGAAGCTATTTCATTTAATCCGGAGGTATTTGAAGGTAAACCTTTTGTTTCGCATGGATTTGAAGCTAGCTCGTTTGTTTCGCATGCAGTTGAAGCGAAATCATGTATATCACAAGTGCTTGAAGCTAAACCGTTTGATCCGCATGGATTTGAAGCTATGCTTTCTACTTCGCATTGATTTGAAGATAAATCATGTGTTTCGCTTGAATTCGAAGCTAAGGCGTTTGTTTCGCATGCTGTTGAAGCTAAATCATGTATATCACAGATATTCGAAGCAAAATCATTTGTTCCGCATGGATTTGAAGCTAAGCCTTCTACTTCGCATTGATTTGAAGCTAAATCATGCGTTTCGCATGGATTTGAATCTAACTCGATTGTTTCGCATGCCGTTGAAGCTAAATCATGTATATGACAAGTATTTGAAGCTAAACCATTTGTTTCGCATGGATTCAAAGATCAGTCTTCTACTTCGCATTGATTTGAAGCTAAATCATGATTTTCGCATGGATATGAAGCTAACTCGTTGTTTTCGCATGCAGTTGAAGCAAAATAATGCATATCACAGGTATTTGAAGCTAAACCATTTGTTTCGCATGGATTCGAAGATAAGCCTTCTACTTCGCAAAGATTTGAAGCTAACTCGTTTGTTTCGCATGCTGTTGAAGCTAAATCATGTATATCACAAGTATTTGAAGCTAAACCACTTGTTTCGCATGGATTCGAAGATCAGTCTTCTACTTCGCATTGATTGGAAGCTAAATCATGTGTTTCGCAAGGATTTGAAGCTAACTCGTTGGTTTCGCAAGCAGTTGAAGCTAAATCATGTATATCACAAGTATTTGAAGCTAAACCACTTGTTTCGCATGGATTCAAAGATCAGTCTTCTACTTCGCAGTGATTGGAAGCTAAATCATGCGTTTCGCAACGATTTGAAGCTAACTCGTTATTTTCGCATGCAGTAGAAGTTAAATCATGTATATCACAAGTATTTGAAGCTAAACCACTTGTTTCACATGTATTCGAAGATAACCCTTCTACTTCGCATTGATTTGAAGCTAAATAATGTGTTTCGCATGGATTTGATGCTGACTCGTTTGTTTCGCATGCAATTGAAACTGAATCATGTATATCACAAGTATTTGAAGCTAAATCATTAGTTTCTCATTAATTTGAAGTTAAGCCTTCTACTTCGCATTGATTTGTGGCTAAATCATGTGTTTCGCATGTATTTAAAGCTAACTTGTTCGTTTCGCCTGCATTTGAAGCTATATCACTTCTATCGCAAGTATCTGAAGCTAAATCATTCGTTTCTCGTGGATTTGAAGCTAAACCATCTACATCGCATTTATTTGAAGATAAATCATGTGTTACGCATCGATTTGAAGCTAACTCGTTTGATTTGCCGGCATTTGAAGCAAAATCACGTATAACACAAGTATTTAAAGCTAAACCACTTGTTTCGCATGGATTCGAAGATAAGCCTTCTACTTCGCATTGATTTGAAGCTAAATAATGTGTTTCGCATGGATTTGATGCTGACTCGTTTGTTTCTCATGCAATTGAAACTGAATCATGTATATCACAAGTATTTGAAGCTAAATCATTAGTTTCTCATTAATTTGAAGTTAAGCCTTCTACTTCGCATTGATTTGTGGCTAAATCATGTGTTTCGCATGTATTTAAAGCTAACTTGTTCGTTTCGCCTGCATTTGAAGCTATATCACTTCTATCGCAAGTATCTGAAGCTAAATCATTCGTTTCTCGTGGATTTGAAGCTAAACCATCTACATCGCATTTATTTGAAGATAAATCATGTGTTACGCATCGATTTGAAGCTAACTCGTTTGATTCGCCGGCATTTGAAGCAAAATCACGTATATCACAAATATTTAAAGCTAAACCACTTGTTTCGCATGGATTCGAAGATAACCCTTCTACTTCCCATTGATTTGAAGCTAAATAATGTGTTTCGCATGGATTTGAAGCTAACTCGTTTGTTTCGCATGCTGTTGAAGCTAAATCATGTATATCACAAGTATTTGAAGCTAAACCACTTGTTTCGCATGGAATCAAAGATCAGTCTTCTACTTCGCATTGATTGGAAGCTAAATCATGTGTTTCGCAAGGATTTGAAGCTAACTCGTTATTTTCGCATGCAGTAGAAGCTAAATCATGTATATCACAGGTATTTGAAGCTAAACCATTTGTTTCGCATGGATTCGTAGATAACCCTTCTACTTCGCTTTGATTTGAAGCTAAATCATGTGTTTCGCATGGATTTGAAGCAAAGCCTTCTACTTCGCATTAATATGAGGCTAAAACACGTGTTTCGCTTGGATTTGAAGCTAACTCGTTTTTTTCGCATGCAGCAGAAGCTAAATCATGTATATCACAGGTATTTGAAGCTAAACCATTTGTTTCGCATTGATTCCTAGATAACCCTTCTACTTCGCTTTGATTTGAAGCTAAATCGTGTGTTTCGCATGGATTTGAAGCAAAGCCTTCTACTTCGCATTGATTTGAAGCTAAATCATGTGTTTCGCATGGATTTGAAGCTAACTCGTTTGTTTCGCCTGCATTTGAAGCTATTTCATTTAATCCGGAGGTATTTGAAGGTAAACCTTTTGTTTCGCATGGATTTGAAGCTAGCTCGTTTGTTTCGCATGCAGTTGAAGCGAAATCATGTATATCACAAGTGCTTGAAGCTAAACCGTTTGATCCGCATGGATTTGAAGCTATGCTTTCTACTTCGCATTGATTTGAAGATAAATCATGTGTTTCGCTTGAATTCGAAGCTAAGGCGTTTGTTTCGCATGCTGTTGAAGCTAAATCATGTATATCACAGATATTCGAAGCAAAATCATTTGTTCCGCATGGATTTGAAGATAAGCCTTCTACTTCGCATTGATTTGAAGCTAAATCATGCGTTTCGCATGGATTTGAATCTAACTCGATTGTTTCGCATGCCGTTTAAGCTAAATCATGTATATGACAAGTATTTGAAGCTAAACCATTTGTTTCGCATGGATTCAAAGATCAGTCTTCTACTTCGCATTGATTTGAAGCTAAATCATGTTTTTCGCATGGATATGAAGCTAACTCGTTGTTTTCGCATGCAGTTGAAGCAAAATAATGCATATCACAGGTATTTGAAGCTAAACCATTTGTTTCGCATGGATTCGAAGATAAGCCTTCTACTTCGCAAAGATTTGAAGCTAACTCGTTTGTTTCGCATGCTGTTGAAGCTAAATCATGTATATCACAAGTATTTGAAGCTAAACCACTTGTTTCGCATGGATTCGAAGATCAGTCTTCTACTTCGCATTGATTGGAAGCTAAATCATGTGTTTCGCAAGGATTTGAAGCTAACTCGTTGGTTTCGCAAGCAGTTGAAGCTAAATCATGTATATCACAAGTATTTGAAGCTAAACCACTTGTTTCGCATGGATTCAAAGATCAGTCTTCTACTTCGCAGTGATTGGAAGCTAAATCATGCGTTTCGCAACGATTTGAAGCTAACTCGTTATTTTCGCATGCAGTAGAAGTTAAATCATGTATATCACAAGTATTTGAAGCTATACCACTTGTTTCACATGTATTCGAAGATAACCCTTCTACTTCGCATTGATTTGAAGCTAAATAATGTGTTTCGCATGGATTTGATGCTGACTCGTTTGTTTCGCATGCAATTGAAACTGAATCATGTATATCACAAGTATTTGAAGCTAAATCATTAGTTTCTCATTAATTTGAAGTTAAGCCTTCTACTTCGCATTGATTTGTGGCTAAATCATGTGTTTCGCATGTATTTAAAGCTAACTTGTTCGTTTCGCCTGCATTTGAAGCTATATCACTTCTATCGCAAGTATCTGAAGCTAAATCATTCGTTTCTCGTGGATTTGAAGCTAAACCATCTACATCGCATTTATTTGAAGATAAATCATGTGTTACGCATCGATTTGAAGCTAACTCGTTTGATTCGCCGGCATTTGAAGCAAAATCACGTATATCACAAATATTTAAAGCTAAACCACTTGTTTCGCATGGATTCGAAGATAACCCTTCTACTTCCCATTGATTTGAAGCTAAATAATGTGTTTCGCATGGATTTGAAGCTAACTCGTTTGTTTCGCATGCTGTTGAAGCTAAATCATGTATATCACAAGTATTTGAAGCTAAACCACTTGTTTCGCATGGAATCAAAGATCAGTCTTCTACTTCGCATTGATTTGAAGCTAAATCTTGTGTTTCGCATGGATTTGAAGCTAACTCATTTGTTTCGCCTGCATTTGAAGCTATATCACATATATCGCAAGCACTTGAAGCTAAATCATTCGTTTTGCATGGATTTGAAGCTAAACCTTCTACTTCGCATTGATTTGATGCTAAATCATGTGTTTCGCTTGGATTTGAAGCTAACTCGTTTGTTTCGCATGCAGTTGAAGCTAAATCATGTATATCACAAGTATTTGAAGCTGGACCACTTGTTTCGCATGGATTTGAAGCTAAATCAATTATATCGCAAGTATTTGAAGATAAATAATTCTTTTCGCATGCATTTGAAGCTAAGCCTTCTACTTCGGATGGATTTGAAGCTAAATCATGCGTTACGCTTAGATTTAAAGCTAACTCATTTGTTTGGCATGCAGTTGAAGCTAAATCATGTATATCACAAGTATTTGAAACTAAACCACTTGTTTCGCATGGATTCGAAGATAATCCTTCTACTTCGCATAGATTTGATGCTAAATCATGTGTTTCGTTTGGATTTGAGGCTAACTCGTTTGTTTCGCATGCTGTTGAATGTAAATTATGTATATCACAAGTATTTGAAGCTAAACCATTTGTTTCGCATGGATTCGTAGATAACCCTTCTACTTCGCTTTGATTTGAACCTAAATCAAGTGTTTCACATGGATTTGAAGCTAACTCGTTTGTTTCGCATGCAGTTGAAGCTAAATTATGTATATCACAGGTATTTGAAGCTAAACCATTTGTTTCGCATGGATTCGAAGATAAGCCTCTACTTCGCATTGGTTTGAAGCTAAATCATGTGTTTCGCATGGGTTTAAAGCTAACTCGTTGTTTCGCATGCAGTTGAAGCTAAATCATGTATATCACAAGTGTTTGAAGCTAAACCATTTGTTTCGCATGGATTCGATGATAACCCTTCTACTTCGCATTGATTTGGAGTTAAATCATGTATTCGCATGGATTTAAAGCCATCTCGATGTTTCGCATGCAGTTGAAGCTAAATCATGTATATCACAAGTGTTTGAAGCTAAACCATTTGTTTCGCATGGATTCGATGATAACCCTTCTACTTCGCATTGATTTGAAGCTAAATCATGTGTTGCGCATGGATTAGAAGCTAACTCGTTTGTTTCGCATGCAGTTGAAGCTAAATCATGTATATCACAAATATTTGAAGCTAAACGATTTGTTTCGCATGGATTTGAAGATAAGCCACCTACTTCGCATTGATTTGGAGCTAAATCATGTGTTTCGCATGGATTTAAAGCTAACTCGTTTGTTTCGCATGCACTTGAAGCTAAATCAAGTATATCACAAGTATTTGAAGCAAAACCATTTGATTCGCACGGATTTGATGATAACCCTTCTAGTTCGCATTGATTTGAATTTAAATCATGTGTTTCGCAGGGATTTGAAGCTAACTCGTTTGTTTCGCATGCATTTGAAGATAAGTCATGTATATCACAAGTATTTGAAGATAAACCATTTGATTCCCATGGATTTCAAGCTATGCCTTCTACTTCGCATTGATTTGATGCTAAATCATGTGTTTCGCTAGGATTTGAAGCTAACTCGTTTGTTTCGCATGCAGTTGAAGCTAAATCATGTATATCACAAGTATTTGAAGCTGGACCATTCGATTCGCATTGATTTGAAGCTATGAATTCTACTTCGAATTGATTTGTAGCTAAATCATGTGTTTCGCATGGATTTGAAGCTAACTCGTTTGTTTCGCATGCTGTTGAAGCTAAATCATGTATATCACAAGTATTTGAATCTAAACAATCTGTTTCGTGTGGATTCGGAGATCAGCCTTCTACTTCGCATTGATTTGAAACGAAATCATATGCTTAGCTTGGATTTGAAGCTAACTCGTTTGTTTGGCATGCTGTTGAAGCTAAATCATGTATATCACAAGTATTTGAAGCTAAAGCATTTGATTCCCATGGATTTGAAGCTATGCCTTCTACTTCGCTTGATTTGGAGCTAAATCATGTGTTTCGCATGGATTTGAAGCTAACTCGTTTGTTTCGCATGCTGTTGAAGCTAAATCATGTATATCACAAGTAGTTGAATATGAACCATTTGATTATCATGGATTCGGAGATCACCCCTCTTCTTCGCATTGATTTGAAGCTAAATCATGTGTTTCGCATGGATTTGAAGCTAACTCGTTTGTTCAGCATGCAGTTGAAGCAAAATCATGTATATCACAAGTGTTTGAAGCTAAACCATTTGTTTCGCATGGATTCAAAGATAATCCTTCTACTTCGCATTGATTTGAAGCTAAATCATGTGTTGCGCATGGATTTGAAGCTAAATCGTTTGTTTCGCATACAGTTGAAGCTAAATCATGTATATCACAAGTATTTGAAGCTAAACCATTTAATTCCCATGGATCTGAAGGTATGACTTCTACTTCGCATTGATTTGATGTTAAATCATATGTTTCGCATGGATCTGAAGCTATCTCGTTTGTTTCGCATGCACTTGAATATAAATCAAGTATATCACAAGTATTTGAAGCTAAATCGTTCGATTCGCATGGATTTGAAGCTAAGCCTTCTACCTCGCATTGATTTGAAGATAAATCATGTGTTTCGCATGGATTTGAAGCTAACTCGTTTGTTTCGCATGCAGCTGAAGCTAAATCATGTATATCACAAGTGTTTGAAGCTAAACCATTTGTTTTGCATGGATTCGAACATCAACCTTCTGCTTCGCATTGATTTGGACCTAAATCATGTGTTTCGCATGGATTTGAAGCTAACTCGTTTATTTCGCATGCACTTGAAGCTGAACCATGTATATCACAAGTATTTGAAGCTACACCGTTTGATTGGCATGGATTTGAAGCTAAGCCTTCTACTTCGCATTAAATTGAAGCTAAATCATGTGTTTCGCATGGATTTGAAGCTAACTCGTTTGTTCAGCATGCAGTTGAAGCAAAATCATGTATATCACAAGTATTTGAAGCTAAACCATTTGTTTCGCATTGATTCAAAGATCAGTCTTCCACTTCGCATTGATTTGAAGCTAAATCATGTGTTTCGCATGGATTTGAAGCTAACTCGTTTGTTTCGCATGCAGTTGATGCTGAATCATGTATATCACAAGTATTTGCAGCTAAACAATTTGTTTCGCATGGATTCGTAGATAAGCCTTCTACTTCGCATCGACTTGAAGCTAAATCATGTGTATCGCATGGTTTTTGAAGCTAACTCGTTTGTTTCGCATGCTGTTGAAGCTAAATCTTGTATATCACAAGTGTTTGAAGCTAAACCATTTGTTTCGCATGGATTCGAAGATAATCCTTCTTCTTCGCATTGGTTTGAAGCTAAATCATGTGTATCGCATGGATTTGAAGCTAACTCGTTTGTTTCGCATGCTGTTGAAGCTAAATCATGTATATCACAAGTGTTTGAAGCTAAACCATTTGTTTCCCATGGATTCGAAGATAACCCTTCTACTTCGCATTGGTTTGAAGCTAAATCATTTGTTTCGCATGAATTTGAAGCTAACTCGTTTGTTTCGCATGCTGTTGAAACTAAATCATGTATATCACAAGTACTTGAAGCTAAACCATTTGATTCCCATGGATTTGTAGCTATGCCTTCTACTTCGCATTGATTTGGTGCTAAATCATGTGTTTCGCATGGATTTAAAGCTAACTAGTTGTTTCGCATGCAGTTGAAGCTAAATCATGTATATCACAAGTGTTTGAAGCTAAACCATTTGTTTCGCATGGATTCGAAGATAACCCTTCTACTTCGCATTGATTTGAAGCTAAATCATGTGTTTCGCATGGATTTGAAGCAAAGCCTTCTACTTCGCATTGTTTTGGAGTTAAATCATGTGTTTCGCATGGATTTAAAGCTAACTCGTTGTTTCGCAAGCAGTTGAATCTAAATCATGTATATCACAAGTGTTTGAAGCTGAACCATTAGATTAGCATGGATTCGAAGATCACCCCTCTTCTTCGCATTGATTTGAAGATAATCATGTGTTTCGCATGGATTTGAAGCTAACTCGTTTGTTTCGCATGCAGTTGAAGAAAAGTAATGCATATCACAAGTATTTGAAGATAAACCATTTGATTCCCATGGATTTGAAGCTATGCCTTCTTCTTCGCATTGATTTGAAGCTAAATCATGTTTTTCGCATGGATTTGAAGCTAACTCGTTGTTTCGCATGCAGTTGAAGCTAAATCATGTATAACACAAGTGTTTGAAGCTAAACCATTTGTTTCGCATGGATTCAAAGATAACCCTTCTACTTCGCATTGATTTGAAGCTAAATCATGTTTTTCGCATGGATTTGAAGCAAAGCCTTCTACTTGCATAGATTTGGAGTTAAATCATGTATTTCGCATGGGTTTAAAGCTAACTAGTTTGTTTCGCATGCAGCTGAAGCTAAATAATGTATATCACAAGTGTTTGAAGCTAAACCATTTGTTTTGCATGGATTCGAAGATAATCGTTCTACTTCGCATTGATTTGAAGCTAAATCATGTGTTTCGCATGGATTTGAAGCTAACTCGTTTGTTTCGCATGCAGTTGAAGCTAAATCATGTATATCACAAGTTTTTGAAGCAAAACCTTTGTTTCGCATGAATTCGAAAATCAGCCTTCTGCTTCGCATTGATTTGGACCTAAATCATGTGTTTCGCATGGATTTGAAGCTAACTCGTTTATTTCGCATGCACTTGAAGCTGAACCATGTATATCACAAGTATTTGAAGCTACACCGTTTGATTGGCATGGATTTGAAGCTAAGCCTTCTACTTCGCATTAAATTGAAGCTAAATCATGTGTTTCGCATGGATTTGAAGCTAACTCGTTTGTTCAGCATGCAGTTGAAGCAAAATCATGTATATCACAAGTATTTGAAGCTAAACCATTTGTTTCGCATTGATTCAAAGATCAGTCTTCCACTTCGCATTGATTTGAAGCTAAATCATGTGTTTCGCATGGATTTGAAGCTAACTCGTTTGTTTCGCATGCAGTTGATGCTGAATCATGTATATCACAAGTATTTGCAGCTAAACCATTTGTTTCGCATGGATTCGTAGATAAGCCTTCTACTTCGCATCGATTTGAAGCTAAATCATGTGTATCGCATGGTTTTTGAAGCTAACTCGTTTGTTTCGCATGCTGTTGAAGCTAAATCTTGTATATCACAAGTGTTTGAAGCTAAACCATTTGTTTCGCATGGATTCGAAGATAATCCTTCTTCTTCGCATTGGTTTGAAGCTAAATCATGTGTATCGCATGGATTTGAAGCTAACTCGTTTGTTTCGCATGCTGTTGAAGCTAAATCATGTATATCACAAGTGTTTGAAGCTAAACCATTTGTTTCCCATGGATTCGAAGATAACCCTTCTACTTCGCATTGGTTTGAAGCTAAATCATTTGTTTCGCATGGATTTGAAGCTAACTCGTTTGTTTCGCATGCTGTTGAAACTAAATCATGTATATCACAAGTACTTGAAGCTAAACCATTTGATTCCCATGGATTTGTAGCTATGCCTTCTACTTCGCATTGATTTGGTGCTAAATCATGTGTTTCGCATGGATTTAAAGCTAACTAGTTGTTTCGCATGCAGTTGAAGCTAAATCATGTATATCACAAGTGTTTGAAGCTAAACCATTTGTTTCGCATGGATTCGAAGATAACCCTTCTACTTCGCATTGATTTGAAGCTAAATCATGTGTTTCGCATGGATTTGAAGCAAAGCCTTCTACTTCGCATTGATTTGGAGTTAAATCATGTGTTTCGCATGGATTTAAAGCTAACTCGTTGTTTCGCAAGCAGTTGAAGCTAAATCATGTATATCACAAGTGTTTGAAGCTGAACCATTTGATTAGCATGGATTCGAAGATCACCCCTCTTCTTCGCATTGATTTGAAGATAATCATGTGTTTCGCATGGATTTGAAGCTAACTCGTTTGTTTCG
The DNA here is from genome assembly GCF_051020955.1 of Megalopta genalis. Lineage (NCBI taxonomy): Eukaryota > Metazoa > Arthropoda > Insecta > Hymenoptera > Halictidae > Megalopta > Megalopta genalis. Next base: position 288,354 of record NW_027476152.1, read on the forward strand.
CATGCAGTTGAAGAAAAGTAATGCATATCACAAGTATTTGAAGATAAACCATTTGATTCCCATGGATTTGAAGCTATGCCTTCTTCTTCGCATTGATTTGAAGCTAAATCATGTTTTTCGCATGGATTTGAAGCTAACTCGTTGTTTCGCATGCAGTTGAAGCTAAATCATGTATAACACAAGTGTTTGAAGCTAAACCATTTGTTTCGCATGGATTCAAAGATAACCCTTCTACTTCGCATTGATTTGAAGCTAAATCATGTTTTTCGCATGGATTTGAAGCAAAGCCTTCTACTTGCATAGATTTGGAGTTAAATCATGTATTTCGCATGGGTTTAAAGCTAACTAGTTTGTTTCGCATGCAGCTGAAGCTAAATAATGTATATCACAAGTGTTTGAAGCTAAACCATTTGTTTTGCATGGATTCGAAGATAATCGTTCTACTTCGCATTGATTTGAAGCTAAATCATGTGTTTCGCATGGATTTGAAGCTAACTCGTTTGTTTCGCATGCAGTTGAAGCTAAATCATGTATATCACAAGTTTTTGAAGCAAAACCTTTGTTTCGCATGAATTCGAAAATCAGCCTTCTGCTTCGCATTGATTTGGACCTAAATCATGTGTTTCGCATGGATTTGAAGCTAACTCGTTTATTTCGCATGCACTTGAAGCTGAACCATGTATATCACAAGTATTTGAAGCTAAACCGTTTGATTGGCATGGATTTGAAGCTAAGCCTTCTACTTCGCATTAAATTGAAGCTAAATCATGTGTTTCGCACGGATTTGAAGCTAACACGTTTGTTTCGCATGCAGTTGAAGCTAAATCATGTATATCACAAGTATTTGAAGCTAAACCATTTGTTTCGCATGGATTCGAACATCGGCCTTCTGCTTCGCATTGATTTGATGTTAAATCATATGTTTCGTATGGATTTGAAGCTAACTCGTTTGTTTCGCATGCTGTTGAAGCTAAATCAAGTATATCACAAGTATTTGAAGCAAAACCATTTGTTTGGCACGGATTTGATGATAACCCATCAAGTTCGCATTGATTTGAATTTAAATCATGTGCTTCGCGTGGATTTGAAGCTAACTCGTTGTTTCGCATGCAGTTGAATATAAGTCATGCATCCCACAAGTATTTGAAGATAAACCATTTGATTCCCATGGATTTGAAGCTATGCCTTCTACTTCGCATTGATTTGGAGCTAAATCATGTGTTTCGCATGGATTTAAAGCTAACTCGTTTGTTTCGCATGCAGTTGAAGATAAGTAATGCATATCACAAGTATTTGAAGATAAACCATTTGATTCCCATGGATTTGAAGCTATGCATTCTTCTTCGCATTGATTTGAAGCTAAATCATGTATTTCGCATGGATTTGAAGCTAACTCGTTTGTTTCGCATGCTGTTGAAGCTAAATCATGTATATCACAAGTGTTTGAAGCTAAATCATTTGTTTCGCATGAATTCGAAGATAACCCTTCTACTTCGCATTGATTTGAAGCTAAATCATGTTTTTCGCATGGATTTGAAGCAAAGCCTTCTACTTCGCATAGATTTGGAGTTAAATCATGTGTTTCGCATGGGTTTAAAGCTAACTAGTTTGTTTCGCATGCAGCTGAAGCTAAATAATGTATATCACAAGTGTTTGAAGCTAAACCATTTGTTTTGCATGGATTCGAAGATAATCGTTCTACTTCGCATTGATTTGAAGCTAAATCATGTGTTTCGCATGGATTTGAAGCTAACTCGTTTGTTTCGCATGCAGTTGAAGCTAAATCATGTATATCACAAGTATTTGAAGCAAAACCTTTGTTTCGCATGAATTCGAAAATCAGCCTTCTGCGTCGCATTGATTTGGACCTAAATCATGTGTTTCGCATGGATTTGAAGCTATCTCGTTTATTTCGCATGCACTTGAAGCTGAACCATCTATATCACAAGTATTTGAAGCTAAACGGTTTGATTGGCATGGATTTGAAGCTAAGCCTTCTACTTCGCATTAAATTGAAGCTAAATCATGTGTTTCGCACGGATTTGATGCTAACACGTTTGTTTCGCATGCTGTTGAAGCTAAATCATGTATATCACAAGTATTTGAATCTAAACAATCTGTTTCGTGTGGATTCGGAGATCAGCCTTCTACTTCGCATTGATTTGAAACGAAATCATATGCTTAGCTTGGATTTGAAGCTAACTCGTTTGTTTGGCATGCTGTTGAAGCTAAATCATGTATATCACAAGTATTTGAAGCTAAAGCATTTGATTCCCATGGATTTGAAGCTATGCCTTCTACTTCGCTTGATTTGGAGCTTAATCATGTGTTTCGCATGGATTTGAAGCTAACTCGTTTGTTTCGCATGCTGTTGAAGCTAAATCATGTATATCACAAGTATTTGAATATGTACCATTTGATTAGCATGGATTCGAAGATCACCCCTCTTCTTCGCATTGATTTGAAGCTAAATCATGTGTTTCGCATGGATTTGAAGCTAACTCGTTTGTTCAGCATGCAGTTGAAGCAAAATCATGTATATCACAAGTGTTTGAAGCTAAACCATTTGTTTCGCATGGATTCAAAGATAATCCTTCTACTTCGCATTGATTTGAAGCTAAATCATGTGTTGCGCATGGATTTGAAGCTAAATCGTTTGTTTCGCATACAGTTGAAGCTAAATCATGTATATCACAAGTATTTGAAGCTAAACCATTTAATTCCCATGGATCCGAAGGTATGACTTCTACTTCGCATTGATTTGATGTTAAATCATATGTTTCGCATGGATCTGAAGCTATCTCGTTTGTTTCGCATGCACTTGAATATAAATCAAGTATATCACAAGTATTTGAAGCTAAATCGTTCGATTCGCATGGATTTGAAGCTAAGCCTTCTACCTCGCATTGATTTGAAGATAAATCATGTGTTTCGCATGGATTTGAAGCTAACTCGTTTGTTTCGCATGCAGCTGAAGCTAAATCATGTATATCACAAGTGTTTGAAGCTAAACCATTTGTTTTGCATGGATTCGAACATCAACCTTCTGCTTCGCATTGATTTGGACCTAAATCATGTGTTTCGTATGGATTTGAAGCTAACTCGTTTATTTCGCATGCACTTGAAGCTGAACCATGTATATCACAAGTATTTTAAGCTACACCGTTTGATTGGCATGGATTTGAAGCTAAGCCTTCTACTTCGCATTAAATTGAAGCTAAATCATGTGTTTCGCATGGATTTGAAGCTAATTCGTTTGTTCAGCATGCAGTTGAAGCAAAATCATGTATATCACAAGTATTTGAAGCTAAACCATTTGTTTCGCATTGATTCAAAGATCAGTCTTCCACTTCGCACTGATTTGAAGCTAAATCATGTGTTTCGCATGGATTTGAAGCTAACTCGTTTGTTTCGCATGCAGTTGATGCTGAATCATGTATATCACAAGTATTTGCAGCTAAACCATTTGTTTCGCATGGATTCGTAGATAAGCCTTCTACTTCGCATCGATTTGAAGCTAAATCATGTGTATCGCACGGTTTTTGAAGCTAACTCGTTTGTTTCGCATGCTGTTGAAGCTAAATCTTGTATATCACAAGTGTTTGAAGCTAAACCACTTGTTTCGCATGGATTCGAAGATAATCCTTCTTCTTCGCATTGGTTTGAAGCTAAATCATGTGTTTCGCATGGATTTGAAGCTAACTCGTTTGTTTCGCATGCTGTTGAAGCTAAATCATGTATATCACAAGTGTTTGAAGCTAAACCATTTGTTTCCCATGGATTCGAAGATAACCCTTCTACTTCGCATTGGTTTGAAGCTAAATCATTTGTTTCGCATGGATTTGAAGCTAACTCGTTTGTTTCGCATGCTGTTGAAACTAAATCATGTATATCACAAGTACTTGAAGCTAAACCATTTGATTCCCATGGATTTGTAGCTATGCCTTCTACTTCGCATTGATTTGGTGCTAAATCATGTGTTTCGCATGGATTTAAAGCTAACTAGTTGTTTCGCATGCAGTTGAAGCTAAATCATGTATATCACAAGTGTTTGAAGCTAAACCATTTGTTTCGCATGGATTCGAAGATAACCCTTCTACTTCGCATTCATTTGAAGCTAAATCATGTGTTTCGCATGGATTTGAAGCAAAGCCTTCTACTTCGCATTGATTTGGAGTTAAATCATGTGTGTCGCATGGATTTAAAGCTAACTCGTTGTTTCGCAAGCAGTTGAAGCTAAATCATGTATATCACAAGTGTTTGAAGCTGAACCATTTGATTAGCATGGATTCGAAGATCACCCCTCTTCTTCGCATTGATTTGAAGATAATCATGTGTTTCGCATGGATTTGAAGCTAACTCGTTTGTTTCGCATGCAGTTGAAGAAATGTAATGCATATCACAAGTATTTGAAGATAAACCATTTGATTCCCATGGATTTGAAGCTATGCCTTCTTCTTCGCATTGATTTGAAGCTAAATCATGTTTTTCGCATGGATTTGAAGCTAACTCGTTGTTTCGCATGCAGTTGAAGCTAAATCATGTATAACACAAGTGTTTGAAGCTAAACCATTTGTTTCGCATGGATTCAAAGATAACCCTTCTACTTCGCATTGATTTGAAGCTAAATCATGTTTTTCGCATGGATTTGAAGCAAAGCCTTCTACTTGCATAGATTTGGAGTTAAATCATGTATTTCGCATGGGTTTAAAGCTAACTAGTTTGTTTCGCATGCAGCTGAAGCTAAATAATGTATATCACAAGTGTTTGAAGCTAAACCATTTGTTTTGCATGGATTCGAAGATAATCGTTCTACTTCGCATTGATTTGAAGCTAAATCATGTGTTTCGCATGGATTTGAAGCTAACTCGTTTGTTTCGCATGCAGTTGAAGCTAAATCATGTATATCACAAGTTTTTGAAGCAAAACCTTTGTTTCGCATGAATTCGAAAATCAGCCTTCTGCTTCGCATTGATTTGGACCTAAATCATGTGTTTCGCATGGATTTGAAGCTAACTCGTTTATTTCGCATGCACTTGAAGCTGAACCATGTATATCACAAGTATTTGAAGCTAAACCGTTTGATTGGCATGGATTTGAAGCTAAGCCTTCTACTTCGCATTAAATTGAAGCTAAATCATGTGTTTCGCACGGATTTGAAGCTAACACGTTTGTTTCGCATGCAGTTGAAGCTAAATCATGTATATCACAAGTATTTGAAGCTAAACCATTTGTTTCGCATGGATTCGAACATCGGCCTTCTGCTTCGCATTGATTTGATGTTAAATCATATGTTTCGTATGGATTTGAAGCTAACTCGTTTGTTTCGCATGCTGTTGAAGCTAAATCAAGTATATCACAAGTATTTGAAGCAAAACCATTTGTTTGGCACGGATTTGATGATAACCCATCAAGTTCGCATTGATTTGAATTTAAATCATGTGCTTCGCGTGGATTTGAAGCTAACTCGTTGTTTCGCATGCAGTTGAATATAAGTCATGCATCCCACAAGTATTTGAAGATAAACCATTTGATTCCCATGGATTTGAAGCTATGCCTTCTACTTCGCATTGATTTGGAGCTAAATCATGTGTTTCGCATGGATTTAAAGCTAACTCGTTTGTTTCGCATGCAGTTGAAGATAAGTAATGCATATCACAAGTATTTGAAGATAAACCATTTGATTCCCATGGATTTGAAGCTATGCATTCTTCTTCGCATTGATTTGAAGCTAAATCATGTATTTCGCATGGATTTGAAGCTAACTCGTTTGTTTCGCATGCTGTTGAAGCTAAATCATGTATATCACAAGTGTTTGAAGCTAAATCATTTGTTTCGCATGAATTCGAAGATAACCCTTCTACTTCGCATTGATTTGAAGCTAAATCATGTTTTTCGCATGGATTTGAAGCAAAGCCTTCTACTTCGCATAGATTTGGAGTTAAATCATGTGTTTCGCATGGGTTTAAAGCTAACTAGTTTGTTTCGCATGCAGCTGAAGCTAAATAATGTATATCACAAGTGTTTGAAGCTAAACCATTTGTTTTGCATGGATTCGAAGATAATCGTTCTACTTCGCATTGATTTGAAGCTAAATCATGTGTTTCGCATGGATTTGAAGCTAACTCGTTTGTTTCGCATGCAGTTGAAGCTAAATCATGTATATCACAAGTATTTGAAGCAAAACCTTTGTTTCGCATGAATTCGAAAATCAGCCTTCTGCGTCGCATTGATTTGGACCTAAATCATGTGTTTCGCATGGATTTGAAGCTATCTCGTTTATTTCGCATGCACTTGAAGCTGAACCATCTATATCACAAGTATTTGAAGCTAAACGGTTTGATTGGCATGGATTTGAAGCTAAGCCTTCTACTTCGCATTAAATTGAAGCTAAATCATGTGTTTCGCACGGATTTGATGCTAACACGTTTGTTTCGCATGCTGTTGAAGCTAAATCATGTATATCACAAGTATTTGAATCTAAACAATCTGTTTCGTGTGGATTCGGAGATCAGCCTTCTACTTCGCATTGATTTGAAACGAAATCATATGCTTAGCTTGGATTTGAAGCTAACTCGTTTGTTTGGCATGCTGTTGAAGCTAAATCATGTATATCACAAGTATTTGAAGCTAAAGCATTTGATTCCCATGGATTTGAAGCTATGCCTTCTACTTCGCTTGATTTGGAGCTTAATCATGTGTTTCGCATGGATTTGAAGCTAACTCGTTTGTTTCGCATGCTGTTGAAGCTAAATCATGTATATCACAAGTATTTGAATATGTACCATTTGATTAGCATGGATTCGAAGATCACCCCTCTTCTTCGCATTGATTTGAAGCTAAATCATGTGTTTCGCATGGATTTGAAGCTAACTCGTTTGTTCAGCATGCAGTTGAAGCAAAATCATGTATATCACAAGTGTTTGAAGCTAAACCATTTGTTTCGCATGGATTCAAAGATAATCCTTCTACTTCGCATTGATTTGAAGCTAAATCATGTGTTGCGCATGGATTTGAAGCTAAATCGTTTGTTTCGCATACAGTTGAAGCTAAATCATGTATATCACAAGTATTTGAAGCTAAACCATTTAATTCCCATGGATCCGAAGGTATGACTTCTACTTCGCATTGATTTGATGTTAAATCATATGTTTCGCATGGATCTGAAGCTATCTCGTTTGTTTCGCATGCACTTGAATATAAATCAAGTATATCACAAGTATTTGAAGCTAAATCGTTCGATTCGCATGGATTTGAAGCTAAGCCTTCTACCTCGCATTGATTTGAAGATAAATCATGTGTTTCGCATGGATTTGAAGCTAACTCGTTTGTTTCGCATGCAGCTGAAGCTAAATCATGTATATCACAAGTGTTTGAAGCTAAACCATTTGTTTTGCATGGATTCGAACATCAACCTTCTGCTTCGCATTGATTTGGACCTAAATCATGTGTTTCGTATGGATTTGAAGCTAACTCGTTTATTTCGCATGCACTTGAAGCTGAACCATGTATATCACAAGTATTTTAAGCTACACCGTTTGATTGGCATGGATTTGAAGCTAAGCCTTCTACTTCGCATTAAATTGAAGCTAAATCATGTGTTTCGCATGGATTTGAAGCTAATTCGTTTGTTCAGCATGCAGTTGAAGCAAAATCATGTATATCACAAGTATTTGAAGCTAAACCATTTGTTTCGCATTGATTCAAAGATCAGTCTTCCACTTCGCATTGATTTGAAGCTAAATCATGTGTTTCGCATGGATTTGAAGCTAACTCGTTTGTTTCGCATGCAGTTGATGCTGAATCATGTATATCACAAGTATTTGCAGCTAAACCATTTGTTTCGCATGGATTCGTAGATAAGCCTTCTACTTCGCATCGATTTGAAGCTAAATCATGTGTATCGCACGGTTTTTGAAGCTAACTCGTTTGTTTCGCATGCTGTTGAAGCTAAATCTTGTATATCACAAGTGTTTGAAGCTAAACCACTTGTTTCGCATGGATTCGAAGATAATCCTTCTTCTTCGCATTGGTTTGAAGCTAAATCATGTGTTTCGCATGGATTTGAAGCTAACTCGTTTGTTTCGCATGCTGTTGAAGCTAAATCATGTATATCACAAGTGTTTGAAGCTAAACCATTTGTTTCCCATGGATTCGAAGATAACCCTTCTACTTCGCATTGGTTTGAAGCTAAATCATTTGTTTCGCATGGATTTGAAGCTAACTCGTTTGTTTCGCATGCTGTTGAAACTAAATCATGTATATCACAAGTACTTGAAGCTAAACCATTTGATTCCCATGGATTTGTAGCTATGCCTTCTACTTCGCATTGATTTGGTGCTAAATCATGTGTTTCGCATGGATTTAAAGCTAACTAGTTGTTTCGCATGCAGTTGAAGCTAAATCATGTATATCACAAGTGTTTGAAGCTAAACCATTTGTTTCGCATGGATTCGAAGATAACCCTTCTACTTCGCATTCATTTGAAGCTAAATCATGTGTTTCGCATGGATTTGAAGCAAAGCCTTCTACTTCGCATTGATTTGGAGTTAAATCATGTGTGTCGCATGGATTTAAAGCTAACTCGTTGTTTCGCAAGCAGTTGAAGCTAAATCATGTATATCACAAGTGTTTGAAGCTGAACCATTTGATTAGCATGGATTCGAAGATCACCCCTCTTCTTCGCATTGATTTGAAGATAATCATGTGTTTCGCATGGATTTGAAGCTAACTCGTTTGTTTCGCATGCAGTTGAAGAAATGTAATGCATATCACAAGTATTTGAAGATAAACCATTTGATTCCCATGGATTTGAAGCTATGCCTTCTTCTTCGCATTGATTTGAAGCTAAATCATGTTTTTCGCATGGATTTGAAGCTAACTCGTTGTTTCGCATGCAGTTGAAGCTAAATCATGTATAACACAAGTGTTTGAAGCTAAACCATTTGTTTCGCATGGATTCAAAGATAACCCTTCTACTTCGCATTGATTTGAAGCTAAATCATGTTTTTCGCATGGATTTGAAGCAAAGCCTTCTACTTGCATAGATTTGGAGTTAAATCATGTATTTCGCATGGGTTTAAAGCTAACTAGTTTGTTTCGCATGCAGCTGAAGCTAAATAATGTATATCACAAGTGTTTGAAGCTAAACCATTTGTTTTGCATGGATTCGAAGATAATCGTTCTACTTCGCATTGATTTGAAGCTAAATCATGTGTTTCGCATGGATTTGAAGCTAACTCGTTTGTTTCGCATGCAGTTGAAGCTAAATCATGTATATCACAAGTTTTTGAAGCAAAACCTTTGTTTCGCATGAATTCGAAAATCAGCCTTCTGCTTCGCATTGATTTGGACCTAAATCATGTGTTTCGCATGGATTTGAAGCTAACTCGTTTATTTCGCATGCACTTGAAGCTGAACCATGTATATCACAAGTATTTGAAGCTAAACCGTTTGATTGGCATGGATTTGAAGCTAAGCCTTCTACTTCGCATTGGTTTGAAGCTAAATCATTTGTTTCGCATGGATTTGAAGCTAACTCGTTTGTTTCGCATGCTGTTGAAACTAAATCATGTATATCACAAGTACTTGAAGCTAAATCATTTGATTCCCATGGATTTGTAGCTATGCCTTCTACTTCGCATTGATTTGGAGCTAAATCATGTGTTTCGCATGGATTTAAAGCTAACTCGTTGTTTCGCATGCAGTTGAAGCTAAATCATGTATATCACAAGTGTTTGAAGCTAAACCATTTGTTTCGCATGGATTCGAAGATAACCCTTCTACTTCGCATTGATTTGAAGCTAAATCATGTGTTTCGCATGGATTTGAAGCAAAGCCTTCTACTTCGCATTGATTTGGAGTTAAATCATGTGTTTCGCATGGATTTAAAGCTAACTCGTTGTTTCGCAAGCAGTTGAAGCTAAATCATGTATATCACAAGTGTTTGAAGCTGAACCATTTGATTAGCATGGATTCGAAGATCACCCCTCTTCTTCGCATTGATTTGAAGCTAAATCATGTGTTTCGCATGGATTTGAAGCTAACTCGTTTGTTCAGCATGCAGTTGAAGCAAAATCATGTATATCACAAGTGTTTGAAGCTAAACCATTTGTTTCGCATGGATTCAAAGATAATCCTTCTACTTCGCATTGATTTGAAGCTAAATCATGTGTTGCGCATGGATTTGAAGCTAAATCGTTTGTTTCGCATACAGTTTAAGCTAAATCATGTATATCACAAGTATTTGAAGCTAAACCATTTAATTCCCATGGATCTGAAGGTATGACTTCTACTTCGCATTGATTTGATGTTAAATCATATGTTTCGCATGGATCTGAAGCTATCTCGTTTGTTTCGCATGCACTTGAATATAAATCAAGTATATCACAAGTATTTGAAGCTAAATCGTTCGATTCGCATGGATTTGAAGCTAAGCCTTCTACCTCGCATTGATTTGAAGATAAATCATGTGTTTCGCATGGATTTGAAGCTAACTCGTTTGTTTCGCATGCAGCTGAAGCTTAATCATGTATATCACAAGTGTTTGAAGCTAAACCATTTGTTTTGCATGGATTCGAACATCATCCTTCTGCTTCGCATTGATTTGGACCTAAATCATGTGTTTCGCATGGATTTGAAGCTAACTCGTTTATTTCGCATGCACTTGAAGCTGAACCATGTATATCACAAGTATTTGAAGCTACACCGTTTGATTGGCATGGATTTGAAGCTAAGCCTTCTACTTCGCATTAAATTGAAGCTAAATCATGTGTTTCGCATGGATTTGAAGCTAACTCGTTTGTTCAGCATGCAGTTGAAGCAAAATCATGTATATCACAAGTATTTGAAGCTAAACCATTTGTTTCGCATGGATTCGAAGATAATCCTTCTTCTTCGCATTGGTTTGAAGCTAAATCATGTGTTTCGCATGGATTTGAAGCTAACTCGTTTGTTTCGCATGCTGTTGAAGCTAAATCATGTATATCACAAGTGTTTGAAGCTAAACCATTTGTTTCCCATGGATTCGATGATAACCCTTCTACTTCGCATTGGTTTGAAGCTAAATCATTTGTTTCGCATGGATTTGAAGCTAACTCGTTTGTTTCGCATGCTGTTGAAACTAAATCATGTATATCACAAGTACTTGAAGCTAAACCATTTGATTCCCATGGATTTGTATCTATGCCTTCTACTTCGCATTGATTAGGAGCTAAATCATGTGTTTCGCATGGATTTAAAGCTAACTCGTTGTTTCGCATGCAGTTGAAGCTAAATCATGTATATCACAAGTGTTTGAAGCTAAACCATTTGTTTCGCATGGATTTGAAGATAACCCTTCTACTTCGCATTGATTTGAAGCTAAATCATGTGTTTCGCATGGATTTGAAGCTAACTCGTTTGTTTCGCATGCAGTTGAAGAAAAGTAATGCATATCACAAGTATGTGAAGATAAACCATTTGATTCCCATGGATTTGAAGCTATGCCTTCTTCTTCGCATTGATTTGAAGCTAAATAATGTTTTTCGCATGGATTTGAAGCTAACTCGTTGTTTCGCATGCAGTTGAAGCTAAATCATGTATAACACAAGTGTTTGAAGCTAAACCATTTGTTTCGCATGGATTCAAAGATAACCCTTCTACTTGGCATTGATTTGAAGCTTAATCATGTTCTTCGCATGGATTTGAAGCAAAGCCTTCTACTTCGCATAGATTTGGAGTTAAATCATGTGTTTCGCATGGGTTTAAAGCTAACTAGTTTGTTTCGCATGCAGCTGAAGCTAAATAATGTATATCACAAGTGTTTGAAGCTAAACCATTTGTTTTGCATGGATTCGAAGATAATCGTTCTACTTCGCATTGATTTGAAGCTAAATCATGTGTTTCGCATGGATTTGAAGCTAACTCGTTTGTTTCGCATGCAGTTGAAGCTAAATCATGTATATCACAAGTATTTGAAGCAAAACCTTTGTTTCGCATGAATTCGAAAATCAGCCTTCTGCTTCGCATTGATTAGGACCTAAATCATGTGTTTCGCATGGATTTGAAGCTAACTCGTTTATTTCGCATGCACTTGAAGGTGAACCATGTATATCACAAGTATTTGAAGCTAAACCGTTTGATTGGCATGGATTTGAAGCTAAGCCTTCTACTTCGCATTAAATTGAAGCTAAATCATGTGTTTCGCACGGATTTGAAGCTAACACGTTGTTTCGCATGCAGTTGAAGCTAAATCATGTATATCACAAGTGTTTGAAACTAAACCATTTGTTTCGCATGAATTCGAAGATAACCCTTCTACTTCGCATTGATTTGAAGCTAAATCATGTGTTTCGCATGGATTTGAAGCAAAGCCTTCTACTTCGCATTGATTTGGAGTTAAATCATGTGTTTCGCATGGATTTAAAGCTAACTCGTTGTTTCGCAAGCAGTTGAAGCTAAATCATGTATATCACAAGTGTTTGAAGCTGAACCATTTGATTAGCATGGATTCGAAGATCACCCCTCTTCATCGCATTGATTTGAAGATAATCATGTGTTTCGCATGGATTTGAAGCTAACTCGTTTGTTTCGCATGCAGTTGAAGAAAAGTAATGCATATCACAAATATTTGAAGATAAACCATTTGATTCCATGGATTTGAAGCTATGCCTTCTTCTTCGCATTGATTTGAAGCTAAATCATGTTTTTTGCATGGATTTGAAGCTAACTCGTTGTTTCGCATGGAGTTGAAGCTAAATCATGTATAACACAAGTGTTTGAAGCTAAACCATTTGTTCCGCATGGATTCAAAGATAACCCTTCTACTTCGCATTGATTTGAAGCTAAATCATGTTTTTCGCATGGATTTGAAGCAAAGCCTTCTACTTCGCATAGATTTGGAGTTAAATCATGTGTTTCGCATGGTTTTAAAGCTAACTAGTTTGTTTCGCATGCAGCTGAAGCTAAATAATGTATATCACAAGTGTTTGAAGCTAAACCATTTGTTTTGCATGGATTCGAAGATAATCGTTCTACTTCGCATTGATTTGAAGCTAAATCATGTGTTTCGCATGGATTTGAAGCTAACTCGTTTGTTTCGCATGCAGTTGAAGCTAAATCATGTATATCACAAGTATTTGAAGCAAAACCTTTGTTTCGCATGATTCGAAATCAGCCTTCTGCTTCGCATTGATTTGGACCTAAATCATGTGTTTCGCATGGATTTGAAGCTAACTCGTTTATTTCGCATGCACTTGAAGCTGAACCATGTATATGACAAGTATTTGAAGCTAAACCGTTTGATTGGCATGGATTTGAAGCTAAGCCTTCTACTTCGCATTAAATTGAAGCTAAATCATGTGTTTCGCACGGATTTGAAGCTAACACGTTTGTTTCGCATGCTGTTGAAGCTAAATCATGTATATCACAAGTATTTGAATCTAAACAATCTGTTTCGTGTGGATTCGGAGATCAGCCTTCTACTTCGCATTGATTTGAAACGAAATCATATGCTTAGCTTGGATTTGAAGCTAACTCGTTTGTTTGGCATGCTGTTGAAGCTAAATCATGTATATCACAAGTATTTGAAGCTAAAGCATTTGATTCCCATGGATTTGAAGCTATGCCTTCTACTTCGCTTAATTTGGAGCTAAATCATGTGTTTCGCATGGATTTGAAGCTAACTCGTTTGTTTCGCATGCTGTTGAAGCTAAATCATGTATATCACAAGTATTTGAATATGTACCATTTGATTAGCATGGATTCGAAGATCACCCCTCTTCTTCGCATTGATTTGAAGCTAAATCATGTGTTTCGCATGGATTTGAAGCTAACTCGTTTGTTCAGCATGCAGTTGAAGCAAAATCATGTATATCACAAGTGTTTGAAGCTAAACCATTTGTTTCGCATGGATTCAAAGATAACCCTTCTACTTCGCATTGATTTGAAGCTAAATCATGTGTTGCGCATGGATTTGAAGCTAAATCGTTTGTTTCGCATACAGTTGAAGCTAAATCATGTATATCACAAGTATTTGAAGCTAAACCATTTAATTCCCATGGATCTGAAGGTATGACTTCTACTTCGCATTGATTTGATGTTAAATCATATGTTTCGCATGGATCTGAAGCTATCTCGTTTGTTTCGCATGCACTTGAATATAAATCAAGTATATCACAAGTATTTGAAGCTAAATCGTTCGATTCGCATGGATTTGAAGCTAAGCCTTCTACCTCGCATTGATTTGAAGATAAATCATGTGTTTCGCATGGATTTGAAGCTAACTCGTTTGTTTCGCATGCAGCTGAAGCTAAATCATGTATATCACAAGTGTTTGAAGCTAAACCATTTGTTTCGCATGGATTCGAAGATAATTCTTCTTCTTCGCATTGGTTTGAAGCTAAATCATTTGTTTCGCATGGATTTGAAGCTAACTCGTTTGTTTCGCATGCTGTTGAAACTAAATCATGTATATCACAAGTATTTGAAGCTAAACCATTTGATTCCCATGGATTTGTAGCTATGCCTTCTACTTCGCATTGATTTGGAGCTAAATCATGTGTTTCGCATGGATTTACAGCTAACTCGTTTGTTTCGCATGCTGTTGAAGCTAAATCATGTATATCACAAGTATTTGAATATGGACCATTTGATTAGCATGGATTCGAAGATCACCACTCTTCTTCGCATTGATTTGAAGATAATCATGTGTTTCGCAAGGATTTGAAGCTAACTCGTTTGTTTCGCATGCAGTTGAAGCTAAATCATGTATATCACAAGTGTTTGAAGCTAAACCATTTGTTTCGCATGGATTCAAAGATAACCCTTCTACTTCGCATTGATTTGAAGCTAAATCATGTGTTGCGCATGGATTTGAAGCTAACTCGTTTGTTTCGCATACTTTTGAAGCTAAATCATGTATATCACAAGTATTTGAATATGTACCATTTGATTAGCATGGATTCGAAGATCACCCCTCTTCTTCGCATTGATTTGAAGCTAAATCATGTGTTTCGCATGGATTTGAAGCTAACTCGTTTGTTCAGCATGCAGTTGAAGCAAAATCATGTATATCACAAGTGTTTGAAGCTAAACCATTTGTTTCGCATGGATTCAAAGATAACCCTTCTACTTCGCATTGATTTGAAGCTAAATCATGTGTTGCGCATGGATTTGAAGCTAACTCGTTTGTTTCGCATACTTTTGAAGCTAAATCATGTATATCACAAGTATTTGAAGCTAAACCATTTAATTCCCATGGATCTGAAGGTATGGCTTCTACTTCGCATTGATTTGATGTTAAATCATATGTTTCGCATGGATCTGAAGCTATCTCGTTTGTTTCGCATGCACTTGAATATAAATCAAGTATATCACAAGTATTTGAAGCTAAATCGTTTGATTCGCATGGATTTGAAGCTAAGCCTTCTACCTCGCATTGATTTGAAGATAAATCATGTGTTTCGCATGGATTTGAAGGTAACTCGTTTGTTTCGCATGCAGCTGAAGCTAAATCATGTATATCACAAGTGTTTGAAGCTAAACCATTTGTTTTGCATGGATTCGAACATCAACCTTCTGCTTCGCATTGATTTGGACCTAAATCATGTGTTTCGCATGGATTTGAAGCTAACTCGTTTATTTCGCATGCACTTGAAGCTGAACCATGTATATCACAAGTATTTGAAGCTACACCGTTTGATTGGCATGGATTTGAAGCTGAGCCTTCTACTTCGCATTAAATTGAAGCTAAATCATGTGTTTCGCATGGATTTGAAGCTAACTCGTATGTTCAGCTTGCAGTTGAAGCAAAATCATGTATATCACAAGTATTTGAAGCTAAACCATTTGTTTCGCATTGATTCAAAGATCAGTCTTCCACTTCGCATTGATTTGAAGCTAAATCATGTGTTTCGCATGGATTTGAAGCTAACTCGTTTGTTTCGCATGCAGTTGATGCTGAATCATGTATATCACAAGTATTTGCAGCTAAACCATTTGTTTCGCATGGATTCGTAGATAAGCCTTCTACTTCGCATCGATTTGAAGCTAAATCATGTGTATCGCATGGTTTTTGAAGCTAACTCGTTTGTTTCGCTTGCTGTTGAAGCTCCATCATGTATATCACAAGTGTTTGAAGCTAAACCATTTGTTTCGCATGGATTCAAAGATAACCCTTCTACTTCGCATTGATTTGAAGCTAAATCATGTGTTTCGCATGGATTTGAAGCTAACTCGTTTGTTTCGCATGCAGTTGAAGCTAAATCATGTATATCACAAGTGTTTGAAGCTAAACCATTTGTTTCGCATGGATTCAAAGATAACCCTTCTACTTCGCATTGATTTGAAGCTAAATCATGTGTTGCGCATGGATTTGAAGCTAACTCGTTTGTTTCGCATGCTGTTGAAGCTAAATCATGTATATCACAAGTATTTGAATATGTACCATTTGATTAGCATGGATTCGAAGATCACCCCTCTTCTTCGCATTGATTTGAAGCTAAATCATGTGTTTCGCATGGATTTGAAGCTAACTCGTTTGTTCAGCATGCAGTTGAAGCAAAATCATGTATATCACAAGTGTTTGAAGCTAAACCATTTGTTTCGCATGGATTCAAAGATAACCCTTCTACTTCGCATTGATTTGAAGCTAAATCATGTGTTGCGCATGGATTTGAAGCTAAATCGTTTGTTTCGCATACAGTTGAAGCTAAATCATGTATATCACAAGTATTTGAAGCTAAACCATTTAATTCCCATGGATCTGAAGGTATGACTTCTACTTCGCATTGATTTGATGTTAAATCATATGTTTCGCATGGATCTGAAGCTATCTCGTTTGTTTCGCATGCACTTGAATATAAATCAAGTATATCACAAGTATTTGAAGCTAAATCGTTCGATTCGCATGGATTTGAAGCTAAGCCTTCTACCTCGCATTGATTTGAAGATAAATCATGTGTTTCGCATGGATTTGAAGCTAACTCGTTTGTTTCGCATGCAGCTGAAGCTAAATCATGTATATCACAAGTGTTTGAAGCTAAACCATTTGTTTCGCATGGATTCGAAGATAATCCTTCTTCTTCGCATTGGTTTGAAGCTAAATCATTTGTTTCGCATGGATTTGAAGCTAACTCGTTTGTTTCGCATGCTGTTGAAACTAAATCATGTATATCACAAGTATTTGAAGCTAAACCATTTGATTCCCATGGATTTGTAGCTATGCCTTCTACTTCGCATTGATTTGGAGCTAAATCATGTGTTTCGCATGGATTTACAGCTAACTCGTTTGTTTCGCATGCTGTTGAAGCTAAATCATGTATATCACAAGTATTTGAATATGGACCATTTGATTAGCATGGATTCGAAGATCACCACTCTTCTTCGCATTGATTTGAAGATAATCATGTGTTTCGCAAGGATTTGAAGCTAACTCGTTTGTTTCGCATGCAGTTGAAGCTAAATCATGTATATCACAAGTGTTTGAAGCTAAACCATTTGTTTCGCATGGATTCAAAGATAACCCTTCTACTTCGCATTGATTTGAAGCTAAATCATGTGTTGCGCATGGATTTGAAGCTAACTCGTTTGTTTCGCATACTTTTGAAGCTAAATCATGTATATCACAAGTATTTGAAGCTAAACCATTTAATTCCCATGGATCTGAAGGTATGGCTTCTACTTCGCATTGATTTGATGTTAAATCATATGTTTCGCATGGATCTGAAGCTATCTCGTTTGTTTCGCATGCACTTGAATATAAATCAAGTATATCACAAGTATTTGAAGCTAAATCGTTTGATTCGCATGGATTTGAAGCTAAGCCTTCTACCTCGCATTGATTTGAAGATAAATCATGTGTTTCGCATGGATTTGAAGCTAACTCGTTTGTTTCGCATGCAGCTGAAGCTAAATCATGTATATCACAAGTGTTTGAAGCTAAACCATTTGTTTTGCATGGATTCGAACATCAACCTTCTGCTTCGCATTGATTTGGACCTAAATCATGTGTTTCGCATGGATTTGAAGCTAACTCGTTTATTTCGCATGCACTTGAAGCTGAACCATGTATATCACAAGTATTTGAAGCTACACCGTTTGATTGGCATGGATTTGAAGCTGAGCCTTCTACTTCGCATTAAATTGAAGCTAAATCATGTGTTTCGCATGGATTTGAAGCTAACTCGTATGTTCAGCTTGCAGTTGAAGCAAAATCATGTATATCACAAGTATTTGAAGCTAAACCATTTGTTTCGCATTGATTCAAAGATCAGTCTTCCACTTCGCATTGATTTGAAGCTAAATCATGTGTTTCGCATGGATTTGAAGCTAACTCGTTTGTTTCGCATGCAGTTGATGCTGAATCATGTATATCACAAGTATTTGCAGCTAAACCATTTGTTTCGCATGGATTCGTAGATAAGCCTTCTACTTCGCATCGATTTGAAGCTAAATCATGTGTATCGCATGGTTTTTGAAGCTAACTCGTTTGTTTCGCATGCTGTTGAATCTAAATCTTGTATATCACAAGTGTTTGAAGCTAAACCATTTGTTTCGCATGGATTCGAAGATAATCCTTCTTCTTCGCATTGGTTTGAAGCTAAATCATGTGTTTCGCATGGATTTGAAGCTAACTCGTTTGTTTCGCATGCTGTTGAAGCTCCATCATGTATATCACAAGTGTTTGAAGCTAAACCATTTGTTTCCCATGGATTCGAAGATAACCCTTCTACTTCGCATTGGTTTGAAGCTAAATCATTTGTTTCGCACGGATTTGAAGCTAACTCGTTTGTTTCGCATGCTGTTGAAACTAAATCATGTATATCACAAGTATTTGAAGCTAAACCATTTGATTCCCATGGATTTGAAGCTATGCCTTCTACTTCGCATTGATTTGGAGCTAAATCATGTGTTTCGCATGGATTTACAGCTAACTCGTTTGTTTCGCATGCTGTTGAAGCTAAATCATATATATCACAAGTATTTGAATATGGACCATTTGATTAGCATGGATTCGAAGATCACCACTCTTCTTCGCATTGATTTGAAGATAATCATGTGTTTCGCAAGGATTTGAAGCTAACTCGTTTGTTTCGCATGCAGTTGAAGCTAAATCATGTATATCACAAGTATTTGAAGCTAAACCATTTGTTTCGCATGGATTCGAACATCAGCCTTCTGCTTCGCATTGATTTGATGTTAAATCATATGTTTCGCATGGATTTGAAGCTAACTCGTTTGTTTCGCATGCTGTTGAAGCTAAATCAAGTATATCACAAGTGTTTGAAGCTAAACCATTTGTTTCGCATGGATTCGAAGATAACCCTTCTACTTCGCATTGATTTGAAGCTAAATCATGTGTTTCGCATGGATTTGAAGCAAAGCCCTCTACTTCGCATTGATTTGGAGTTAAATCATGTGTTTCGCATGGATTTAAAGCTAACTCGTTGTTTCGCAAGCAGTTGAAGCTAAATCATGTATATCACAAGTGTTTGAAGCTGAACCCTTTGATTAGCATGGATTCGAAGATCACCCCTCTTCATCGCATTGATTTGAAGCTAAATCATGTTTTTCGCATGGATTTGAAGCTAACTCGTTGTTTCGCATGGAGTTGAAGCTAAATCATGTATAACACAAGTGTTTGAAGCTAAACCATTTGTTTCGCATGGATTCAAAGGTAACCCTTCTACTTCCCATTGATTTGAAGCTAAATCATGTTTTTCGCATGGATTTGAAGCAAAGCCTTCTACTTCGCATAGATTTGGAGTTAAATCATGTGTTTCGCATGGGTTTAAAGCTAACTAGTTTGTTTCGCATGCAGTTGAAGCTAAATCATGTATACCACAAGTATTTGAAGCAAAACCTTTGTTTCGCATGAATTCGAAAATCAGCCTTCTGCTTCGCATTGATTTGGACCTAAATCATGTGTTTCGCATGGATTTGAAGCTAACTCGTTTATTTCGCATGCACTTGAAGCTGAACCATGTATATCACAAGTATTTGAAGCTAAACCGTTTGATTGGCATGGATTTGAAGCTAAGCCTTCTACTTCGCATTAAATTGAAGCTAAATCATGTGTTTCGCACGGATTTGAAGCTAACACGTTTGTTTCGCATGCAGTTGAAGCTAAATCATGTATATCACAAGTATTTGAAGCTAAACCATTTGTTTCGCATGGATTCGAACATCGGCCTTCTGCTTCGCATTGATTTGATGTTAAATCATATGTTTCGTATGGATTTGAAGCTAACTCGTTTGTTTCGCATGCTGTTGAAGCTAAATCAAGTATATCACAAGTATTTGAAGCAAAACCATTTGTTTGGCACGGATTTGATGATAACCCATCAAGTTCGCATTGATTTGAATTTAAATCATGTGCTTCGCGTGGATTTGAAGCTAACTCGTTGTTTCGCATGCAGTTGAATATAAGTCATGCATACCACAAGTATTTGAAGATAAGCCATTTGATTCCCATGGATTTGAAGCTATGCCTTCTACTTCGCATTGATTTGGAGCTAAATCATGTGTTTCGCATGGATTTAAAGCTAACTCGTTTGTTTCGCATGCAGTTGAAGATAAGTAATGCATATCACAAGTATTTGAAGATAAACCATTTGATTCCCATGGATTTGAAGCTATGCATTCTTCTTCGCATTGATTTGAAGCTAAATCATGTATTTCGCATGGATTTGAAGCTAACTCGTTTGTTTCGCATGCTGTTGAAGCTAAATCATGTATATCACAAGTGTTTGAAGCTAAATCATTTGTTTCGCATGAATTCGAAGATAACCCTTCTACTTCGCATTGATTTGAAGCTAAATCATGTTTTTCGCATGGATTTGAAGCAAAGCCTTCTACTTCGCATAGATTTGGAGTTAAATCATGTGTTTCGCATGGGTTTAAAGCTAACTAGTTTGTTTCGCATGCAGCTGAAGCTAAATAATGTATATCACAAGTGTTTGAAGCTAAACCATTTGTTTTGCATGGATTCGAATATAATCGTTCTACTTCGCATTGATTTGAAGCTAAATCATGTGTTTCGCATGGATTTGAAGCTAACTCGTTTGTTTCGCATGCAGTTGAAGCTAAATCATGTATATCACAAGTATTTGAAGCAAAACCTTTGTTTCGCATGAATTCGAAAATCAGCCTTCTGCGTCGCATTGATTTGGACCTAAATCATGTGTTTCGCATGGATTTGAAGCTATCTCGTTTATTTCGCATGCACTTGAAGCTGAACCATGTATATCACAAGTATTTGAAGCTAAACGGTTTGATTGGCATGGATTTGAAGCTAAGCCTTCTACTTCGCATTAAATTGAAGCTAAATCATGTGTTTCGCACGGATTTGATGCTAACACGTTTGTTTCGCATGCTGTTGAAGCTAAATCATGTATATCACAAGTATTTGAATCTAAACAATCTGTATCGTGTGGATTCGGAGATCAGCCTTCTACTTCGCATTGATTTGAAACGAAATCATATGCTTAGCTTGGATTTGAAGCTAACTCGTTTGATTGGCATGCTGTTGAAGCTAAATCATGTATATCACAAGTATTTGAAGCTAAAGCATTTGATTCCCATGGATTTGAAGCTATGCCTTCTACTTCGCTTGATTTGGAGCTAAATCATGTGTTTCGCATGGATTTGAAGCTAACTCGTTTGTTTCGCATGCTGTTGAAGCTAAATCATGTATATCACAAGTATTTGAATATGTACCATTTGATTAGCATGGATTCGAAGATCACCCCTCTTCTTCGCATTGATTTGAAGCTAAATCATGTGTTTCGCATGGATTTGAAGCTAACTCGTTTGTTCAGCATGCAGTTGAAGCAAAATCATGTATATCACAAGTGTTTGAAGCTAAACCATTTGTTTCGCATGGATTCAAAGATAATCCTTCTACTTCGCATTGATTTGAAGCTAAATCATGTGTTGCGCATGGATTTGAAGCTAAATCGTTTGTTTCGCATACAGTTGAAGCTAAATCATGTATATCACAAGTATTTGAAGCTAAACCATTTAATTCCCATGGATCCGAAGGTATGACTTCTACTTCGCATTGATTTGATGTTAAATCATATGTTTCGCATGGATCTGAAGCTATCTCGTTTGTTTCGCATGCACTTGAATATAAATCAAGTATATCACAAGTATTTGAAGCTAAATCGTTCGATTCGCATGGATTTGAAGCTAAGCCTTCTACCTCGCATTGATTTGAAGATAAATCATGTGTTTCGCATGGATTTGAAGCTAACTCGTTTGTTTCGCATGCAGCTGAAGCTAAATCATGTATATCACAAGTGTTTGAAGCTAAACCATTTGTTTTGCATGGATTCGAACATCAACCTTCTGCTTCGCATTGATTTGGACCTAAATCATGTGTTTCGTATGGATTTGAAGCTAACTCGTTTATTTCGCATGCACTTGAAGCTGAACCATGTATATCACAAGTATTTTAAGCTACACCGTTTGATTGGCATGGATTTGAAGCTAAGCCTTCTACTTCGCATTAAATTGAAGCTAAATCATGTGTTTCGCATGGATTTGAAGCTAATTCGTTTGTTCAGCATGCAGTTGAAGCAAAATCATGTATATCACAAGTATTTGAAGCTAAACCATTTGTTTCGCATTGATTCAAAGATCAGTCTTCCACTTCGCATTGATTTGAAGCTAAATCATGTGTTTCGCATGGATTTGAAGCTAACTCGTTTGTTTCGCATGCAGTTGATGCTGAATCATGTATATCACAAGTATTTGCAGCTAAACCATTTGTTTCGCATGGATTCGTAGATAAGCCTTCTACTTCGCATCGATTTGAAGCTAAATCATGTGTATCGCACGGTTTTTGAAGCTAACTCGTTTGTTTCGCATGCTGTTGAAGCTAAATCTTGTATATCACAAGTGTTTGAAGCTAAACCACTTGTTTCGCATGGATTCGAAGATAATCCTTCTTCTTCGCATTGGTTTGAAGCTAAATCATGTGTTTCGCATGGATTTGAAGCTAACTCGTTTGTTTCGCATGCTGTTGAAGCTAAATCATGTATATCACAAGTGTTTGAAGCTAAACCATTTGTTTCCCATGGATTCGAAGATAACCCTTCTACTTCGCATTGGTTTGAAGCTAAATCATTTGTTTCGCATGGATTTGAAGCTAACTCGTTTGTTTCGCATGCTGTTGAAACTAAATCATGTATATCACAAGTACTTGAAGCTAAACCATTTGATTCCCATGGATTTGTAGCTATGCCTTCTACTTCGCATTGATTTGGTGCTAAATCATGTGTTTCGCATGGATTTAAAGCTAACTAGTTGTTTCGCATGCAGTTGAAGCTAAATCATGTATATCACAAGTGTTTGAAGCTAAACCATTTGTTTCGCATGGATTCGAAGATAACCCTTCTACTTCGCATTCATTTGAAGCTAAATCATGTGTTTCGCATGGATTTGAAGCAAAGCCTTCTACTTCGCATTGATTTGGAGTTAAATCATGTGTGTCGCATGGATTTAAAGCTAACTCGTTGTTTCGCAAGCAGTTGAAGCTAAATCATGTATATCACAAGTGTTTGAAGCTGAACCATTTGATTAGCATGGATTCGAAGATCACCCCTCTTCTTCGCATTGATTTGAAGATAATCATGTGTTTCGCATGGATTTGAAGCTAACTCGTTTGTTTCGCATGCAGTTGAAGAAATGTAATGCATATCACAAGTATTTGAAGATAAACCATTTGATTCCCATGGATTTGAAGCTATGCCTTCTTCTTCGCATTGATTTGAAGCTAAATCATGTTTTTCGCATGGATTTGAAGCTAACTCGTTGTTTCGCATGCAGTTGAAGCTAAATCATGTATAACACAAGTGTTTGAAGCTAAACCATTTGTTTCGCATGGATTCAAAGATAACCCTTCTACTTCGCATTGATTTGAAGCTAAATCATGTTTTTCGCATGGATTTGAAGCAAAGCCTTCTACTTGCATAGATTTGGAGTTAAATCATGTATTTCGCATGGGTTTAAAGCTAACTAGTTTGTTTCGCATGCAGCTGAAGCTAAATAATGTATATCACAAGTGTTTGAAGCTAAACCATTTGTTTTGCATGGATTCGAAGATAATCGTTCTACTTCGCATTGATTTGAAGCTAAATCATGTGTTTCGCATGGATTTGAAGCTAACTCGTTTGTTTCGCATGCAGTTGAAGCTAAATCATGTATATCACAAGTTTTTGAAGCAAAACCTTTGTTTCGCATGAATTCGAAAATCAGCCTTCTGCTTCGCATTGATTTGGACCTAAATCATGTGTTTCGCATGGATTTGAAGCTAACTCGTTTATTTCGCATGCACTTGAAGCTGAACCATGTATATCACAAGTATTTGAAGCTAAACCGTTTGATTGGCATGGATTTGAAGCTAAGCCTTCTACTTCGCATTGGTTTGAAGCTAAATCATTTGTTTCGCATGGATTTGAAGCTAACTCGTTTGTTTCGCATGCTGTTGAAACTAAATCATGTATATCACAAGTACTTGAAGCTAAACCATTTGATTCCCATGGATTTGTAGCTATGCCTTCTACTTCGCATTGATTTGGAGCTAAATCATGTGTTTCGCATGGATTTAAAGCTAACTCGTTGTTTCGCATGCAGTTGAAGCTAAATCATGTATATCACAAGTGTTTGAAGCTAAACCATTTGTTTCGCATGGATTCGAAGATAACCCTTCTACTTCGCATTGATTTGAAGCTAAATCATGTGTTTCGCATGGATTTGAAGCAAAGCCTTCTACTTCGCATTGATTTGGAGTTAAATCATGTGTTTCGCATGGATTTAAAGCTAACTCGTTGTTTCGCAAGCAGTTGAAGCTAAATCATGTATATCACAAGTGTTTGAAGCTGAACCATTTGATTAGCATGGATTCGAAGATCACCCCTCTTCTTCGCATTGATTTGAAGCTAAATCATGTGTTTCGCATGGATTTGAAGCTAACTCGTTTGTTCAGCATGCAGTTGAAGCAAAATCATGTATATCACAAGTGTTTGAAGCTAAACCATTTAATTCCCATGGATCTGAAGGTATGACTTCTACTTCGCATTGATTTGATGTTAAATCATATGTTTCGCATGGATCTGAAGCTATCTCGTTTGTTTCGCATGCACTTGAATATAAATCAAGTATATCACAAGTATTTGAAGCTAAATCGTTCGATTCGCATGGATTTGAAGCTAAGCCTTCTACCTCGCATTGATTTGAAGATAAATCATGTGTTTCGCATGGATTTGAAGCTAACTCGTTTGTTTCGCATGCAGCTGAAGCTTAATCATGTATATCACAAGTGTTTGAAGCTAAACCATTTGTTTTGCATGGATTCGAACATCATCCTTCTGCTTCGCATTGATTTGGACCTAAATCATGTGTTTCGCATGGATTTGAAGCTAACTCGTTTATTTCGCATGCACTTGAAGCTGAACCATGTATATCACAAGTATTTGAAGCTACACCGTTTGATTGGCATGGATTTGAAGCTAAGCCTTCTACTTCGCATTAAATTGAAGCTAAATCATGTGTTTCGCATGGATTTGAAGCTAACTCGTTTGTTCAGCATGCAGTTGAAGCAAAATCTTGTATATCACAAGTATTTGAAGCTAAACCATTTGTTTCGCATTGATTCAAAGATCAGTCTTCCACTTCGCATTGATTTGAAGCTAAATCATGTGTTTCGCATGGATTTGAAGCTAACTCGTTTGTTTCGCATGCAGTTGATGCTGAATCATGTATAACACAAGTATTTGCAGCTAAACCATTTGTTTCGCATGGATTCGTAGATAAGCCTTCTACTTCGCATCGATTTGAAGCTAAACCATGTGTATCGCATGGTTTTTGAAGCTAACTCGTTTGTTTCGCATGCTGTTGAAGCTAAATCTTGTATATCACAAGTGTTTGAAGCTAAACCATTTGTTTCGCATGGATTCGAAGATAATCCTTCTTCTTCGCATTGGTTTGAAGCTAAATCATGTGTTTCGCATGGATTTGAAGCTAACTCGTTTGTTTCGCATGCTGTTGAAGCTAAATCATGTATATCACAAGTGTTTGAAGCTAAACCATTTGTTTCCCATGGATTCGATGATAACCCTTCTACTTCGCATTGGTTTGAAGCTAAATCATTTGTTTCGCATGGATTTGAAGCTAACTCGTTTGTTTCGCATGCTGTTGAAACTAAATCATGTATATCACAAGTACTTGAAGCTAAACCATTTGATTCCCATGGATTTGTATCTATGCCTTCTACTTCGCATTGATTAGGAGCTAAATCATGTGTTTCGCATGGATTTAAAGCTAACTCGTTGTTTCGCATGCAGTTGAAGCTAAATCATGTATATCACAAGTGTTTGAAGCTAAACCATTTGTTTCGCATGGATTTGAAGATAACCCTTCTACTTCGCATTGATTTGAAGCTAAATCATGTGTTTCGCATGGATTTGAAGCTAACTCGTTTGTTTCGCATGCAGTTGAAGAAAAGTAATGCATATCACAAGTATGTGAAGATAAACCATTTGATTCCCATGGATTTGAAGCTATGCCTTCTTCTTCGCATTGATTTGAAGCTAAATCATGTTTTTCGCATGGATTTGAAGCTAACTCGTTGTTTCGCATGCAGTTGAAGCTAAATCATGTATAACACAAGTGTTTGAAGCTAAACCATTTGTTTCGCATGGATTCAAAGATAACCCTTCTACTTGGCATTGATTTGAAGCTTAATCATGTTTTTCGCATGGATTTGAAGCAAAGCCTTCTACTTCGCATAGATTTGGAGTTAAATCATGTGTTTCGCATGGGTTTAAAGCTAACTAGTTTGTTTCGCATGCAGCTGAAGCTAAATAATGTATATCACAAGTGTTTGAAGCTAAACCATTTGTTTTGCATGGATTCGAAGATAATCGTTCTACTTCGCATTGATTTGAAGCTAAATCATGTGTTTCGCATGGATTTGAAGCTAACTCGTTTGTTTCGCATGCAGTTGAAGCTAAATCATGTATATCACAAGTATTTGAAGCAAAACCTTTGTTTCGCATGAATTCGAAAATCAGCCTTCTGCTTCGCATTGATTAGGACCTAAATCATGTGTTTCGCATGGATTTGAAGCTAACTCGTTTATTTCGCATGCACTTGAAGGTGAACCATGTATATCACAAGTATTTGAAGCTAAACCGTTTGATTGGCATGGATTTGAAGCTAAGCCTTCTACTTCGCATTAAATTGAAGCTAAATCATGTGTTTCGCACGGATTTGAAGCTAACACGTTGTTTCGCATGCAGTTGAAGCTAAATCATGTATATCACAAGTGTTTGAAACTAAACCATTTGTTTCGCATGAATTCGAAGATAACCCTTCTACTTCGCATTGATTTGAAGCTAAATCATGTGTTTCGCATGGATTTGAAGCAAAGCCTTCTACTTCGCATTGATTTGGAGTTAAATCATGTGTTTCGCATGGATTTAAAGCTAACTCGTTGTTTCGCAAGCAGTTGAAGCTAAATCATGTATATCACAAGTGTTTGAAGCTGAACCATTTGATTAGCATGGATTCGAAGATCACCCCTCTTCATCGCATTGATTTGAAGATAATCATGTGTTTCGCATGGATTTGAAGCTAACTCGTTTGTTTCGCATGCAGTTGAAGAAAAGTAATGCATATCACAAATATTTGAAGATAAACCATTTGATTCCCATGGATTTGAAGCAAAGCCTTCTTCTTCGCATTGATTTGAAGCTAAATCATGTTTTTTGCATGGATTTGAAGCTAACTAGTTTGTTTCGCATGCAGCTGAAGCTAAATAATGTATATCACAAGTGTTTGAAGCTAAACCATTTGTTTTGCATGGATTCGAAGATAATCGTTCTACTTCGCATTGATTTGAAGCTAAATCATGTGTTTCGCATGGATTTGAAGCTAACTCGTTTGTTTCGCATGCAGTTGAAGCTAAATCATGTATATCACAAGTATTTGAAGCAAAACCTTTGTTTCGCATGAATTCGAAAATCAGCCTTCTGCTTCGCATTGATTTGGACCTAAATCATGTGTTTCGCATGGATTTGAAGCTAACTCGTTTATTTCGCATGCACTTGAAGCTGAACCATGTATATGACAAGTATTTGAAGCTAAACCGTTTGATTGGCATGGATTTGAAGCTAAGCCTTCTACTTCGCATTAAATTGAAGCTAAATCATGTGTTTCGCACGGATTTGAAGCTAACACGTTTGTTTCGCATGCTGTTGAAGCTAAATCATGTATATCACAAGTATTTGAATATGTACCATTTGATTAGCATGGATTCGAAGATCACCCCTCTTCTTCGCATTGATTTGAAGCTAAATCATGTGTTTCGCATGGATTTGAAGCTAACTCGTTTGTTCAGCATGCAGTTGAAGCAAAATCATGTATATCACAAGTGTTTGAAGCTAAACCATTTGTTTCGCATGGATTCAGAGATAACCCTTCTACTTCGCATTGATTTGAAGCTAAATCATGTGTTGCGCATGGATTTGAAGCTAAATCGTTTGTTTCGCATACAGTTGAAGCTAAATCATGTATATCACAAGTATTTGAAGCTAAACCATTTAATTCCCATGGATCTGAAGGTATGACTTCTACTTCGCATTGATTTGATGTTAAATCATATGTTTCGCATGGATCTGAAGCTATCTCGTTTGTTTCGCATGCACTTGAATATAAATCAAGTATATCACAAGTATTTGAAGCTAAATCGTTCGATTCGCATGGATTTGAAGCTAAGCCTTCTACCTCGCATTGATTTGAAGATAAATCATGTGTTTCGCATGGATTTGAAGCTAACTCGTTTGTTTCGCATGCTGTTGAAACTAAATCATGTATATCACAAGTATTTGAAGCTAAACCATTTGATTCCCATGGATTTGTAGCTATGCCTTCTACTTCGCATTGATTTGGAGCTAAATCATGTGTTTCGCATGGATTTGAAGCTAACTCGTTTGTTTCGCATGCTGTTGAAACTAAATCATGTATATCACAAGTATTTGAAGCTAAACCATTTGATTCCCATGGATTTGTAGCTATGCCTTCTACTTCGCATTGATTTGGAGCTAAATCATGTGTTTCGCATGGATTTACAGCTAACTCGTTTGTTTCGCATGCTGTTGAAGCTAAATCATGTATATCACAAGTATTTGAATATGGACCATTTGATTAGCATGGATTCGAAGATCACCACTCTTCTTCGCATTGATTTGAAGATAATCATGTGTTTCGCAAGGATTTGAAGCTAACTCGTTTGTTTCGCATGCAGTTGAAGCTAAATCATGTATATCACAAGTGTTTGAAGCTAAACCATTTGTTTCGCATGGATTCAAAGATAACCCTTCTACTTCGCATTGATTTGAAGCTAAATCATGTGTTGCGCATGGATTTGAAGCTAACTCGTTTGTTTCGCATACTTTTGAAGCTAAATCATGTATATCACAAGTATTTGAATATGTACCATTTGATTAGCATGGATTCGAAGATCACCCCTCTTCTTCGCATTGATTTGAAGCTAAATCATGTGTTTCGCATGGATTTGAAGCTAACTCGTTTGTTCAGCATGCAGTTGAAGCAAAATCATGTATATCACAAGTGTTTGAAGCTAAACCATTTGTTTCGCATGGATTCAAAGATAACCCTTCTACTTCGCATTGATTTGAAGCTAAATCATGTGTTGCGCATGGATTTGAAGCTAAATCGTTTGTTTCGCATACAGTTGAAGCTAAATCATGTATATCACAAGTATTTGAAGCTAAACCATTTAATTCCCATGGATCTGAAGGTATGACTTCTACTTCGCATTGATTTGATGTTAAATCATATGTTTCGCATGGATCTGAAGCTATCTCGTTTGTTTCGCATGCACTTGAATATAAATCAAGTATATCACAAGTATTTGAAGCTAAATCGTTCGATTCGCATGGATTTGAAGCTAAGCCTTCTACCTCGCATTGATTTGAAGATAAATCATGTGTTTCGCATGGATTTGAAGCTAACTCGTTTGTTTCGCATGCAGCTGAAGCTAAATCATGTATATCACAAGTGTTTGAAGCTAAACCATTTGTTTCGCATGGATTCGAAGATAATCCTTCTTCTTCGCATTGGTTTGAAGCTAAATCATTTGTTTCGCATGGATTTGAAGCTAACTCGTTTGTTTCGCATGCTGTTGAAACTAAATCATGTATATCACAAGTATTTGAAGCTAAACCATTTGATTCCCATGGATTTGTAGCTATGCCTTCTACTTCGCATTGATTTGGAGCTAAATCATGTGTTTCTCATGGATTTACAGCTAACTCGTTTGTTTCGCATGCTGTTGAAGCTAAATCATGTATATCACAAGTATTTGAATATGGACCATTTGATTAGCATGGATTCGAAGATCACCACTCTTCTTCGCATTGATTTGAAGATAATCATGTGTTTCGCAAGGATTTGAAGCTAACTCGTTTGTTTCGCATGCAGTTGAAGCTAAATCATGTATATCACAAGTGTTTGAAGCTAAACCATTTGTTTCGCATGGATTCAAAGATAACCCTTCTACTTCGCATTGATTTGAAGCTAAATCATGTGTTGCGCATGGATTTGAAGCTAACTCGTTTGTTTCGCATACTTTTGAAGCTAAATCATGTATATCACAAGTATTTGAAGCTAAACCATTTAATTCCCATGGATCTGAAGGTATGGCTTCTACTTCGCATTGATTTGATGTTAAATCATATGTTTCGCATGGATCTGAAGCTATCTCGTTTGTTTCGCATGCACTTGAATATAAATCAAGTATATCACAAGTATTTGAAGCTAAATCGTTTGATTCGCATGGATTTGAAGCTAAGCCTTCTACCTCGCATTGATTTGAAGATAAATCATGTGTTTCGCATGGATTTGAAGGTAACTCGTTTGTTTCGCATGCAGCTGAAGCTAAATCATGTATATCACAAGTGTTTGAAGCTAAACCATTTGTTTTGCATGGATTCGAACATCAACCTTCTGCTTCGCATTGATTTGGACCTAAATCATGTGTTTCGCATGGATTTGAAGCTAACTCGTTTATTTCGCATGCACTTGAAGCTGAACCATGTATATCACAAGTATTTGAAGCTACACCGTTTGATTGGCATGGATTTGAAGCTGAGCCTTCTACTTCGCATTAAATTGAAGCTAAATCATGTGTTTCGCATGGATTTGAAGCTAACTCGTTTGTTTCGCATGCAGTTGATGCTGAATCATGTATATCACAAGTATTTGCAGCTAAACCATTTGTTTCGCATGGATTCGTAGATAAGCCTTCTACTTCGCATCGATTTGAAGCTAAATCATGTGTATCGCATGGTTTTTGAAGCTAACTCGTTTGTTTCGCTTGCTGTTGAAGCTCCATCATGTATATCACAAGTGTTTGAAGCTAAACCATTTGTTTCGCATGTATTCAAAGATAACCCTTCTACTTCGCATTGATTTGAAGCTAAATCATGTGTTTCGCATGGATTTGAAGCTAACTCGTTTGTTTCGCATGCAGTTGAAGCTAAATCATGTATATCACAAGTGTTTGAAGCTAAACCATTTGTTTCGCATGGATTCAAAGATAACCCTTCTACTTCGCATTGATTTGAAGCTAAATCATGTGTTGCGCATGGATTTGAAGCTAACTCGTTTGTTTCGCATGCTGTTGAAGCTAAATCATGTATATCACAAGTATTTGAATATGTACCATTTGATTAGCATGGATTCGAAGATCACCCCTCTTCTTCGCATTGATTTGAAGCTAAATCATGTGTTTCGCATGGATTTGAAGCTAACTCGTTTGTTCAGCATGCAGTTGAAGCAAAATCATGTATATCACAAGTGTTTGAAGCTAAACCATTTGTTTCGCATGGATTCAAAGATAACCCTTCTACTTCGCATTGATTTGAAGCTAAATCATGTGTTGCGCATGGATTTGAAGCTAAATCGTTTGTTTCGCATACAGTTGAAGCTAAATCATGTATATCACAAGTGTTTGAAGCTAAACCATTTGTTTCGCATGGATTCGAAGATAACCCTTCTACTTCGCATTGATTTGAAGCTAAATCATGTGTTTCGCATGGATTTGAAGCAAAGCCTTCTACTTCGCATTGATTTGGAGTTAAATCATGTGTTTCGCATGGATTTAAAGCTAACTCGTTGTTTCGCAAGCAGTTGAAGCTAAATCATGTATATCACAAGTGTTTGAAGCTGAACCATTTGATTAGCATGGATTCGAAGATCACCCCTCTTCTTCGCATTGATTTGAAGCTAAATCATGTGTTTCGCATGGATTTGAAGCTAACTCGTTTGTTCAGCATGCAGTTGAAGCAAAATCATGTATATCACAAGTGTTTGAAGCTAAACCATTTGTTTCGCATGGATTCAAAGATAATCCTTCTACTTCGCATTGATTTGAAGCTAAATCATGTGTTGCGCATGGATTTGAAGCTAAATCGTTTGTTTCGCATACAGTTTAAGCTAAATCATGTATATCACAAGTATTTGAAGCTAAACCATTTAATTCCCATGGATCTGAAGGTATGACTTCTACTTCGCATTGATTTGATGTTAAATCATATGTTTCGCATGGATCTGAAGCTATCTCGTTTGTTTCGCATGCACTTGAATATAAATCAAGTATATCACAAGTATTTGAAGCTAAATCGTTCGATTCGCATGGATTTGAAGCTAAGCCTTCTACCTCGCATTGATTTGAAGATAAATCATGTGTTTCGCATGGATTTGAAGCTAACTCGTTTGTTTCGCATGCAGCTGAAGCTAAATCATGTATATCACAAGTGTTTGAAGCTAAACCATTTGTTTTGCATGGATTCGAACATCAACCTTCTGCTTCGCATTGATTTGGACCTAAATCATGTGTTTCGCATGGATTTGAAGCTAACTCGTTTATTTCGCATGCACTTGAAGCTGAACCATGTATATCACAAGTATTTGAAGCTACACCGTTTGATTGGCATGGATTTGAAGCTGAGCCTTCTACTTCGCATTAAATTGAAGCTAAATCATGTGTTTCGCATGGATTTGAAGCTAACTCGTATGTTCAGCTTGCAGTTGAAGCAAAATCATGTATATCACAAGTATTTGAAGCTAAACCATTTGTTTCGCATTGATTCAAAGATCAGTCTTCCACTTCGCATTGATTTGAAGCTAAATCATGTGTTTCGCATGGATTTGAAGCTAACTCGTTTGTTTCGCATGCAGTTGATGCTGAATCATGTATATCACAAGTATTTGCAGCTAAACCATTTGTTTCGCATGGATTCGTAGATAAGCCTTCTACTTCGCATCGATTTGAAGCTAAATCATGTGTATCGCATGGTTTTTGAAGCTAACTCGTTTGTTTCGCATGCTGTTGAATCTAAATCTTGTATATCACAAGTGTTTGAAGCTAAACCATTTGTTTCGCATGGATTCGAAGATAATCCTTCTTCTTCGCATTGGTTTGAAGCTAAATCATGTGTTTCGCATGGATTTGAAGCTAACTCGTTTGTTTCGCATGCTGTTGAAGCTCCATCATGTATATCACAAGTGTTTGAAGCTAAACCATTTGTTTCCCATGGATTCGAAGATAACCCTTCTACTTCGCATTGGTTTGAAGCTAAATCATTTGTTTCGCACGGATTTGAAGCTAACTCGTTTGTTTCGCATGCTGTTGAAACTAAATCATGTATATCACAAGTATTTGAAGCTAAACCATTTGATTCCCATGGATTTGAAGCTATGCCTTCTACTTCGCATTGATTTGGAGCTAAATCATGTGTTTCGCATGGATTTACAGCTAACTCGTTTGTTTCGCATGCTGTTGAAGCTAAATCATATATATCACAAGTATTTGAATATGGACCATTTGATTAGCATGGATTCGAAGATCACCACTCTTCTTCGCATTGATTTGAAGATAATCATGTGTTTCGCAAGGATTTGAAGCTAACTCGTTTGTTTCGCATGCAGTTGAAGCTAAATCATGTATATCACAAGTATTTGAAGCTAAACCATTTGTTTCGCATGGATTCGAACATCAGCCTTCTGCTTCGCATTGATTTGATGTTAAATCATATGTTTCGCATGGATTTGAAGCTAACTCGTTTGTTTCGCATGCTGTTGAAGCTAAATCAAGTATATCACAAGTATTTGAAGCAAAACCATTTGTTTGGCACGGATTTGATGATAACCCATCAAGATCGCATTGATTTGAATTTAAATCATTTGCTTCGCGTGGATTTGAAGCTATCTCGTTTGTTTCGCATGCAGTTGAAGATAAGTCATGCATACCACAAGTATTTGAAGATAAACCATTTGATTCCCATGGATTTGATGCTATGCCTTCTACTTCGCATTGATTTGGAGCTAAATCATGTGTTTCGCATGGATTTAAAGCTAACTCGTTGTTTCGCATGCAGTTGAAGCTAAATCATGTATAACACAAGTGTTTGAAGCTAAACCATTTGATTCCCATGGATTTGTAGCTATGCCTTCTACTTCGCATTGATTTGGAGCTAAATCATGTGTTTCGCATGGATTTAAAGCTAACTCGTTGTTTCGCATGCAGTTGAAGCTAAATCTTGTATATCACAAGTGTTTGAAGCTAAACCATTTGTTTCGCATGGATTCGAAGATAACCCTTCTACTTCGCATTGATTTGAAGCTAAATCATGTGTTTCGCATGGATTTGAAGCAAAGCCCTCTACTTCGCATTGATTTGGAGTTAAATCATGTGTTTCGCATGGATTTAAAGCTAACTCGTTGTTTCGCAAGCAGTTGAAGCTAAATCATGTATATCACAAGTGTTTGAAGCTGAACCATTTGATTAGCATGGATTCGAAGATCACCCCTCTTCATCGCATTGATTTGAAGCTAAATCATGTTTTTCGCATGGATTTGAAGCTAACTCGTTGTTTCGCATGGAGTTGAAGCTAAATCATGTATAACACAAGTGTTTGAAGCTAAACCATTTGTTTCGCATGGATTCAAAGGTAACCCTTCTACTTCCCATTGATTTGAAGCTAAATCATGTTTTTCGCATGGATTTGAAGCAAAGCCTTCTACTTCGCATAGATTTGGAGTTAAATCATGTGTTTCGCATGGGTTTAAAGCTAACTAGTTTGTTTCGCATGCAGTTGAAGCTAAATCATGTATACCACAAGTATTTGAAGCAAAACCTTTGTTTCGCATGAATTCGAAAATCAGCCTTCTGCTTCGCATTGATTTGGACCTAAATCATGTGTTTCGCATGGATTTGAAGCTAACTCGTTTATTTCGCATGCACTTGAAGCTGAACCATGTATATCACAAGTATTTGAAGCTAAACCGTTTGATTGGCATGGATTTGAAGCTAAGCCTTCTACTTCGCATTAAATTGAAGCTAAATCATGTGTTTCGCACGGATTTGAAGCTAACACGTTTGTTTCGCATGCTGTTGAAGCTAAATCATGTATATCACAAGTATTTGAATCTAAACAATCTGTTTCGTGTGGATTCGGAGATCAGCCTTCTACTTCGCATTGATTTGAAACGAAATCATATGCTTAGCTTGGATTTGAAGCTAACTCGTTTGTTTGGCATGCTGTTGAAGCTAAATCATGTATATCACAAGTATTTGAAGCTAAAGCATTTGATTCCCATGGATTTGAAGCTATGCCTTCTACTTCGCTTGATTTGGAGCTAAATCATGTGTTTCGCATGGATTTGAAGCTAACTCGTTTGTTTCGCATGCTGTTGAAGCTAAATCATGTATATCACAAGTATTTGAATATGTACCATTTGATTAGCATGGATTCGAAGATCACCCCTCTTCTTCGCATTGATTTGAAGCTAAATCATGTGTTTCGCATGGATTTGAAGCTAACTCGTTTGTTCAGCATGCAGTTGAAGCAAAATCATGTATATCACAAGTGTTTGAAGCTAAACCATTTGTTTCGCATGGATTCAAAGATAACCCTTCTACTTCGCATTGATTTGAAGCTAAATCATGTGTTGCGCATGGATTTGAAGCTAAATCGTTTGTTTCGCATACAGTTGAAGCTAAATCATGTATATCACAAGTATTTGAAGCTAAACCATTTAATTCCCATGGATCTGAAGGTATGGCTTCTACTTCGCATTGATTTGATGTTAAATCATATGTTTCGCATGGATCTGAAGCTATCTCGTTTGTTTCGCATGCACTTGAATATAAATCAAGTATATCACAAGTATTTGAAGCTAAATCGTTTGATTCGCATGGATTTGAAGCTAAGCCTTCTACCTCGCATTGATTTGAAGATAAATCATGTGTTTCGCATGGATTTGAAGCTAACTCGTTTGTTTCGCATGCAGCTGAAGCTAAATCATGTATATCACAAGTGTTTGAAGCTAAACCATTTGTTTTGCATGGATTCGAACATCAACCTTCTGCTTCGCATTGATTTGGACCTAAATCATGTGTTTCGCATGGATTTGAAGCTAACTCGTTTATTTCGCATGCACTTGAAGCTGAACCATGTATATCACAAGTATTTGAAGCTACACCGTTTGATTGGCATGGATTTGAAGCTAAGCCTTCTACTTCGCATTAAATTGAAGCTAAATCATGTGTTTCGCATGGATTTGAAGCTAACTCGTTTGTTCAGCATGCAGTTGAAGCAAAATCATGTATATCACAAGTATTTGAAGCTAAACCATTTGTTTCGCATTGATTCAAAGATCAGTCTTCCACTTCGCATTGATTTGAAGCTAAATCATGTGTTTCGCATGGATTTGAAGCTAACTCGTTTGTTTCGCATGCAGTTGAAGCTAAATCACGTATATCACAAGTATTTGAAGCTAAACCATTTGTTTCGCATGGATTCGAACATCAGCCTTCTGCTTCGCATTGATTTGATGTTAAATCATATGTTTCGCATGGATTTGAAGCTATCTCGTTTGTTTCGCATGCACTTGAATATAAATCAAGTATATCACAAGTATTTGAAGCTAAATCGTTCGATTCGCATGGATTTGAAGCTAAGCCTTCTACCTCGCATTAAATTGAAGCTAAATCATGTGTTTCGCTTGGATTTGAAGCTAACTCGTTTGTTTCGCATGCAGTTGAAGCAAAATCATGTATATCACAAGTGTTTGAAGCTAAACCATTTGTTTCGCATGGATTCAAAGATAACCCTTCTACTTCGCATTGATTTGAAGCTAAATCATGTGTTGCCCATGGATTTGAAGCTAACTCGTTTGTTTCGCATACTTTTGAAGCTAAATCATGTATATCACAAGTATTTGAAGCTAATCCATTTAATTCCCATGGATCTGAAGGTATGGCTTCTACTTCGCATTGATTTAATGTTAAATCATATGTTTCGCATGGATCTGAAGCTATCTCGTTTGTTTCGCATGCACTTGAATATAAATCAAGTATATCACAAGTATTTGAAGCTAAATCGTTTGATTCGCATGGATTTGAAGCTAAGCCTTCTACCTCGCATTGATTTGAAGATAAATCATGTGTTTCGCATGGATTTGAAGCTAACTCGTTTGTTTCGCATGCAGCTGAAGCTAAATCATGTATATCACAAGTGTTTGAAGCTAAACCATTTGTTTTGCATGGATTCGAACATCAACCTTCTGCTTCGCATTGATTTGGACCTAAATCATGTGTTTCGCATGGATTTGAAGCTAACTCGTTTATTTCGCATGCACTTGAAGCTGAACCATGTATATCACAAGTATTTGAAGCTACACCGTTTGATTGGCATGGATTTGAAGCTAAGCCTTCTACTTCGCATTAAATTGAAGCTAAATCATGTGTTTCGCATGGATTTGAAGCTAACTCGTTTGTTCAGCATGCAGTTGAAGCAAAATCATGTATATCACAAGTATTTGAAGCTAAACCATTTGTTTCGCATTGATTCAAAGATCAGTCTTCCACTTCGCACTGATTTGAAGCTAAATCATGTGTTTCGCATGGATTTGAAGCTAACTCGTTTGTTTCGCATGCAGTTGATGCTGAATCATGTATATCACAAGTATTTGCAGCTAAACCATTTGTTTCGCATGGATTCGTAGATAAGCCTTCTACTTCGCATCGATTTGAAGCTAAATCATGTGTATCGCATGGTTTTTGAAGCTAACTCGTTTGTTTCGCATGCTATTGAATCTAAATCTTGTATATCACAAGTGTTTGAAGCTAAACCATTTGTTTCGCATGGATTCGAAGATAATCCTTCTTCTTCGCTTTGGTTTGAAGCTAAATCATGTGTTTCGCATGGATTTGAAGCTAACTCGTTTGTTTCGCATGCTGTTGAAGCTCCATCATGTATATCACAAGTGTTTGAAGCTAAACCATTTGTTTCCCATGGATTCGAAGATAACCCTTCTACTTCGCATTGGTTTGAAGCTAAATCATTTGTTTCGCATGGATTTGAAGCTAACTCGTTTGTTTCGCATGCTGTTGAAACTAAATCATGTATATCACAAGTATTTGAAGCTAAACCATTTGATTCCCATGGATTTGAAGCTATGCCTTCTACTTCGCATTGATTTGGAGCTAAATCATGTGTTTCGCATGGATTTACAGCTAACTCGTTTGTTTCGCATGCTGTTGAAGCTAAATCATGTATATCACAAGTATTTGAATATGGACCATTTGATTAGCATGGATTCGAAGATCACCACTCTTCTTCGCATTGATTTGAAGATAATCATGTGTTTCGCAAGGATTTGAAGCTAACTCGTTTGTTTCGCATGCAGTTGAAGCTACATCATGTATATCACAAGTATTTGAAGCTAAACCATTTGTTTCGCATGGATTCGAACATCAGCCTTCTGCTTCGCATTGATTTGATGTTAAATCATATGTTTCGCATGGA
The DNA here is from genome assembly GCF_051020955.1 of Megalopta genalis. NCBI lineage: Eukaryota > Metazoa > Arthropoda > Insecta > Hymenoptera > Halictidae > Megalopta > Megalopta genalis. The sequence goes on from NW_027476152.1 coordinate 327,239, forward strand.
TTTGAAGCTAACTCGTTTGTTTCGCATGCTGTTGAAGCTAAATCAAGTATATCACAAGTATTTGAAGCATAACCATTTGTTTGGCACGGATTTGATGATAACCCATCAAGTTCGCATTGATTTGAATTTAAATCATTTGCTTCGCGTGGATTTGAAGCTAACTCGTTTGTTTCGCATGCAGTTGAAGATAAGTCATGCATACCACAAGTATTTGAAGATAAACCATTTGATTCCCATGGATTTGAAGCTATGCCTTCTACTTCGCATTGATTTGGAGCTAAATCATGTGTTTCGCATGGATTTAAAGCTAACTCGTTGTTTCGCATGCAGTTGAAGCTAAATCATGTATAACACAAGTGTTTGAAGCTAAACCATTTGTTTCGCATGGATTCAAAGATAACCCTTCTACTTCGCATTGATTTGAATTTAAATCATGTGTTTCGCATGGATTTGAAGCTAACTCGTTTTTTTCGCATGCAGTTGAAGCTAAATCATGTATATCACAAGTGTTTGAAGCTAAATCATTTGTTTCGCATGGATTCGAAGATAACCCTTCTACTTCGCATTGATTTGAAGCTAAATCATGTGTTTCGCATGGATTTGAAGCAAAGCCTTCTACTTCGCATTGATTTGGAGTTAAATCATGTGTTTCGCATGGATTTAAAGCTAACTCGTTGTTTCGCATGCCGTTGAAGCTAAATCATGTATATCACAAGTGTTTGAAGCTAAACCATTTGTTTCGCATGGATTCGAAGATAACCCTTCTACTTCGCATTGATTTGAAGCTAAATCATGTGTTGCGCATGGATTAGAAGCTAACTCGTTTGTTTCGCATGCAGTTGAAGCTAAATCATGTATATCACAAGTATCTGAAGCTAAACCATTTTATTCCCATGCATTTGAAGCTATGCCTTCCACTTCGCATTGATTTGATGTTAAATCATATGTCTCGCATGGATTTGAAGCTATCTCGTTTGTTTCGCATGCACAGAATATAAATCAAGTATATCACAAGTATTTGAAGCTAAACCTTTGTTTCGCATGGATTCGAACAACAGCCTTCTGCTTCGCATTGATTTGGACCTAAATCATGTGTTTCGCATGGATTTGAAGCTAACTCGTTTATTTCGCATGCACTTGAAGCAGAACCATGTATATCACAAGTATTTGAAGCTAAACCATTTGATTGGCATGGATTTGAAGCTAAGCCTTCTACTTCGCATTAAATTGAAGCTAAATCATGTGTTTCGCATGGATTAGAAGCTAACACGTTTGTTTCGCATGCTGTTGAAGCTAAATCATGTATATCACAAGTATGTGAATCTAAACCATTTGTTTCCCATGGATTTGAAGCTATGCCTTCTACTTCGCATTGATTTGGAGTTAAATCATATGTTTCGCATGGATTTAAAGCTAACTCGTTGTTTCGCATGCAGTTGAAGCTAAATCATGTATAACACTAGTGTTTGAAGCTAAACCATTTGTTTCGCATGGATTCAAAGATAACCCTTCTACTTTGCACTGATTTGAAGCTAAATCATGTATTTCGCATGGATTTGAAGCTAACTCGTTTGTTTCGCATGCTGTTGAAGCTAAATCATGTATATCACAAGTGTTTGAAGCTAAATCATTTGTTTCGCATGAATTCGAAGATAACCCTTCTACCTTGCATTGATTTGAAGCTAAATCATGTTTTTCGCATGGATTTGAAGCAAAGCCTTCTACTTCGCATAGATTTGAAGATAAATCATGTGTTTCGCATGGATTTGAAGCTAACTCGTTTGTTTCGCATGCAGCTGAAGCTAAATCATGTATATCACAAGTGTTTGAAGCTAAACCATTTGTTTTGCATGGATTCGAACATCAACCTTCTGCTTCGCATTGATTTGGACCTAAATCATATGTTTCGCATGGATTTGAAGCTAACTCGTTTATTTCGCATGCACTTGAAGCTGAACCATGTATATCACAAGTATTTGAAGCTACACCGTTTGATTGGCATGGAATTGAAGCTAAACCTTCTACTTCGCATTAAATTGAAGCTAAATCATGTGTTTCGCATGGATTTGAAGCTAACTCGTTTGTTCAGCATGCAGTTGAAGCAAAATCATGTATATCACAAGTATTTGAAGCTAAACCATTTGTTTCGCATTGATTCAAAGATCAGTCTTCCACTTCGCATTGATTTGAAGCTAAATCATGTGTTTCGCATGGATTTGAAGCTAACTCGTTTGTTTCGCATGCAGTTGATTCTGAATCATGTATATCACAAGTATTTGCAGCTAAACCATTTGTTTCGCATGGATTCGTAGATAAGCCTTCTACTTCGCATCGATTTGAAGCTAAATCATGTGTATCGCATGGATTTGAAGCTAACTCGTTTGTTTCGCATGCTGTTGAAGCTCCATCATGTATATCACAAGTGTTTGAAGCTAAACCATTTGTTTCCCATGGATTCGAAGATAACCCTTCTACTTCGCATTGGTTTGAAGCTAAATCATTTGTTTCGCATGGATTTGAAGCTAACTCGTTTGTTTCGCATGCTGTTGAAACTAAATCATGTATATCACAAGTATTTGAAGCTAAACCATTTGATTCCCATGGATTTGAAGCTATGCCTTCTACTTCGCATTGATTTGGAGCTAAATCATGTGTTTCGCATGGATTTACAGCTAACTCGTTTGTTTCGCATGCTGTTGAAGCTAAATCATGTATATCACAAGTATTTGAATATGGACCATTTGATTAGCATGGATTCGAAGATCACCACTCTTCTTCGCATTGATTTGAAGATAATCACGTGTTTCGCAAGGATTTGAAGCTAACTCGTTTGTTTCGCATGCAGTTGAAGCTAAATCATGTATATCACAAGTATTTGAAGCTAAACCATTTGTTTTGCATGGATTCGAACATCAACCTTCTGCTTCGCATTGATTTGGACCTAAATCATATGTTTCGCATGGATTTGAAGCTAACTCGTTTATTTCGCATGCACTTGAAGCTGAACCATGTATATCACAAGTATTTGAAGCTACACCGTTTGATTGGCATGGAATTGAAGCTAAACCTTCTACTTCGCATTAAATTGAAGCTAAATCATGTGTTTCGCATGGATTTGAAGCTAACTCGTTTGTTCAGCATGCAGTTGAAGCAAAATCATGTATATCACAAGTATTTGAAGCTAAACCATTTGTTTCGCATTGATTCAAAGATCAGTCTTCCACTTCGCACTGATTTGAAGCTAAATCATGTGTTTCGCATGGATTTGAAGCTAACTCGTTTGTTTCGCATGCAGTTGATTCTGAATCATGTATATCACAAGTATTTGCAGCTAAACCATTTGTTTCGCATGGATTCGTAGATAAGCCTTCTACTTCGCATCGATTTGAAGCTAAATCATGTGTATCGCATGGTTTTTGAAGCTAACTCGTTTGTTTCGCATGCTGTTGAATCTAAATCTTGTATATCACAAGTGTTTGAAGCTAAACCATTTGTTTCGCATGGATTCGAAGATAATCCTTCTTCTTCGCATTGGTTTGAAGCTAAATCATGTGTTTCGCATGGATTTGAAGCTAACTCGTTTGTTTCGCATGCTGTTGAAGCTCCATCATGTATATCACAAGTGTTTGAAGCTAAACCATTTGTTTCCCATGGATTCGAAGATAACCCTTCTACTTCGCATTGGTTTGAAGCTAAATCATTTGTTTCGCATGGATTTGAAGCTAACTCGTTTGTTTCGCATGCTGTTGAAACTAAATCATGTATATCACAAGTATTTGAAGCTAAACCATTTGATTCCCATGGATTTGAAGCTATGCCTTCTACTTCGCATTGATTTGGAGCTAAATCATGTGTTTCGCATGGATTTACAGCTAACTCGTTTGTTTCGCATGCTGTTGAAGCTAAATCATGTATATCACAAGTATTTGAATATGGACCATTTGATTAGCATGGATTCGAAGATCACCACTCTTCTTCGCATTGATTTGAAGATAATCATGTGTTTCGCAAGGATTTGAAGCTAACTCGTTTGTTTCGCATGCAGTTGAAGCTAAATCATGTATATCACAAGTATTTGAAGCTAAACCATTTGTTTCGCATGGATTCGAACATCAGCCTTCTGCTTCGCATTGATTTGATGTTAAATCATATGTTTCGCATGGATTGGAAGCTAACTCGTTTGTTTCGCATGCTGTTGAAGCTAAATCAAGTATATCACAAGTATTTGAAGCAAAACCATTTGTTTGGCACGGATTTGATGATAACCCATCAAGTTCGCATTGATTTGAATTTAAATCATTTGCTTCGCGTGGATTTGAAGCTAACTCGTTTTTTTCGCATGCACTTGAAGCTAAATCATGTATATCACAAGTGTTTGAAGCTAAATCATTTGTTTCGCATGGATTCGAAGATAACCCTTCTACTTCGCATTGATTTGAAGCAAAATCATGTGTTTCGCATGGATTTGAAGCAAAGCCTTCTACTTCGCATTGATTTGGAGCTAAATCATGTGTTTCGCATGGATTTAAAGCTAACTCGTTGTTTCGCATGCCGTTGAAGCTAAATCATGTATATCACAAGTGTTTGAAGCTAAACCATTTGTTTCGCATGGATTCGAAGATAACCCTTCTACTTCGCATTGATTTGAAGCTAAATCATGTGTTGCGCATGGATTAGAAGCTGACTCGTTTGTTTCGCATGCAGTTGAAGCTAAATCATGTATATCACAAGTATTTGAAGCTAAACCATTTTATTCCCATGCATTTGAAGCTATGCCTTCTACTTCGCATTGATTTGGAGCTAAATCATGTGTTTCGCATGGATTTAAAGCTAACTCGTTGTTTCGCATGCCGTTGAAGCTAAATCATGTATATCACAAGTGTTTGAAGCTAAACCATTTGTTTCGCATGGATTCGAAGGTAAGCCTTCTACTTCGCATTGATTTGATGCTAAACCATTTGTTTCGCATCGATTTGAAACTAAATCGTTTGTTTCGCAGTTGAAGCTAAATCATGTATATCACAAGTATTTGAAGCTGAACCATTTGTTTCGCATGCATTTGAAGCTATATCAGTGACATTCGCAAGTATTTGAAGCTAAATAATTCGTTTCGCTGGATTTGAAGCTAAGCCTTCTACTTCGCATTGATTTGATTCTAAATCATGTGTTTCGCATGGATTTGAAGCTAACTCGTTGGTTTTGCATGAAGTCGAATCTAAATCATGTATATCACAAGTATTTGAAGCTGAACCATTTGTTTCACATAGATTTGAAGCTAAGCCTTCTACTTCACATTGATTGGAAGTTAAATCACGTGTTTCGCTTGCATTTGAAGATAACTGTTTGGTTTCGCATGCAGTTGAAGCTAAATCATGTATATCACAAGTATTTGAACTAAACCATTTGTTTCGCATGGATTTGACGATCAGCCATCGGCTTCGCATTGATTTTAAGCTATATCGTGTGTTTCGCATCGATTTGAAGCTAATTCGTTTGTTTCGCCTGCATTTGAAGCTAAATCATGTATATCACAAGTATTTGAAGCTAAACCATTTGTTTCGCATGGATTCGAAGGTACGCCATCTTCTTCGCATTGATTTGAAGCTAAATCATGTCTATCGCTAGGATTTGAAGCTAAGTCGTTTGTTTCGCATGCAGTTGAAGCTAAATCAAGTATAACACAAGTATTTGAGCGTGAGCCATTTGTTTCGCATGGATTCGAAGATCAGCCTCCTACATCGCGTTTATTTGAAGCTAAATCATGTGTTTCGCATGGATTTGAAGCTAAGCCTTCTGCTTCGCATTGATTTGATACTAAACCATGTGTTTCGAAAGGATTTGAAGCTAAATCGTTTGTTTCGCCTGCATTTGAAGCTAAATCATGTATATCTTAAGTATTTGAAGCTAAACCATTTGTTTCGCATGGATTCGAAGATAAGCCTTCTACTTCGCATTGATTTGAAGCTAAATCATGTGTTTCGTATGGATTTAAAGCTAACTCGTTTGTTTCGCATGCTGTTGAAGCTAAATCATGTATATCACAAGTATTTGAAGCTAATCCATTTGTTTCGCATGGATTCGAAGATAACCCTTCTACTTCGCATTGATTTGAAGCTAAATCATGTGTTTCGCATAGATTTGAAGCTAACTCGTTTGTTTCGCATGCTGTTGGAGCTAAATCATGTATATCACAAGTATTTGAAGCTAAACCATTTGTTTCGCATGGATTCGAAGATAAGCCTTCTACTTCGCATTGATTTGAAGCTAAATCATGTGTTTCGCATGGATTTGAAGCTAACTCGTTTGTTTCACTTGCATTTGAAGCTATAGCAGAGATATTCGCACGTATTTGAAGCTAAATCATTCGTTTCGCTGGATTTGAAGCAAAGCCTTCTACTTCGCATTGATATGAATCTAAATCATGTGTTTCGCTTTGATTTGAAGCTATCTCGTTCGTTTTGCATGCAGTTGAAGCAAAATCACGCATATCACAAGTATTTTAAGCTAAACCATTTGATTCGCATGCAGTTGAAGCTAAATCATGTGTTTTGAATGGATTTGAAGATATCTCGTTTGCTTCCCAAGCAGTTGAAGCTAAATCATGTATATCACAAGTATTTGAAGCTAAACCATTTGTTTCGCATGGATTCGAAGATAAGCTTTCTACTTCGCATTGAATTGAAGCTAAATCATGTATCTCGCATGTATTCGAAGCTAACTCGTTTGTTTCGCATGCATTTGAAGCTTAATCTTGTATATCACATATAATTGAAGCTAAACCATTTGTTTCGCATGGATTCGAAGATAAGCCTTCTACTTCGCATTGATTTGAAGCTAAATCATGTCTATCGCTAGGATTTGAAGCTAACTCGTTTGTTTCGCATTCTGTTGAAGCTAAATCATGTATAACACAAATATTTGTGCCTGAGCCATTTGTTTCGCATGGATTCGAAGATCAGCCTCCTAATTTGCATTGATTTGATGGTAAATCATGTCTTTTGCGTGGATTTGAAGCTAACACGTTTGTTTCGTATGCTGTTGAAGATAAATCATGTTCATCACAAGTATTTGAAGCTGGACCATCTGTTTCGCATGCAGTTGAAGCTAAATCATGTCTAAAACAAGTGTTTGAAGCTAAACCATTTGTTTCGTATGGACTTGAAGCTAAGCCTTCAACTTCGCGTTGACTTAATGCTATATTATGTTTTTCGCTTGGATTTGAAGCTAACACGTTTGTTTCGCAGGCTGTTGAAGCTAAATCTTGTATATCACAAGTATTTGAAGCTAATCCATTTGTTTCGCGTGGATTCAAAGATCAGCCTTCTACATCGCATTGATTTGAACTTAAATCATATGTTTTGCAAGGATTCGAAGCTAATCGATTGTATCGCATGCAGTTGAAGCTAAATCATGTATATCACAAGTATTTGAAGCTAAACCATTTGTTTCGCATGGATTTGAAACTAAGTCTTCTACTTCGCATTGATTTGTAGCTAAATCATCTGTTTCGGATAGATTTGAAGCTATGCCTTCTACTTCGCATTGATTTGAAGCTAAATCATGTGTTTCGCTTGTATTTGAAGCAAACTCGTTTGTTTCGAATGGATTCGATGATCAGCCATCTGCTTCGCGTTTATTTGAAGCTAAATCATGTGTTTCGGATGGATTTGAAGCTAAGCCTTCAACATCGTGTTGACTTGATGCTAAATCATGTTTTTCGCTTGGATTTGAAGCTGACTCGTTTGTTTCGCATGCTGTTGAAGCTAAATCATGTATAACACAAATATTTGTGCCTGAGCCATTTGTTTCGCATGGATTCGAAGATCAGCCTCCTAATTTGCATTGATTTTATGGTAAATCATGTCTTTTGCGTGGATTTGAAGCTAACACGTTTGTTTCGTATGCTGTTGAAGATAAATCATGTATATCACAAGTATTTGAAGCTAAACAATCAGTTTCGTGTGGATTCGGAGATCAGCCTTCTACTTCGCATTGATTTGAAGCTAAATCATATGTTTCGCTTGGATTTGAAGCTAACTCGTTTGTTTCGCAGGCTGTTGAAGCTAAATCTTGTATATCACAAGTATTTGAAGCTAATCCATTTGTTTCGCGTGGATTCAAAGATCAGCCTTCTACATCGCATTGATTTGAACTTAAATCATATGTTTTGCAAGGATTCGAAGCTAATCGATTGTATCGCATGCAGTTGAAGCTAAATCATGTATATCACAAGTATTTGAAGCTAAACCATTTGTTTCGCATGGATTTGAAACTAAGTCTTCTACTTCGCATTGATTTGTAGCTAAATCATCTGTTTCGGATAGATTTGAAGCTATGCCTTCTACTTCGCATTGATTTGAAGCTAAATCATGTGTTTCGCTTGTATTTGAAGCAAACTCGTTTGTTTCGAATGGATTCGATGATCAGCCATCTGCTTCGCGTTTATTTGAAGCTAAATCATGTGTTTCGGATGGATTTGAAGCTAAGCCTTCAACATCGTGTTGACTTGATGCTAAATCATGTTTTTCGCTTGGATTTGAAGCTGACTCGTTTGTTTCGCATGCTGTTGAAGCTAAATCATGTATATCACAAGTATTTGAAGCTAAACCATTTGTTTCGCATGGATTCGAAGCTAAGCCTTCAACTTCGCGTTGACTTGATGCTAAATCACGTTTTTCGCTTGGATTTGAAGCTAACTCGTTTTTTCGCATGCAGTTGAAGCTAAATCATGAATATCACAAGTATTTGAAGCTAAACCATCTGTTTCGTGTGGATTCGAATGTAAGCCTTCTACTTCGCATTGATTTGATGCTAAATCATGTGTTTCGCATGGATTTGAAGCTAACTCGTTTGTTTCTCTTGCTGTTGAATGTAAGTCATGTATATCACAAGTTTTTGAAGCTAAACCATTTGTTTCGGATTTATTCGGAGATCAGCCTTCTACTTCGCATTCATTTGAAGCTAAATCATGTTTTTCGCTTGGATTTGAAGCTGACTCGTTTGTTTCGCATGCTGTTGAAGCTAAATCATGTATATCACAAGTAGATGAAGCTAAACCATTTGATTCGCATGGATTTGAAGCTAAGCCTTCTACTTCGCATTGATTTGAATCTAAAACCTTTGTTTCGCTTGGATTTGAAGCTAACTCGTTTGTTTCGCATGCAGTTGAAGCTAAATCATGTATATCACAAGTATTTGAAGGAAAACCATTTGTTTCTCGTGGATTCGAAGATCAGCCTTCTACTTCGCATTGATTTAAAGCTAAATCATGTGTATCGCATGTATTTGAAGATAACTCGTTTGTTTCGCATGCTGTTGAAGCTAAATCAAATGTATCACAAGTATTTGAAGCTAAACCATTTGTTTCGCATGGATACGAAGATAACCCTTCTACTTCGCATTGATTTGAAGCTAAATCATGTGTTTCGCATGGATTATAAGCTAACTCGTTTGTTTCGCATGCAGTTGAAGCTATATCATGTATATCACAAGTATTTGAAGCTAAACCATTTGTTTCGCATGGATTCGAAGATAAGCCTTCTACTTCGCATTGATTTTAATCTTAATCATGTGTTTCGCATGGATTTGAAGCTAACTCGTTTGTTTCGCATGCTGTTGTAGCTAAATCATGTACATCACATGTATTTGAAGCTAAACCATTTGTATCGCATGGAATCGAAGATAAGCCTCATACTTCGCATTGATTTGAAGCTAAATCATGTGTTCGCATGGATTTGAAACTAACTTGTTTGATTCGCGAGCAGTTGAAGCTAAATCAAGTGTATCACAAGTATTTGAAGCTAAACCATTTGTTTCGTATGGATTCGAAGATCAGCCTTCTACTTCGCATTGATTTGAAGCTAAATCATGTGTTCCGCATGGATTTTAAGCTAACTCGTTTGTTTCGCATGCAGTTGATGCTAATTCATGTATATCACAAGTATTTGAAGCTAAACCATTTGTTTCGTATGGATTCGAAGATAAGCCTTCTACTTCGCATTGATTTGAAGCTAAGTCATGTGTTTCGCAAGGATTTTAAGCTAACTCGTTTGTTTCGGATGCTGTTGAAGCTAAATCATGTATATCACAAGTATTTGAAGCTATATCATTTGTTTCGCATGGATTCGAAGATAACCCTTCTAATTCGCATTGATTTGAGGCTAAATCATGTGTTTCGCTTGGATTTGAAGCTAACTCGTTTTTTTCGCTAGTAGTTGAAGCTAAATCATGCATGTCACAAGTATTTGAAGCTAAACCATTTGTTTCGCATGGATTCGAAGATAAGCCTTCTACTTCGCATTGATTTTAATCTAAATCATGTGTTCCGCATGGATTTTAAGCTAACTCGTTTGTTTCGCATGCAGTTGAAGCTAAATCATGTATATCACAAGTATTTGAAGCTAAACCATTTGATTCCCATGGTTTTGAAGCTAAGCTTTCTACTTCGCATTGATTTGAAGATAAATCATGTGTTTCGCTTGGATTTGAAGATAACTCATTTGTTTCGCATGCTGTTGAAGCTAAATCATGTATACCACAAGTATTTGAAGCTAACCCATTTGCTTCGCATGGATTCGAAGATCAGCCTTCTACTTCGCATTGATTTGATGCTAAATCATGTGTTTCGCATGGATTTGAAGCTAACTCGTTTGTTTCGCATGCTGTTGAAGCTAAATCATGTATATCACAAGTATTTGAAGCTATATCATACGTTTCGCATGGATTCCAAGATAACCCTTCTAATTCGCATTGATTTGAAGCTAAATCATGTGTTTCGCATGGATTTGAAGCTAACTCGTTTGTTTCGCATGCTGTTGAAGCTAAATCATGTATATCAAGAGTATTTGAAGCTATATCATACGTTTCGCATGGATTCCACGATAACCCTCCTAATTCGCATAGATTTGAAGATAAATCATGTGTTTCGCTTCGATTTGAATATAACTCATTTGTATCGCATGCGGTTGAAGCTAAATCATGTATATCACAAGTATTTGAAGCTATATCATTTGTTTCGCATGGATTTGAAGCTAAGCCTTCTACCTCGCATTGATTTGAAGATAAATCATGTGTTTCGCTTGGATTTGAAGCTAACTCGTTTGTTTCACATGATGTTGAAGCTAAATCATGTATATCACAAGTGTTTGAAGCTAAACCATTTGTTTCGCATGGATTCGAAGGTAAGCCTTCTACTTCGCATTGATTTGAAGCTAAATCATGTCTATCGCTAGGATTTGAAGCTAACTCGTTTGTTTCGCATACTGTTGAAGCTAAACCATGTATAACACAAGTATTTGAGCCTGATCCATTTGTTTCGCATGGATTCGAAGATCAGTCTCCTAATTTGCATTGATTTGAAGGTAAATCATGCCTTTTGCATGCATTTAAAGCTAACTCGTTTGTTTCACCTGCATTTGAAGCTATATCAGAGATATTCGCAAGTATTTGAAGCTAAATCATTCGTTTCGCATGGATTTGAAGATAAGCCTTCTACTTCGCATTGATTTGATGCTAAATCATGTGTTTCGCATGGATTTGAGGCTAACTCGTTTGTTTCGCATGCAGTTGAATCTAAATCATGTATATCACAAGTATTTGAAGCTGAAGCATTTGTTTCGCATGAATATTAAGTTAAACCATGTGTTTCGCATGACTTTGACGCCAAATAATGTCTTTCGCTTGGCTATGAAGCCCAACTCGTTTGTCTCGACTGCATTTTAAGCTAAATCATGTATATCAGAAATATTTGAAGCTAAACCATTTGTTTCGCATCCATTTGAAACTAAATCGTTTGTTTCGCAGTTGAAGCTAAATCATGTATATCACAAGTATTTGAAGCTGAACCATTTGTTTCGAATAGATTTGAAGCTAAGCCTTCTACTTCGCATTGATTTGAAGCTAAATCATGTGTTTCGCTTGGATTTGAAGCTAATTCGTTTGTTTCGAATGCAGTTGGAGCGAAATCACGTATATCACAAGTATTTGAAGCTGAACCATTTGTTTCTCGAGAACACTCTGCTAAACCATGTGTTTCGAATGAATTTGAAGCCAACTCATGTGTTTCGCATGGATTTGAAGCTATCTCGTTTGCTTCACATGCTGTTGAAGCTAAATCATGTTTATCACAAGTATTTCAATCTAAACCACTTGTTTCGCATGGATTCGAAGATCTGCCTTCCACTTCGAACTGATTTGAAGCTGAATCATTTCTTTCGCTTGAATGTGAAGCTAACACGTTTGTTTCCCAAGCATTTGAAGCTAATTCGTGTGTATCACAAGTATTTGAAGCTGAATTATTTTTTTCGCAAGAATATTGTGCTAAACAATGTGTTGCGAATGAATTTGAAGCTAAACCATTTGTTCCGTATGGATTCGAAGAAGAGACTTCTACTTCGCATTGATTTGAAGCGAAATCATGTGTTTCGCTTGGATTTGAAGCTAACTCGTTTGTGTCGCATGCAGTTGAATATAAATCATGTATATCACAAATATTTGAGCTAAACCGTTTGATTCGCATGGATTTGAAGCTAAGCCTTCTACTTCGCATTGATTTGAAGATAAATCATGTGTGTCGCTTGGATTTGAAGCTCAGCCTTCTACTTCGCATTGATTTGAAGCTAAATAATGTGTTTCGCTTGGATTTTAAGCTAACTCGTTTGTTTCACATGCAGTTGAAGTTAAATCATGAATATCACAGAAATTTGAAGCTAAACGAATTGTTTCGTATGGATTTGAAGATAAGCCTCCTACTTCGCATTGATTTGATGCTAAATAATGTGTTTCGCTTGGATTTTAAGCTAACTCGTTTGTTTCACATGCAGTTGAAGTTAAATCATGAATATCACAAGTATTTGAAGCTAAACGAATTGTTTCGTATGGATTTGAAGATAAGCCTCCTACTTCGCATTGATTTGATGCTAAAACATGTTTTTCGCTTGGATTTGAAGCTAGCTCGTTTGTTTCGCATGCTGTTGAAGCTAAATCATGTATATCACAAGTATTTGAAGCTAAACCATTCGTTTCGCATGGATTTGACGCTAAGCCTTCTGCTTCGCATTGATTTGATACTAAATCATGTGTTTCGAAAGGATTTGAAGCTGACTCGTTTGTTTCGCCTGCATTTGAAGCTATATCATGTATATCACAAGTATTTGAATCTGAACCATTTGATTCCCATGAATAGTACGCTAAACCATGTCTTTCGAATGAATTTGAAGCTAGATCATGTGTTTTAAATGGATTTGAAGCTAACACGTTTGTTTCGCATGCATTTGAAGCTAAATCATGTATTTCACATATAATTGAAGCTAAACGATTTGTTTCGCATGGATTCGAAGATAAGCCTTCTACTTCGCATTGTTTTGAAGCTAAATCATGTCTATCGCCAGGATTTGAAGCTAACTCGTTTGTTTCGCATACTGTTGAAGCTAAATCATGTATAACACAAGTATTTGAGCCTGAGCCATTTGTTTCGCATGGATTCGAAGATCAGCCTCCTAATTCGCGTTTATTTGAAGCTAAATCATGTGTTTCGCATGGATTTGAAGCTAAGTCGTTTGTTTCGCATGCAGTTGAAGCTAAATCATGTATATCATAAGTATTTGAAGCTAAAGAACTTTATACGCATGGATTTCAAACTGAGCCTGCTACTTCGCATTGATTTGAAGGTAAATCATGTCTTTTGCATGCATTTAAAGCTAACTCGTTTGTTTCACCTCCATTTGAAGCTATATCAGTGATATTCGCAAGTATTTGAAGCTAAATCATTCGTTTCGCTGGATTTGAAGCTAAGCCTTCTACTTCGCATTGGTTTGAAGCTAAATCATGTGTTCCGCATGGCTTTTAAGCTAACTCGTTTGTTTCGCTAGTAGTTGAAGCTAAATCATGCATATCACAAGTATTTGAAGCTAAACCATTTGTTTCGCATTTATTCGAAGCTAAGCCTTCTACTTCGCATTGATTTGAGGCTATATCATGTGTTTCGCTTGGTTTTGAAGCTAACTCGTTTTTTTCGCATGCAGTTGTAGCTAAATCATGTATATCACAAGTATTTGAAGCTAAACCATTTGTTTCGCATGGATTCGAAGATAAGCCTTCTACTTCGCATTGATTTTAATCTAAATCATGTGTTTCGCATGGATTTGAAGCTAACTTGTTTGATTCGCGAGCAGTTGAATCTAAATCAAGTGTATCACAAGTATTTGAAGCTAAACCATTTGCTGCGCATGGATAGGAAGATCAGCCTTCTACTTCGCGTTGATTTGAAGCTAAATCATGTGTTCCACATGGATTTTAAGCTAACTCGGTTGTTTCGCATGCAGTTGAAGCTAAATCATGTATATCACAAGTATTTGAAGCTAAACCATTTGTTTCGCATGGATTCGAAGATAAGCCTTCTACTTCGCATTGATTTTAATCTAAATCATGTGTTTGGCAAGGATTTTAAGCTAACTCGTTTGTTTCGGATGCTGTTAAAGCTAAATCATGTATATCACAAGTATTTGAAGCTATATCATTTGTTTCGCATGGATTCGAAGATAACCCTTCTAATTCGCATTGATTTGAGGCTAAATCATGTGTTTCGCTTGGATTTGAAGCTAACTCGTTTTTTTCGCTAGTAGTTGAAGCTAAATCATGCATATCACAAGTATTTGAAGCTAAACCATTTGGTTCGCATTTATTCGAAGCTAAGCCATCTACTTCGCATTGATTTGAGGCTAAATCATGTGTTTCGCTTGGTTTTGAAGCTAACTCGTTTTTGTCGCATGCAGTTGTAGCTAAATCATGTATATCACAAGTATTTGAAGCTAAACCATTTGTTTCGCATGGATTCGAAGATAAGCCTTCTACTTCGCATTGATTTTAATCTAAATCATGTGTTTCGCATGGATTTGAAGCTAACTCGTTTGTTTCGCATGCAGTTGAAGGTGAATCATGTATATCACAAGTATTTGAAGCTAAACTATTCGTTTCGCATGGATTCGAAGATAAGCCTTCCACTTCGCATTGATTTGAAGATAAATAATGTGTTTCGCTTGGATTTGAATATAACTCATTTGTTTCGCATGCTGTTGAAGCTAAATCATGTATATCACATGTATTTGAAGCTAAACCATTTGCTTCGCATGGATTCGAAGATCAGCCTTCTACTTCGCATTGATTTGATGCTAAATCATGTGTTTCGCATGGATTTGAAGCTAACTCGTTTGTTTCGCATGCAGTTGAAGCTAAATCGTGTATATCACAAGTATTTGAAGCTAAACCATTTGTTTCGCATGGATTCGAAGATAAGCCTTCTACTTCGCATTGATTTTAATCTAAATCATGTGTTTCGCATGGATTTGAAGCTAACTCGTTTGTTTCGCATGCAGTTGAAGCTGAATCATGTATATCACAAGTATTTGATGCTAAACTATTCGTTTCGCATGGATTCGAAGATAAGCCTTCTACTTCGCATTGATTTGAAGCTAAATCATGTGTTTCGCATGGATTATAAGCTAACTCGTTTTTTTCGCATGCAGTTGTAGCTAAATCATGTATATCACAAGTATTTGAAGCTAAACCATTTGTTTCGCATGGATTCGAAGAAAATCCTTCTACTTTGTATTGATTATAATCTAAATCATGTGTTTCGCATGGATTTAAAGCTAACTCGTTTGTTTCGCACGCAGTTGAAGCTGAATCATGTATATCACAAGTATTTGAAGCTAAACTATTCGTTTCGCATGGATTCGAAGATAAGCCTTCCACTTCGCATTGATTTGAAGATAAATAATGTGTTTCGCTTGGATTTGAATATAACTCATTTGTTTCGCATGCTGTTGAAGCTAAATCATGTATATCACATGTATTTGAAGCTAAACCATTTGCTTCGCATGGATTCGAAGATCAGCCTTCTACTTCGCATTGATTTGATGCTAAATCATGTGTTTCGCATGGATTTGAAGCTAACTCGTTTGTTTCGCATGCTGTTGAAGCCAAATCAAGTGTATCAAAAGTATTTGAAGGTAAACCATTTGCTTCGCATGGATTCGAAGATCAGCCTTCTACTTCGCATTGATTTGAATCTAAATCATGTGTTCCGCATAGATTTGAAGCTAACTGGTTTGTTTCGCATGCTGTTGAAGCTAAATCATGTATATCACAAATATTTGAAGCTAAACCATTTGTTTCGCATGGATTCGAAGATAACCCTTCTACTTCGCATTCATTTGAAGTTAAATCATGTGTTTCGCATGGATTTAAAGCTAACTCGTTTGTTTCGCATACTGTTGAAGCTAAATCATGTATATCAGAAGTATTTGAAGCTAAACCGTTTGAATCGCATGGATTTGAAGCTAAGCCTTCTACCTCGCATTGATTTGAAGATAAATCATGTGTTTCGCTTGGATTTGAAGCTAACTCGTTTGTTTCACATGATGTTGAAGCTAAATCATGTATATCACAAGTGTTTGAAGCTAAACCATTTGTTTCGCATGGATTCGAAGGTAAGCCTTCTACTTCGCATTAATTTGAAGCTAAATCATGTCTATCGCTAGGATTTGAAGCTAACTCGTTTGTTTCGCATACTGTTGAAGCTAAACCATGTATAACACAAGTATTTGAGCCTGATCCATTTGTTTCGCATGGATTCGAAGATCAGTCTCCTAATTTGCATTGATTTGAAGGTAAATCATGCCTTTTGCATGCATTTAAAGCTAACTCGTTTGTTTCACCTGCATTTGAAGCTATATCAGAGATATTCGCAAGTATTTTAAGCTAAATCATTCGTTTCGCATGGATTTGAAGATAAGCCTTCTACTTCGCATTGATTTGATGCTAAATCATGTGTTTCGCATGGATTTGAGGCTAACTCGTTTGTTTCGCATGCAGTTGAATCTAAATCATGTATATCACAAGTATTTGAAGCTGAACCATTTGTTTCGAATAGATTTGAAGCTAAGCCTTCTACTTCGCATTGATTTGAAGCTAAATCATGTGTTTCGCTTGGATTTGAAGCTAATTCGTTTGTTTCGAATGCAGTTGGAGCGAAATCACGTATATCACAAGTATTTGAAGCTGAACCATTGGTTTCTCGAGAACACTCTGCTAAACCATGTGTTTCGAATGAATTTGAAGCCAACTCATGTGTTTCGCATGGATTTGAAGCTATCTCGTTTGCTTCACATGCTGTTGAAGCTAAATCATGTTTATCACAAGTATTTCAATCTAAACCACTTGTTTCGCATGGATTCGAAGATCTGCCTTCCACTTCGCACTGATTTGAAGCTGAATCATTTCTTTCGCTTGAATGTGAAGCTAACACGTTTGTTTCCCAAGCATTTGAAGCTAATTCGTGTGTATCACAAGTATTTGAAGCTGAATTATTTTTTTCGCAAGAATATTGTGCTAAACAATGTGTTGCGAATGAATTTGAAGCTAAACCATTTGTTCCGTATGGATTCGAAGAAGAGACTTCTACTTCGCATTGATTTGAAGCGAAATCATGTGTTTCGCTTGGATTTGAAGCTAACTCGTTTGTGTCGCATGCAGTTGAATATAAATCATGTATATCACAAGTATTTGAGCTAAACCGTTTGATTCGCATGGATTTGAAGCTAAGCCTTCTACTTCGCATTGATTTGAAGATAAATCATGTGTGTCGCTTGGATTTGAAGCTCAGCCTTCTACTTCGCATTGATTTGAAGCTAAATAATGTGTTTCGCTTGGATTTTAAGCTAACTCGTTTGTTTCACATGCAGTTGAAGTTAAATCATGAATATCACAGAAATTTGAAGCTAAACGAATTGTTTCGTATGGATTTGAAGATAAGCCTCCTACTTCGCATTGATTTGATGCTAAATAATGTGTTTCGCTTGGATTTTAAGCTAACTCGTTTGTTTCACATGCAGTTGAAGTTAAATCATGAATATCACAAGTATTTGAAGCTAAACGAATTGTTTCGTATGGATTTGAAGATAAGCCTCCTACTTCGCATTGATTTGATGCTAAAACATGTTTTTCGCTTGGATTTGAAGCTAGCTCGTTTGTTTCGCATGCTGTTGAAGCTAAATCATGTATATCACAAGTATTTGAAGCTAAACCATTCGTTTCGCATGGATTTGACGCTAAGCCTTCTGCTTCGCATTGATTTGATACTAAATCATGTGTTTCGAAAGGATTTGAAGCTGACTCGTTTGTTTCGCCTGCATTTGAAGCTATATCATGTATATCACAAGTATTTGAATCTGAACCATTTGATTCCCATGAATAGTACGCTAAACCATGTCTTTCGAAAGAATTTGAAGCTAGATCATGTGTTTTAAATGGATTTGAAGCTAACACGTTTGTTTCGCATGCATTTGAAGCTAAATCATGTATTTCACATATAATTGAAGCTAAACGATTTGTTTCGCATGGATTCGAAGATAAGCCTTCTACTTCGCATTGTTTTGAAGCTAAATCATGTCTATCGCTAGGATTTGAAGCTAACTCGTTTGTTTCGCATACTGTTGAAGCTAAATCATGTATAACACAAGTATTTGAGCCTGAGCCATTTGTTTCGCATGGATTCGAAGATCAGCCTCCTAATTCGCGTTTATTTGAAGCTAAATCATGTGTTTCGCATGGATTTGAAGCTAAGTCGTTTGTTTCGCATGCAGTTGAAGCTAAATCATGTATATCATAAGTATTTGAAGCTAAAGAACTTTATACGCATGGATTTCAAACTGAGCCTGCTACTTCGCATTGATTTGAAGGTAAATCATGTCTTTTGTATGCATTTAAAGCTAACTCGTTTGTTTCACCTCCATTTGAAGCTATATCAGTGATATTCGCAAGTATTTGAAGCTAAACCATTCGTTTCGCTGGATTTGAAGCTAAGCCTTCTACTTCGCATTGATTTGAATCTAAATCATGTGTTTCGCTTGGATTTAAAGCTAGCTCGTTGGTTTTGCATGCAGTTGAAGCAAAATCACGCATATCACAAGAATTTTAAGCTAAACCATTTGATTCGCATGCAGTTGAAGCTAAATCGTGTATAAAACAAGTGTTTGAAGCTAAACCATATGTTTCGTATGGATTTGAAGCTAAGCCTTCAACTTCGCGTTGAGTTGATGCTATATTATGTTTTTCGCTTGGATTTGAAGCTAACACGTTTGTTTCGCATGCAGTTGAAGCTAAATCATGAATATCACAAGTATTTGAAGCTAAAACTTTTGATTCGCACGGATTTGAAGCTAAGCCTTCTACTTCGCATTGATTTGAAGCTAAATCATGTGTTTCGTATGGATTTGCAGCTAACTCGTTTGTTTCTTATGCTGTTGAAGCTAAATCATGTATATTACAAGTGTTTGAAGCTAAACCATATGTTTCGCATGGATTTGAAGGTAAGCCTTCAACTTCGCGTTGATTTGATGCTATATTATGTTTTTCGCTTAGATTTGAAGCTAACACGTTTGTTTCGCATGCTGTTGAAGCTAAATCATGTATATCACAAGTATTTGAAGCTAAACCATTTGTTTCGCATGGATTCGAAGTTAACCCTTCTACTTCGCATTGATTTGAAGCTAAATCATGTGTTTCGCTTGGATTTGAAGCTAACTCGTTTGTTTCGCATGCTGTTGAAGCTAAACCATGTATAACACAAGTATTTGAGCCTGATCCATTTGTTTCGCATGGATTCGAAGATCAGTCTCCTAATTTGCATTGATTTGAAGGTAAATCATGCCTTTTGCATGCATTTAAAGCTAACTCGTTTGTTTCACCTGCATTTGAAGCTATATCAGAGATATTCGCAAGTATTTGAAGCTAAATCATTCGTTTCGCATGGATTTGAAGATAAGCCTTCTACTTCGCATTGATTTGATGCTAAATCATGTGTTTCGCATGGATTTGAGGCTAACTCGTTTGTTTCGCATGCAGTTGAATCTAAATCATGTATATCACAAGTATTTGAAGCTAAACCATTTGTTTCGCATGGATTCGAAGATAACCCTTCTACTTCGCATTGATTTGAATCTAAATCATGTGTTTCGCATAGATTTGAAGCTAACTGGTTTGTTTCGCATGCTGTTGAAGCTAAATCATGTATATCACAAGTATTTGAAGCTAAATCGTTTGATTCGCATGGATTTGAAGATAAGCCTTCTATCTCGCATTGATTTGAAGATAAATCATGTGTTTCGCTTGGATTTGAAGCTAACTCGTTTGTTTCGCATGCTGTTGAAGCTAAATCATGTATATCACAAGTATTTGAGCCTGATCCATTTGTTTCGCATGGATTCGAAGATCAGTCTCCTAATTTGCATTGATGTGAAGGTAAATCATGCCCTTTGCATGCATTTAAAGCTAACTCGTTTGTTTCACCTGCATTTGAATCTATATCAGAGATATTCGCAAGTATTTGAAGCTAAATCATTCGTTTCGCATGGATTTGAAGATAAGCCTTCTACTTCGCATTGATTTGATGCTAAATCATGTGTTTCGCATGGATTTGAGGCTAACTCGTTTGTTTCGCATGCAGTTGAATCTAAATCATGTATATCACAAGTATTTGAAGCTGAAGCATTTGTTTCGCATGAATATTAAGTTAAACCATGTGTTTCGCATGACTTTGACGCTAAATAATGTGTTTCGCTTGGCTATGAAGCCCAACTCGTTTGTTTCGACTGCATTTTAAGCTAAATCATGTATATCAGAAATATTTGAAGCTAAACCATTTGTTTCGCATCGATTTGAAACTAAATCGTTTGTTTCGCAGTTGAAGCTAAATCATGTATATCACAAGTATTTGAAGCTGCACCATTTGTTTCGAATAGATTTGAAGCTAAGCCTTCTACTTCGCATTGATTTGAAGCTAAATCATGTGTTTCGCTTGGATTTGAAGCTAATTCGTTTGTTTCGCATGCAGTTGGAGCGAAATCACGTATATCACAAGTATTTGAAGCTGAACCATTTGTTTCTCGAGAACACTCTGCTAAACCATGTGTTTCGAATGAATTTGAAGCCAACTCATGTGTTTCGCATGGATTTGAAGCTATCTCGTTTGCTTCACATGCTGTTGAAGCTAAATCATGTATATCACAAGTATTTCAATCTAAACCACTTGTTTCGCATGGATTCGAATATCTGCCTTCCACTTCGCACTGATTTGAAGCTGAATCATTTCTTTCGCTTGAATGTGAAGCTAACACGTTTGTTTCCCAAGCATTTGAAGCTAATTCGTGTGTATCACAAGTATTTGAAGCTGAATTATTTTTTTCGCAAGAATATTGTGCTAAACAATGTGTTGCGAATGAATTTGAAGCTAAACCATTTGTTCCGTATGGATTCGAAGAAGAGACTTCTACTTCGCATTGATTTGAAGCGAAATCATGTGTTTCGCTTGGATTTGAAGCTAACTCGTTTGTGTCGCATGCAGTTGAATATAAATCATGTATATCACAAGTATTTGAGCTAAACCGTTTGATTCGCATGGATTTGAAGCTAAGCCTTCTACTTCGCATTGATTTGAAGATAAATCATGTGTGTCGCTTGGATTTGAAGCTCAGCCTTCTACTTCGCATTGATTTGAAGCTAAATAATGTGTTTCGCTTGGATTTTAAGCTAACTCGTTTGTTTCACATGCAGTTGAAGTTAAATCATGAATATCACAGGAATTTGAAGCTAAACGAATTGTTTCGTATGGATTTGAAGATAAGCCTCCTACTTCGCATTGATTTGATGCTAAATAATGTGTTTCACTTGGATTTTAAGCTTACTCGTTTGTTTCACATGCAGTTGAAGTTAAATCATGAATATCAAAAGTATTTGAAGCTAAACGAATTGTTTCGTATGGATTTGAAGATAAGCCTCCTACTTCGCATTTATTTGATGCTAAAACATGTTTTTCGCTTGGATTTGAAGCTAGCTCGTTTGTTTCGCATGCTGTTGAAGCTAAATCATGTATATCACAAGTATTTGAAGCTAAACCATTCGTTTCGCATGGATTTGACGCTAAGCCTTCTGCTTCGCATTGATTTGATACTAAATCATGTGTTTCGAAAGGATTTGAAGCTGACTCGTTTGTTTCGCCTGCATTTGAAGCTATATCATGTATATCACAAGTATTTGAATCTGAACCATTTGATTCCCATGAATAGTACGCTAAACCATGTCTTTCGAATGAATTTGAAGCTAGATCATGTGTTTTAAATGGATTTGAAGCTAACACGTTTGTTTCGCATGCATTTGAAGCTAAATCATGTATTTCACATATAATTGAAGCTAAACGATTTGTTTCGCATGGATTCGAAGATAAGCCTTCTACTTCGCATTGTTTCGAAGCTAAATCATGTCTATCGCTAGGATTTGAAGCTAACTCGTTTGTTTCGCATACTGTTGAAGCTAAATCATGTATAACACAAGTATTTGAGCCTGAGCCATTTGTTTCGCATGGATTCGAAGATCAGCCTCCTAATTCGCGTTTATTTGAAGCTAAATCATGTGTTTCGCATGGATTTGAAGCTAAGTCGTTTGTTTCGCATGCAGTTGAAGCTAAATCATGTATATCATAAGTATTTGAAGCTAAAGAACTTTATTCGCATGGATTTCAAACTGAGCCTGCTACTTCGCATTGATTTGAAGGTAAATCATGTCTTTTGCATGCATTTAAAGCTAACTCGTTTGTTTCACCTCCATTTGAAGCTATATCAGTGATATTCGCAAGTATTTGAAGCTAAATCATTCGTTTCGCTGGATTTGAAGCTAAGTCTTCTACTTCGCATTGATTTGAATCTAAATCATGTGTTTCGCTTGGATTTAAAGCTAGCTCGTTGGTTTTGCATGCAGTTGAAGCAAAATCACGCATATCACAAGAATTTTAAGCTAAACCATTTGATTCGCATGCAGTTGAAGCTAAATCATGTATAAAGCAAGTGTTTGAAGCTAAACCATATGTTTCGTATGGATTTGAAGCTAAGCCTTCAACTTCGCGTTGACTTGATGCTATATTATGTTTTTCGCTTGGATTTGAAGCTAACACGTTTGTTTCGCATGCTGTTGAAGCTAAATCTTGTATATCACAAGTATTTGAAGCTAATCCATTTGTTTCGCGTGGATTCAAAGATCAGCCTTCTACTTCGCATTGATTTGAAGTTAAATCATATGTTTCGCATGGATTTGAAGCTAATCGTTTGTATCGCATGCAGTTGAAGCTAAGTCATGTACATCTCAAGTATTTGAAGCTAAACCATCTGTTTCGTGTGGATTCGTTTGTAAGCCTTCTACTTCGCATTGATTTGATGCTAAATCATGTGTTTCGCATGGATTTGAAGCTAACTCGTTTGTTTCTCTTGCTGTTGAATGTAAGTCGTGTATATCACAAGTGTTTGAAGCTAAACCATTTGTTTCGGATTTATTCGGAGATCAGCCTTCTACTTCGCATTCATTTGAAGCTAAATCATGTTTTTCGCTTGGATTTGAAGCTGACTCGTTTGTTTCGCATGCTGTTGAAGCTAAATCATGTATATCACAAGTATATGAAGCTAAACCATTTGTTTCGCTTGGATTTGAAGCGAAGCCTTCAACTTCGCGTTGACTTGATGCTAAATCATGTTTTTCGCTTGGATTTGAATCTAACTCGTTTTTTCGCATGCAGTTGAAGCTAAATCATGAATATCACAAGTATTTGAAGCTAAAACTTTTGATTCGCACGGATTTGAAGCTAAGCCTTCTACTTCGCATTGATTTGAAGCTAAATCATGTGTTTCGTATGGATTTGCAGCTAACTCGTTTGTTTCGTATGCTGTTGAAGCTAAATCATGTATATTACAAGTGTTTGAAGCTAAACCATTTGTTTCGCATGGATTTGAAGGTAAGCCTTCAACTTCGCGTTGATTTGATGCTATATTATGTTTTTCGCTTAGATTTGAAGCTAACACGTTTGTTTCGCATGCTGTTGAAGCTAAATCATGTATATCACAAGTATTTGAAGCTAATCCATTTGTTTCGCGTGGAATCAAAGATCAGCCTTCTACTTCGCATTAATTTGAAGTTAAATCATATGTTTCGCATGGATTTCAAGCTAATCGATTGTATCGCATGCAGTTGAAGCTAAATCATGTATATCACAAGTATTTGAAGCTAAACCATTTGTTTCGCATGGATTTGAAACTAAGTCTTCTACTTCGCATTGATTTGTAGCTAAATCATCTGTTTCGGATAGATTTGAAGCTAAGCCTTCTACTTCGCATTGATTTGACGCTAAATCATGTGTTTCGCTTGGATTTGAAGCTAACGTGTTTGTTTCGCATGCAGTTGAAGCTAAATCAAGTATAACACAAGTATTTGAGCGTGAGCCATTTGTTTCGCATGGATTCGAAGATCAGCCTCCTACATCGCGTTTATTTGAAGCTAAATCATGTGTTTCGCATGGATTTGAAGCTAAGCCTTCTGCTTCGCATTGATTTGATACTAAACCATGTGTTTCGAAAGGATTTGAAGCTAAATCGTTTGTTTCGCCTGCATTTGAAGCTAAATCATGTATATCTTAAGTATTTGAAGCTAAACCATTTGTTTCGCATGGATTCGAAGATAAGCCTTCTACTTCGCATTGATTTGAAGCTAAATCATGTGTTTCGTATGGATTTAAAGCTAACTCGTTTGTTTCGCATGCTGTTGAAGCTAAATCATGTATATCACAAGTATTTGAAGCTAATCCATTTGTTTCGCATGGATTCGAAGATAACCCTTCTACTTCGCATTGATTTGAAGCTAAATCATGTGTTTCGCATAGATTTGAAGCTAACTCGTTTGTTTCGCATGCTGTTGAAGCTAAATCATGTATATCACAAGTATTTGAAGCTAAACCATTTGTTTCGCATGGATTCGAAGATAAGCCTCCTACTTCGCATTGATTTGAAGCTAAATCATGTGTTTCGCATGGATTTGAAGCTAACTGGTTTGTTTCTCTTGCTGTTGAATGTAAATCATGTATATCACAAGTGTTTGAAGCTAAACCATTTGTTTCGCATGGATTCGAAGGTAAGCCTTCTTCTTCGCATTGATTTGAAGCTAAATCATGTCTATCGCTAGGATTTGAAGCTAAGTCGTTTGTTTCGCATACTGTTGAAGCTAAATCATGTATAACACAAGTATTTGAGCATGAGCCATTTGTTTCGCATGGATTCGAAGATCAGTCTCCTAATTTGCATTGATTTGAAGGTAAATCATGTCTTTTGCATGGATTTAAAGCTAACTCGTTTGTTTCACTTGCATTTGAAGCTATATCAGAGATATTCGCACGTATTTGAAGCTAAATCATTCGTTTCGCTGGATTTGAAGCTAAGCCTTCTACTTCGCATTGATATGAATCTAAATCATGTGTTTCGCTTGGATTTGAAGCTATCTCGTTGGTTTTGCATGCAGTTGAAGCAAAATCACGCATATCACAAGTATTTGAAGCTAAACCATTCGATTCGCATGGATTCGAAGACGAGCTTTCTACATCGCATTGATTTGAAGCTAAATCATGAATTACGCATGGATTTGAAGCTAAATCATGTGTTTTGAATGGATTTGAAGATATCTCGTTTGCTTCCCAAGCAGTTGAAGCTAAATCATGTATATGATAAGTATTTGAAGCTAAAGAACTTGATACGCATGGATTTCATACTAAGCCATCTACTTCGCATTGATATGAATCTAAATCATGTGTTTCGCTTGGATTTGAAGCTATCTCGTTGGTTTTGCATGCAGTTGAAGCTAAATCATGTATATCACAAGTATTTGAAGCTAAACCATTTGTTTCGCATGGATTTGAAACTAAGTCTTCTACTTCGCATTGATTTGTAGCTAAATCATCTGTTTCGGATAGATTTGAAGCTAAGCCTTCTACTTCGCATTGATTTGACGCTAAATCATGTGTTTCGCTTGGATTTGAAGCTAACGTGTTTGTTTCGCATGCAGTTGAAGCTAAATCAAGTATAACACAAGTATTTGAGCGTGAGCCATTTGTTTCGCATGGATTCGAAGATCAGCCTCCTACATCGCGTTTATTTGAAGCTAAATCATGTGTTTCGCATGGATTTGAAGCTAAGCCTTCTGCTTCGCATTGATTTGATACTAAACCATGTGTTTCGAAAGGATTTGAAGCTAAATCGTTTGTTTCGCCTGCAATTTGAAGCTAACTCAAGTGTATCACAAGTATTTGAAGCTAAACCATTTGCTTCGCATGGATTCGAAGATCAGCCTTCTACTTCGCATTGATTTTAATCTAAATCATGTGTTTCGCATGGATTTGAAGCTAACGTGTTTGTTTCGCATGCAGTTGAAGCTAAATCAAGTATAACACAAGTATTTGAGCGTGAGCCATTTGTTTCGCATGGATTCGAAGATCAGCCTCCTACATGGCGTTTATTTGAAGCTAAATCATGTGTTTCGCATGGATTTGAAGTTAAGCCTTCTGCTTCGCATTGATTTGATACTAAACCATGTGTTTCGAAAGGATTTGAAGCTAAATCGTTTGTTTCGCCTGCATTTGAAGCTAACTCAAGTGTATCACAAGTATTTGAAGCTAAACCATTTGCTTCGCATGGATTCGAAGATCAGCCTTCTACTTCGCATTGATTTTAATCTAAATCATGTGTTTCGCATGGATTTGAAGCTAACTCGTTTGTTTCGCATGCAGTTGAAGCTGAATCATGTATATCACAAGTATTTGAAGCTAAACTATTCGTTTCGCATGGATTCGAAGATAAGCCTTCCACTTCGCATTGATTTGATGCTAAATCATGTGTTTCGCATGGATTTCAAGCTAACTCGTTTGTTTCGCATGCTGTTGAAGCTAAATCATGTATATCACAAGTATTTGAAGCTATATCATACGTTTCGCATGGATTCCAAGATAACCCTTCTAATTCGCATTGATTTGAATCTAAATCATGTGTTTCGCATGGATTTGAAGATAACTCGTTTGTTTCGCATGCTGTTGAAGATAAATCATGTATGTCACAAGTATTTGAAGCTAAACCATTTGTTACGCATGGATTCGAAGATCAGCCTTCTACTTAGCATTGATTTGATGCTAAATCATGTGTTTCGCATGGATTTCAAGTTAACTCGTCTGTTTCGCATGCTGTTGAAACTAAATCATGTATATCACAAGGATTTGAAGCTATATCATACGTTTCGCATGCATTCCAAGATAACCCTTCTAATTCGCATTAATTTGAAGATAAATCATGTGTTTCGCTTGGATTTGAAGCTAACTCGTTTGTTTCGCATGCTGTTGAAGCTAAATCAAGTGTATCAAAAGTATTTGAAGCTAAACCATTTGCTTCGCATGGATTCGAAGATCAGCCTTCTACTTCGCATTGATTTGAAGCTAAATCATGTCTTCCGCATGGATTTTAAACTAACCCGTTTCTATCGCATGCAGTTGAAGCTAAATCACGTACATCACAAGTATTTGAAGCTAAACTATTCGTTACGCATGGATTCGAATTTAACTCGTTTGTTTCGCATGCAGTTGAAGCTAAATCACGTATATCACAAGTATTTGCAGCTAAACCATTTGTTTCGCATGGATTCGAAGATAAGCCTTCTACTTCGCATTGATTTTAATCTAAATCATGTGTTTCGCATGGATTTGAAGCTAACTCGTTTATTTCGCATGCTGTTGATGCTAAATCATGTAATCACACGTATTTGCAGCTAAACCATTTGTTACGCATGGATTCGAAGATCAGCCTTCTACTTCGCATTGATTTGAAGCTAAATCATGTGTTTCGCATGGATTTGAATCTAACTCGTTTATTTCGCATGCTGTTGAAGCTAAATCATGTATATCACAAGTATAAGAAGATAAATCATTTGTTTCGCATTTATTCGAAGCTAAGCCTTCTACTTCGCATTGATTTGAGGCTAAATCATGTGTTTCGCTTCGTTTTGAAAATAACTCGTTTTTTTCGCATGCTGTTAAAGCTAAATCATGTATATCACAAGTATTTGAAGCTATATCATACGTTTCGCATGGATTCCAAGACAACCCTTCTAATTCGCATTGATTTGAAGCTAAATCATGTGTTTCGCATGGATTTGAAGCTAACTCGTTTGTTTCGCATGCTGTTGAAGCTAAATCATGTAGATCACAAGTATTTGAAACTAAACCATTTGTTACGCATGGATTCGAAGATCAGCCTTCTCCTTAGCATTGATTTGATGCTAAATCATGTGTTTCGCATGGATTTGAATCTAACTCGTTTGTTTCGCATGCTGTTGAAGCTAAATCATGTATATCACAAGTATTTGAAGCTAAACCATTTGCTTCGCATGGATTCGAAGATCAGCCTTCTACTTCGCATTGATTTGAAGCTAAATCATGTGTTTCGCATGGATTTGAAGCTAACTCGTTTGCATCGCATGCTGTTGAAGCTAAATCATATATATCACAAGTATTTGAAGCTAAACCATTTGTTTCGCATTTATTCGAAGCTAAGCCTTCTACTTCGCATTGATTTGAGGCTAAATCATGTGTTTCGCTTGGTTTTGAAGCTAACTCGTTTTTTTCGCATGCAGTTGTAGCTAAATCATGTATATCACAAGTATTTGAAGCTAAACCATTTGTTTCGCATCGATACGAAGATAACCCTTCTACTTCGCATTGATTTGAAGCTAAATCATGTGTTTCGCATGGATTTGAATCTAACTCGTTTATTTCGCATGCTGTTGAAGCTAAATCATGTATATCACAAGTATAAGAAGCTATATCATACGTTTCGCATGGATTCCAAGATAACCCTTCTAATTCGCATTGATTTGAATCTAAATCATGTGTTTCGCATGGATTTGAAGCTAACTCGTTTATTTCGCATGCTGTTGAAGCTAAATCATGTAATCACAAGTATTTGCAGCTAAACCATTTGTTACGCATTTATTCGAAGATCAGCCTTCTACTTCGCATTGATTTGAAGCTAAATCATGTGTTTCGCATGGATTTGAATCTAACTCGTTTATTTCGCATTCTGTTGAAGCTAAATCATGTATATCACAAGTATAAGAAGCTAATCCGTTTGTTTCGCATGGATTCGAAGATAAGCCTCCTACTTCGCATTGATTTGAAGCTAAATCATGTGTTTCGCATGGATTTGAAGCTAACTCGTTTGTTTCGCATGCAGTTGTAGCTAAATCATGTATATCACAAGTATTTGAAGCTGAACCATTTGTTTCGCATGCTGTTGAAGCTAAATCATGTAATCACAAGTATTTGCAGCTAAACCATTTGTTACGCATTTATTCGAAGATCAGCCTTCTACTTCGCATTGATTTGAGGCTAAATCATGTGTTTCGCTTGGTTTTGAAAATAACTCGTTTTTTTCGCATGCTGTTAAAGCTAAATCATGTATATCACAAGTATTTGAAGCTATATCATACGTTTCGCATGGATTCCAAGACAACCCTTCTAATTCGCATTGATTTGAAGCTAAATCATGTGTTTCGCATGGATTTGAAGCTAACTCGTTTGTTTCGCATGCTGTTGAAGCTAAATCATGTAGATCACAAGTATTTGAAACTAAACCATTTGTTACGCATGGATTCGAAGATCAGCCTTCTACTTAGCATTGATTTGATGCTAAATCATGTGTTTCGCATGGATTTGAATCTAACTCGTTTGTTTCGCATGCTGTTGAAGCTAAATCATGTATATCACAAGTATTTGAAGCTAAACCATTTGCTTCGCATGGATTCGAAGATCAGCCTTCTACTTCGCATTGATTTGAAGCTAAATCATGTGTTTCGCATGGATTTGAAGCTAACTCGTTTGCATCGCATGCTGTTGAAGCTAAATCATATATATCACAAGTATTTGATGCTAAACCATTTGTTTCGCATTTATTCGAAGCTAAGCCTTCTACTTCGCATTGATTTGAGGCTAAATCATGTGTTTCGCTTGGTTTTGAAGCTAACTCGTTTTTTTCGCATGCAGTTGTAGCTAAATCATGTATATCACAAGTAATTGAAGCTAAACCATTTGTTTCGCATGGATTCGAAGATAAGCCTTCTACTTCGCATTGATTTTAATCTAAATCATGTGTTTCGCATGGATTTAAAGCTAACTCGTTTGTTTCGCATGCAGTTGAAGCTGAATCATGTATATCACAAGTATTTGAAGCTAAACTATTCGTTTCGCATGGATTCGAAGTTAACTCGTTTGTTTCGCATACAGTTGAAGCTAAATCACGTATATCACAAGTATTTGCAGCTAAACCATTTGTTTCGCATCGATACGAAGATAACCCTTCTACTTCGCATTGATTTGAAGCTAAATCATGTGTTTCCCCATGGATTTGAATCTAACTCGTTTATTTCGCATGCTGTTGAAGCTAAATCATGTATATCACAAGTATAAGAAGCTATATCATACGTTTCGCATGGATTTCAAGATAACCCTTCTAATTCGCATTGATTTGCATCTAAATCATGTGTTTCGCATGGATTTGAAGCTAACTCGTTTATTTCGCATGCTGTTGAAGCTAAATCATGTAATCACAAGTATTTGCAGCTAAACCATTTGTTACGCATTTATTCGAAGATCAGCCTTCTACTTCGCATTGATTTGAAGCTAAATCATGTGTTTCGCATGGATTTGAATCTAACTCGTTTATTTCGCATTCCGTTGAAGCTAAATCATGTATATCACAAGTATAAGAAGCTAATCCGTTTGTTTCGCATGGATTGGAAGATAAGCCTCCTACTTCGCATTCATTTGAAGCTAAATCATGTGTTTCGCATGGATTTGAATCTAACTCGTTTGTTTCGCATGCAGTTGTAGCTAAATCATGTATATCACAAGTATTTGAAGCTAAACCATTTGTTTCGCATGGATTCGAAGATAAGCCTTCTACTTCGCATTGATTTTAATCTAAATCATGTCTTTCGCATGGATTTAAAGCTAACTCGTTTTTTTCGCATGCAGTTGAAGCAGAATCATGTATATCACAAGTATTTGAAGCTAAACCATTTGTTTCGCATCGATACGAAGATAACCCTTCTACTTCGCATTGATTTGAAGCTAAATCATGTGTTTCGCATGGATTTGAATCTAACTCGTTTATTTCGCATGCTGTTCAAGCTAAATCATGTATATCACAAGTATAAGAAGCTATATCATACGTTTCGCATGGATTCCAAGATAACCCTTCTAATTCGCATTGATTTGAATCTAAATCAAGTGTTTCGCATGGATTTGAAGCTAACTCGTTTATTTCGCATGCTGTTGAAGCTAAATCATGTAATCACAAGTATTTGCAGCTAAACCATTTGTTACGCATTTATTCGAAGATCAGCCTTCTACTTCGCATTGATTTGAAGCTAAATCATGTGTTTCGCATGGATTTGAATCTAACTCGTTTATTTCGCATGCTGTTGAAGCTAAATCATGTATATCACAAGTATAAGAAGCTAAACCATTTGTTTCGCATTTATTCGAAGCTAAGCCTTCTACTTCGCATTGATTTGAGGCTAAATCATGTGTTTCGCTTGGTTTTGAAAATAACTCGTTTTTTTCGCATGCTGTTAAAGCTAAATCATGTATATCACAAGTACTTGAAGCTATATCATACGTTTCGCATGGATTCCAAGACAAACCTTCTAATTCGCATTGATTTGAATCTAAATCATGTGTTTCGCATGGATTTGAAGCTAACTCGTTTGTTTCGCATGCTGTTGAAGCTAAATCATGTAGATCACAAGTATTTGAAACTAAACCATTTGTTACGCATGGATTCGAAGATCAGCCTTCTACTTAGCATTGATTTGATGCTAAATCATGTGTTTCGCATGGATTTGAATCTAACTCGTTTATTTCGCATGCTGTTGAAGCTAAATCATGTATATCACAAGTATAAGAAGCTATATCATACGTTTCGCATGGATTCCAAGATAACCCTTCTAATTCGCATTGATTTGAATCTAAATCATGTGTTTCGCATGGATTTGAAGCTAACTCGTTTATTTCGCATGCTGTTGAAGCTAAATCATGTAATCACAAGTATTTGCAGCTAAACCATTTGTTACGCATTTATTCGAAGATCAGCCTTCTACTTCGCATTGATTTGAAGCTAAATCATGTGTTTCGCATGGATTTGAATCTAACTCGTTTATTTCGCATTCCGTTGAAGCTAAATCATGTATATCACAAGTATAAGAAGCTAATCCGTTTGTTTCGCATGGATTCGAAGATAAGCCTCCTACTTCGCATTCATTTGAAGCTAAATCATGTGTTTCGCATGGATTTGAAGCTAACTCGTTTGTTTCGCATGCAGTTGTAGCTAAATCATGTATATCACAAGTATTTGAAGCTAAACCATTTGTTTCGCATGGATTCGAAGATAAGCCTTCTACTTCGCATTGATTTTAATCTAAATCATGTCTTTCGCATGGATTTAAAGCTAACTCGTTTTTTTCGCATGCAGTTGAAGCAGAATCATGTATATCACAAGTATTTGAAGCTAAACCATTTGTTTCGCATGGATTCGAAGATAAGCCTTCTACTTCGCATTGATTTTAATCTAAATCATGTGTTTCGCATGGATTTAAAGCTAACTCGTTTGTTTCGCGTGCAGTTGAAGCTGAATCATGTATATCACAAGTATTTGAAGCTAAACTATTCGTTTCGCATGGATTCGAAGATAAGTCTTCCACTTCGCATTGATTTGATGCTAAATCATGTGTTTCGCAAGGATTTGAAGCTAACTCGTTTGTTTCGCATGCTGTTGAAGCTAACTCAAGTGTATCAAAAGTATTTGAAGCTAAACCATTTGCTTTGCATGGATTCGAAGATCAGCCTTCTACTTCGCATTGATTTGAAGCTAAATCATGTGTTCCGCATGGATTTTAAGCTAACTCGTTTGTATCGCATGCAGTTGAAGCTAAATCATGTATATCACAAGTATTTGAAGCTAAACCATTTGATTCCTATGGTATTGAAGCTAAGCTTTCTACTTCGCATAGATTTGAAGATAAATCATGTGTTTCGCTAGGATTTGAATATAAATCATTTGTTTCGCAT
Source organism: Megalopta genalis (assembly GCF_051020955.1). Lineage (NCBI taxonomy): Eukaryota > Metazoa > Arthropoda > Insecta > Hymenoptera > Halictidae > Megalopta > Megalopta genalis. The sequence continues at coordinate 360,267 of NW_027476152.1, forward strand.
GCTGTTGAAGCTAAATCATGTATATCACAAGTATTTGAAGCTATATCATACGTTTCGCATGGATTCCAAGATAACCCTTCTAATTCGCATAGATTTGAAGATAAATCATGTGTTTCGCATGGATTTGAAGCTAACTCGTTTGTTTCGCATGCTGTTGAAGCTAAATCATGTATATCACAAGTATTTGCAGCTAAACTATTTGTTACGCATGGATTCGAAGATCAGCCTTCTACTTCGCATTGATTTGATGCTGAATCATGTGTTTCGAATGGATTTGAAGCTAACTCGTTTGTTTCGCATGCTGTTGAAGCTAAATCATGTATATCACAAGTATTTGAAGCTAAACCATTTGTATCGCATGGGATCGAAGATAAGCCTCCTACTTCGCATTGATTTGAAGCTAAATCATGTGTTTCGCATGGATTTTAAGCTAACTCGTCTTTTCGCATGCTGTTGAAGCTAAATCATGTATATCACAAGTATTTGTAGCTATATCATACGTTTCGCATGGGTTCCAAGACAACCCTTCTAATTCGCATTGATTTGAAGCTAAATCATGTGTTTCGCATGGATTTAAAGCTAACTCGTTTGTTTCGCATGCAGTTGAAGCTGAATCATGTATATCACAAGTATTTGAAGCTAAACTATTCGTTTCGCGTGGATTCGAAGATAAGTCTTCCACTTCGCATTGATTTGATGCTAAATCATGTGTTTCGCAAGGATTTGAAGCTAACTCGTTTGTTTCGCATGCAGTTGAAGCTAAATCATGTATATCACAAGTATTTGAAGCTAAACCATTTGCTTCGCATGGATTCGAAGATCAGCCTTCTACTTCGCATTGATTTGATGCTAAATCATGTGTTTCGCATGGATTTGAAGCTAACTCGTCTGTTTCGCATGCTGTTGAAGCTAAATCATGTATATCACAAGTATTTGAAGCTATATCATACGTTTCGCATGCATTCCAAGATAACCCTTCTAATTCGCTTTGATTTGAAGATAAATCATGTGTTTCGCTTGGATTTGAAGCTAACTCGTTTGTTTCGCATGCTGTTGAAGCTAAATCAAGTGTATCAAAAGTATTTGAAGCTAAACCATTTGCTTCGCATGGATTCGAAGATCAGCCTTCTACTTCGCATTGATTTGAAGCTAAATCATGTGTTCCGCATGGATTTTAAGCTAACTCGTTTGTATCGCATGCAGTTGAAGCTAAATCATGTATAACACAAGTATTTGAAGCTAAACCATTTGTTTCGCATGGATTCCACGATAAGGCTTCTACTTCGCATTGATTTTAATCTAAATCATGTGTTTCGCATGGATTTGAATCTAACTCGTTTGTTTCGGATGCTGTTGAAGCCAAATCATGTATATCACAAGTATTTGAAGCTATATCATTTGTTTCGCATGAATTCGACGATAACCCTTCTAATTCGCATTGATTTGATGCTAAATCATGTGTTCCGCATGGATTTTAAGCTAACTCGTTTGTTTCGCATGCAGTTGAAGCTAAATCATGTATATCACAAGTATTTGAAGCTAAACCATTTGCTTCGCATGGATTCGAAGATCAGCTTTCTACTTCGCATTGATTTGATGCTAAATCATGTGTTTCGCATGGATTTGAAGCTAACTCGTCTGTTTCGCATGCTGTTGGAGCTAAATCATGTATACCACAAGTATTTGAAGCTATATCATACGTTTCGCATGCATTCCAAGATAACCCTTCTAATTCGCATTGATTTGAAGATAAATCATGTGTTTCGCTTGGATTTGAAGCTAACTCGTTTGTTTCGCATGCTGTTGAAGCTAAATCAAGTGTATCAAAAGTATTTGAAGCTAAACCATTTGCTTCGCATGGACTCGACGATAAGCCTTCTACTTCGCATTGATTTTAATCTAAATCATGTGTTTCGCATGGATTTGAATCTAACTCGTTTGTTTCGGATGCTGTTGAAGCTAAATCATGTATATCACAAGTATTTGAAGCTATATCATTTGTTTCGCATGAATTCGACGATAACCCTTCTAATTCGCATTGATTTGATGCTAAATCATGTGTTCCGCATGGATTTTAAGCTAACTCGTTTGTTTCGCATGCAGTTGAAGCTAAATCATGTATATCACAAGTATTTGAAGCTAAACCATTTGTTTCGCATGGATTCGAAGATAAGCCTTCTACTTCGCATTGATTTTAATCTAAATCATGTGTTTCGCATGGATTTGAAGCTAACTCGTTTGTTTCGCATGCTGTTGGAGCTAAATCATGTATATCACAAGTATTTGAAGCTATATCATACGTTTCGCATGGATTCCAAGATAACCCTTCTAATTCGCATTGATTTGAATCTAAATCATGTGTTTCGCATGGATTTGAAGCTAACTCGTTTGTTTCGCATGCTGTTGAAGCTAAATCATGTATATCACAAGTATTTGCAGCTAAACCATTTGTTACGCATGGATTCGAAGATCAGCCTTCTTCTTCGCATTGATTTGATGCTAAATCATGTGTTTCGAATGGATTTGAAGCTAACTCGTTTGTTTCGCATGCTGTTGAAGCTAAATCATGTATACCACAAGTATTTGAAGCTATATCATACGTTTCGCATGCATTCCAAGATAACCCTTCTAATTCGCATTGATTTGAAGATAAATCATGTGTTTCGCTTGGATTTGAAGCTAACTCGTTTGTCTCGCATGCTGTTGAAGCTAAATCAAGTGTATCAAAAGTATTTGAAGCTAAACCATTTGCTTCGCATGGATTCGAAGATCAGCCTTCTACTTCGCATTGATTTGAAGCTAAATCATGTGTTCCGCATGGATTTTAAGCTAACTCGTTTGTATCGCATGCAGTTGAAGCTAAATCATGTATATCACAAGTATTTGAAGCTAAACCATTTGTTTCGCATGGATTCGAAGATAAGCCTTCTACTTCGCATTGATTTTAATCTAAATCATGTGTTTCGCATGGATTTGAAGCTAACTCGTTTGCTTCGCATGCTGTTGGAGCTAAATCATGTATATCACAAGTATTTGAAGCTATATCATACGTTTCGCATGGATTCCAAGATAACCCTTCTAATTCGCATTGATTTGAATCTAAATCATGTGTTTCGCATGGATTTGAAGCTAACTCGTTTGTTTCGCATGCTGTTGAAGCTAAATCATGTATACCACAAGTATTTGAAGCTATATCATACGTTTCGCATGGATTCCAAGATAACCCTTCTAATTCGCATTGATTTGAAGCTAAATCATGCGTTTCGCATGGATTTGAAGCTAACTCGTTTATTTCGCATGCTGTTGTAGCTAAATCATGTACATCACAAGTATAAGAAGCTAATCCATTTGTTTCGCATGGATTCGAAGATATGCCTACTTCTTCGCATTGATTTGAAGCTAAATCATGTGTTTCGCATGGATTTGAAGCTAACACGTTTGCATCGCATGCTGTTGAAGATAAATCATATATATCACAAGTATTTGAAGCTAAACCATTTGTTTCGCATTTATTCGATGCTAAGCCTTCTACTTCGCATTGATTTGAGGCTAAATCATGTGTTTCGCTTGGTTTTAAAGCTAACTCGTTTTTTTCGCATGCAGTTGTAGCTAAATCATGTATTTCACAAGTATTTGAAGCTAAACCATTTGTTTCGCATGGATTCGAAGATAAGCCTTCTACTTCGCATTGATTTTAATCTAAATCATGTGTTCCGCATGGATTTAAAGCTAACTCGTTTGTTTCGCATGCAGTTGAAGCTGAATCATGTATAACACAAGTATTTGAAGCTAAACTATTCGTTTCGCATGGATTCGAAGATAAGTCTTCCACTTCGCATTGATTTGATGCAAAATCATGTGTTTCGCAAGGATTTGAAGCTAACTCGTTTGTTTCGCATGCTGTTGAAGCTAACTCAAGTGTATCAAAAGTATTTGAAGCTAAACCATTTGCTTCGCATGGATTCGAAGATCAGCCTTCTACTTCGCATTGATTTGAAGCTAAATCATGTGTTCCGCATGGATTTTAAGCTAACTCGTTTGTTTCGCATGCAGTTGAAGCTGAATCATGTATATCACAAGTATTTGAAGCTAAACTATTCGTTTCGCATGGATTCGAAGATAAGCCTTCCACTTCGCATTGATTTGAGGCTAAATCATGTGTTTCGCTCGGTTTTGAAGCTAAATCATGTATATCACAAGTATTTGAAGCTAAACCATTTGCTTCGCATGGATTCGAAGATCAGCCTTCTACTTCGCATTGATTTGATGCTAAATCATGTGTTTCGCATGGATTTGAAGCTAACTCGTTTGTTTCGCATGCTGTTGAAGCTAAATCATGTATATCACATGTATTTGAAGCTACACCATTTGCTTCGCATGGATTCGAAGATCAGCCTTCTACTTCGCATTGATTTGATGCTAAATCATGTGTTTCGCATGGATTTGAAGCTAACTCGTTTGTTTCGCATGCTGTTGAAGCTAAATCATGTATACCACAAGTATTTGAAGCTATATCATACGTTTCGCATGGATTCCAAGATAACCCTTCTAATTCGCATTGATTTGAAGCTAAATCATGCGTTTCGCATGGATTTGAAGCTAACTCGTTTATTTCGCATGCTGTTGTAGCTAAATCATGTACGTCACAAGTATAAGAAGCTAATCCATTTGTTTCGCATGGATTCGAAGATATGCCTACTTCTTCGCATTGATTTGAAGCTAAATCATGTGTTTCGCATGGATTTGAATCTAACTCGTTTGTTTCGGATGCTGTTGAAGTTAAATCATGTATATCACAAGTATTTGAAGCTATATCATTTGTTTCGCATGGATTCGAAGATAACCCTTCTAATTCGCATTGATTTGAAGCTAAATCATGTGTTTCGCATGGATTTGAAGCTAACTCGTTTGTTTCGCATGCTGTAGAAGCTAAATCATATATATCACAAGTATTTGAAGCTAAACCATTTGTTTCGCATTTAATCGATGCTAAGCCTTCTACTTCGCATTGATTTGAGGCTAAATCATGTGTTTCGCTTGGTTTTAAAGCTAACTCGTTTTTTTCGCATGCAGTTGTAGCTAAATCATGTATATCACAAGTATTTGAAGCTAAACCATTTGTTTCGCATGGATACGAAGATAAGCCTTCTACTTCGCATTGATTTTAATCTAAATCATGTATTTCGCATGGATTTAAATCTAACTCGTTTGTTTCGCATGCAGTTGATGCTGAATCATGTATATCACAAGTATTTGAAGCTAAACTATTCGTTTCGCATGGATTCGAAGATAAGTCTTCCACTTCGCATTGATTTGATGCAAAATCATGTGTTTCGCAAGGATTTGAAGCTAACTCGTTTGTTTCGCATGCTGTTGAAGCTAACTCAAGTGTATCAAAAGTATTTGAAGCTAAACCATTTGCTTCGCATGGATTCGAAGATCAGCCTTCTACTTCGCATTGATTTGAAGCTATATCATGTGTTCCGCATGGATTTTAAGCTAACTCGTTTGTTTCGCATGCAGTTGAAGCTGAATCATGTATATCACAAGTATTTGAAGCTAAACTATTCGTTTCGCATGGATTCGAAGATAAGCCTTCCACTTCGCATTGATTTGAGGCTAAATCATGTGTTTCGCATGGATTTGAAGCTAACTCGTCTGTTTCGCATGCTGTTGAAGCTAAATCATGTATACCACAAGTATTTGAAGCTATATCATACGTTTCGCATGCATTCCAAGATAACCCTTCTAATTCGCATTGATTTGAAGATAAATCATGTGTTTCGCTTGGATTTGAAGCTAACTCGTTTGTTTCGCATGCTGTTGAAGCTAAATCAAGTGTATCAAAAGTATTTGAAGCTAAATCATTTGCTTCGCATGGATTCGAAGATCAGCCTTCTACTTCGCATTGATTTGAAGCTAAATCATGTGCTCTGCATGGATTTTAAGCTAACTCGTTTGTATCGCATGCAGTTGAAGCTAAATCATGTATATCACAAGTATTTGAAGCTAAACCATTTGTTTCGCATGGATTCGAAGATAAGCCTTCTACTTCGCATTGATTTTAATCTAAATCATGTGTTTCGCATGGATTTGAAGCTAACTCGTTTGTTTCGCATGCTGTTGAAGCTAAATCATGTATATCACAAGTATTTGAAGCTATATCATACGTTTCGCATGCATTCCAAGATAACCCTTCTAATTCGCATTGATTTGAATCTAAATCATGTGTTTCGCATGGATTTGAAGCTAACTCGTTTGTTTCGCATGCTGTTGAAGCTAAATCATGTATATCACAAGTATTTGCAGCTAAACTATTTGTTACGCATGGATTCGAAGATCAGCCTTCTACTTCGCATTGATTGATGCTAAATCATGTGTTTCGAATGGATTTGAAGCTAACTCGTTTGTTTCGCATGCTGTTGAAGCTAAATCATGTATATCACAAGTATTTGAAGCTAAACCATTTGTATCGCATGGGATCGAAGATAAGCCTCCTACTTCGCATTGATTTGAAGCTAAATCATGTGTTTCGCATGGATTTGAAGCTAACTCGTTTTTTCGCATGCTGTTGAAGCTAAGTCATGTATATCACAAGTATTTGTAGCTATATCATACGTTTCGCATGGATTCCAAGACAACCCTTCTAATTCGCATTGATTTGAAGCTAAATCATGTGTTTCGCATGGATTTAAAGCTAACTCGTTTGTTTCGCATGCAGTTGAAGCTGAATCATGTATATCACAAGTATTTGAAGCTAAACTATTCGTTTCGCATGGATTCGAAGATAAGTCTTCCACTTCGCATTGATTTGATGCTAAATCATGTGTTTCGCAAGGATTTGAAGCTAACTCGTTTGTTTCGCATGCAGTTGAAGCTAAATCATGTATATCACAAGTATTTGAAGCTAAACCATTTGCTTCGCATGGATTCGAAGATCAGCCTTCTACTTCGCATTGATTTGATGCTAAATCATGTGTTTCGCATGGATTTGAAGCTAACTCGTCTGTTTCGCATGCTGTTGAAGCTAAATCATGTATATCACAAGTATTTGAAGCTATATCATACGTTTCGCATGCATTCCAAGATAACCCTTCTAATTCGCATTGATTTGAAGATAAATCATGTGTTTCGCTTGGATTTGAAGCTAACTCGTTTGTTTCGCATGCTGTTGAAGCTAAATCAAGTGTATCAAAAGTATTTGAAGCTAAACCATTTGCTTCGCATGGATTCGAAGATCAGCCTTCTACTTCGCATTGATTTGAAGCTAAATCATGTGTTCCGCATGGATTTTAAGCTAACTCGTTTGTATCGCATGCAGTTGAAGCTAAATCATGTATAACACAAGTATTTGAAGCTAAACCATTTGTTTCGCATGGATTCGACGATAAGCCTTCTACTTCGCATTGATTTGAAGCTAAATCATGTGTTCCGCATGGATTTTAAGCTAACTCGTTTGTATCGCATGCAGTTGAAGCTAAATCATGTATATCACAAGTATTTGAAGCTATATCATACGTTTCGCATGGATTCCAAGATAACCCTTCTAATTCGCATTGATTTGAATCTAAATCATGTGTTTCGCATGGATTTGAAGCTAACTCGTTTGTTTCGCATGCTGTTGAAGCTAAATCATGTATATCACAAGTATTTGCAGCTAAACCATTTGTTACGCATGGATTCGAAGATCAGCCTTCTACTTCGCATTGATTTGATGCTAAATCATGTGTTTCGAATGGATTTGAAGCTAACTCGTTTGTTTCGCATGCTGTTGAAGCTAAATCATGTATATCACAAGTATTTGAAGCTAAACCATTTGTATCGCATGGGATCGAAGATAAGCCTCCTACTTCGCATTGATTTGAAGCTAAATCATATGTTTCGCATGGATTTGAAGCTAACTCGTTTTTTCGCATGCTGTTGAAGCTAAATCATGTATATCACAAGTATTTGTAGCTATATCATACGTTTCGCATGGATTCCAAGACAACCCTTCTAATTCGCATTGATTTGAAGCTAAATCATGTGTTTCGCATGGATTTAAAGCTAACTCGTTTGTTTCGCATGCAGTTGAAGCTGAATCATGTATATCACAAGTATTTGAAGCTATATCATACGTTTCGCATGCATTCCAAGATAACCCTTCTAATTCGCATTGATTTGAAGATAAATCATGTGTTTCGCTTGGATTTGAAGCTAACTCGTTTGTTTCGCATGCTGTTGAAGCTAAATCAAGTGTATCAAAAGTATTTGAAGCTAAACCATTTGCTTCGCATGGATTCGAAGATCAGCCTTCTACTTCGCATTGATTTGAAGATAAATCATGTGTTCCGCATGGATTTTAAGCTAACTCGTTTGTATCGCATGCAGTTGAAGCTAAATCATGTATAACACAAGTATTTGAAGCTAAACCATTTGTTTCGCATGGATTCGACGATAAGCCTTCTACTTCGCATTGATTTGAAGCTAAATCATGTGTTCCGCATGGATTTTAAGCTAACTCGTTTGTATCGCATGCAGTTGAAGCTAAATCATGTATATCACAAGTATTTGAAGCTATATCATACGTTTCGCATGGATTCCAAGATAACCCTTCTAATTCGCATTGATTTGAATCTAAATCATGTGTTTCGCATGGATTTGAAGCTAACTCGTTTGTTTCGCATGCTGTTGAAGCTAAATCATGTATATCACAAGTATTTGCAGCTAAACCATTTGTTACGCATGGATTCGAAGATCAGCCTTCTACTTCGCATTGATTTGATGCTAAATCATGTGTTTCGAATGGATTTGAAGCTAACTCGTTTGTTTCGCATGCTGTTGAAGCTAAATCATGTATATCACAAGTATTTGAAGCTAAACCATTTGTATCGCATGGGATCGAAGATAAGCCTCCTACTTCGCATTGATTTGAAGCTAAATCATGTGTTTCGCATGGATTTGAATCTAACTCGTTTGTTTCGCATGCAGTTGATGCTGAATCATGTATATCACAAGTATTTGAAGCTAAACTATTCGTTTCGCATGGATTCGAAGATAAGTCTTCCACTTCGCATTGATTTGATGCAAAATCATGTGTTTCGCAAGGATTTGAAGCTAACTCGTTTGTTTCGCATGCTGTTGAAGCTAACTCAAGTGTATCAAAAGTATTTGAAGCTAAACCATTTGTTTCGCATGGATTCGAAGATAAGCCTTCTACTTCGCATTGATTTTAATCTAAATCATGTGTTTCGCATGGATTTTAAGCTAACTCGTTTGTTTCGCATGCAGTTGAAGCTGAATCATGTATATCACAAGTATTTGAAGCTAAACTATTCGTTTCGCATGGATTCGAAGATAAGCCTTCCACTTCGCATTGATTTGATGCTAAATCATGTGTTTCGCATGGATTTGAAGCTAACTCGTCTGTTTCGCATGCTGTTGAAGCTAAATCATGTATACAACAAGTATTTGAAGCTATATCATACGTTTCGCATGCATTCCAAGATAACCCTTCTAATTCGCATTGATTTGAAGATAAATCATGTGTTTCGCTTGGATTTGAAGCTAACTCGTTTGTTTCGCATGCTGTTGAAGCTAAATCAAGTGTATCAAAAGTATTTGAAGCTAAACCATTTGCTTCGCATGGATTCGAAGATCAGCCTTCTACTTCGCATTGATTTGAAGCTAAATCATGTGCTCCGCATGGATTTTAAGCTAACTCGTTTGTATCGCATGCAGTTGAAGCTAAATCATGTATATCACAAGTATTTGTAGCTATATCATACGTTTCGCATGGATTCCAAGACAACCCTTCTAATTCGCATTGATTTGAAGCTAAATCATGTGTTTCGCATGGATTTAAAGCTAACTCGTTTGTTTCGCATGCAGTTGAAGCTGAATCATGTATATCACAAGTATTTGAAGCTAAACTATTCGTTTCGCATGGATTCGAAGATAAGTCTTCCACTTCGCATTGATTTGATGCTAAATCATGTGTTTCGCAAGGATTTGAAGCTAACTCGTTTGTTTCGCATGCAGTTGAAGCTAAATCATGTATATCACAAGTATTTGAAGCTAAACCATTTGCTTCGCATGGATTCGAAGATCAGCCTTCTACTTCGCATTGATTTGATGCTAAATCATGTGTTTCGCATGGATTTGAAGCTAACTCGTCTGTTTCGCATGCTGTTGAAGCTAAATCATGTATATCACAAGTATTTGAAGCTATATCATACGTTTCGCATGCATTCCAAGATAACCCTTCTAATTCGCATTGATTTGAAGATAAATCATGTGTTTCGCTTGGATTTGAAGCTAACTCGTTTGTTTCGCATGCTGTTGAAGCTAAATCAAGTGTATCAAAAGTATTTGAAGCTAAACCATTTGCTTCGCATGGATTCGAAGATCAGCCTTCTACTTCGCATTGATTTGAAGCTAAATCATGTGTTCCGCATGGATTTTAAGCTAACTCGTTTGTATCGCATGCAGTTGAAGCTAAATCATGTATAACACAAGTATTTGAAGCTAAACCATTTGTTTCGCATGGATTCGACGATAAGCCTTCTACTTCGCATTGATTTGAAGCTAAATCATGTGTTCCGCATGGATTTTAAGCTAACTCGTTTGTATCGCATGCAGTTGAAGCTAAATCATGTATATCACAAGTATTTGAAGCTATATCATACGTTTCGCATGGATTCCAAGATAACCCTTCTAATTCGCATTGATTTGAATCTAAATCATGTGTTTCGCATGGATTTGAAGCTAACTCGTTTGATTCGCATGCAGTTGAAGCTGAATCATGTATATCACAAGTATTTGAAGCTAAACCATTTGTATCGCATGGGATCGAAGATAAGCCTCCTACTTCGCATTGATTTGAAGCTAAATCATATGTTTCGCATGGATTTGAAGCTAACTCGTTTTTTCGCATGCTGTTGAAGCTAAATCATGTATACCACAAGTATTTGAAGCTATATCATACGTTCGCATGCATTCCAATATAACCCTTCTAATTCGCATTGATTTGAAGATAAATCATGTGTTTCGCTTGGATTTGAAGCTAACTCGTTTGTTTCGCATGCTGTTGAAGCTAAATCAAGTGTATCAAAAGTATTTGAAGCTAAACCATTTGCTTCGCATGGATTCGAAGATCAGCCTTCTACTTCGCATTGATTTGAAGCTAAATCATGTGTTCCGCATGGATTTGAAGCTAACTCGTTTGTTTCGCATGCTGTTGAAGCTAAATCAAGTGTATCAAAAGTATTTGAAGCTAAACCATTTGCTTCGCATGGATTCGAAGATCAGCCTTCTACTTCGCATTGATTTGAAGCTAAATCATGTGTTCCGCATGGATTTTAAGCTAACTCGTTTGTATCGCAAGCAGTTGAAGCTAAATCATGTATATCACAAGTATTTGAAGCTAAACCATTTGTTTCGCATGGATTCGAAGATAAGCCTTCTACTTCGCATTGATTTTAATCTAAATCATGTGTTTCGCATGGATTTGAAGCTAACTCGTTTGTTTCGCATGCTGTTGGAGCTAAATCATGTATATCACAAGTATTTGAAGCAATATCATACGTTTCGCATGGATTCCAAGATAACCCTTCTAATTCGCATTGATTTGAATCTAAATCATGTGTTTCGCATGGATTTTAAGCTAACTCGTTTGTTTCGCATGCAGTTGAAGCTAAATCATGTATATCACAAGTATTTGAAGCTAAACCATTTGCTTCGCATGGATTCGAAGATCAGCCTTCTACTTCGCATTGATTTGATGCTAAATCATGTGTTTCGCATGGATTTGAAGCTAACTCGTCTGTTTCGCATGCTGTTGAAGCTAAATCATGTATATCACAAGTATTTGAAGCTAAACTATTCGTTTCGCATGGATTCGAAGATAAGTCTTCCACTTCGCATTGATTTGATGCTAAATCATGTGTTTCGCAAGGATTTGAAGCTAACTCGTTTGTTTCGCATGATGTTGAAGCTAACTCAAGTGTATCAAAAGTATTTGAAGCTAAACCATTTGCTTCGCATGGATTCGAAGATAAGCCTTCTACTTCGCATTGATTTTAATCTAAATCATGTGTTTCGCATGGATTTAAAGCTAACTCGTTTGTTTCGCATGCAGTTGAAGCTGAATCATGTATATCACAAGTATTTGAAGCTAAACTATTCGTTTCGCATGGATTCGAAGATAAGCCTTCCACTTCGCATTGATTTGATGCTAAATCATGTGTTCCGCATGGATTTTAAGCTAACTCGTTTGTTTCGCATGCAGTTGAAGCTAAATCATGTATATCACAAGTATTTGAAGCTAAACCATTTGCTTCGCATGGATTCGAAATCAGCCTTCTACTTCGCATTGATTTGATGCTAAATCATGTGTTTCGCATGGATTTGAATCTAACTCGTCTGTTTCGCATGCTGTTGAAGCTAAATCATGTATATCACAAGTATTTGTAGCTATATCATACGTTTCGCATGGATTCCAAGACAACCCATCTAATTCGCATTGATTTGAAGCTAAATCGTGTGTTTCGCATGGATTTAAAGCTAACTCGTTTGTTTCGCATGCAGTTGAAGCTGAATCATGTATATCACAAGTATTTCAAGCTAAACTATTCGTTTCGCATGGATTCGAAGATAAGTCTTCCACTTCGCATTGATTTGATGCTAAATCATGTGTTTCGCAAGGATTTGAAGCTAACTCGTTTGTTTCGCATGATGTTGAAGCTAACTCAAGTGTATCAAAAGTATTTGAAGCTAAACCATTTGCTTCGCATGGATTCGAAGATAAGCCTTCTACTTCGCATTGATTTTAATCTAAATCATGTGTTTCGCATGGATTTAAAGCTAACTCGTTTGTTTCGCATGCAGTTGAAGCTGAATCATGTATATCACAAGTATTTGAAGCTAAACTATTCGTTTCGCATGGATTCGAAGATAAGCCTTCCACTTCGCATTGATTTGATGCTAAATCATGTGTTCCGCATGGATTTTAAGCTAACTCGTTTGTTTCGCATGCAGTTGAAGCTAAATCATGTATATCACAAGTATTTGAAGCTAAACCATTTGCTTCGCATGGATTCGAAATCAGCCTTCTACTTCGCATTGATTTGATGCTAAATCATGTGTTTCGCATGGATTTGAATCTAACTCGTCTGTTTCGCATGCTGTTGAAGCTAAATCATGTATATCACAAGTATTTGAAGCTATATCATACGTTTCGCATGCATTCCAAGATAACCCTTCTAATTCGCATTGATTTGAAGATAAATCATGTGTTTCGCTTGGATTTGAAGCTAACTCGTTTGTTTCGCATGCTGTTGAAGCTAAATCAAGTGTATCAAAAGTATTTGAAGCTAAACCATTTGCTTCGCATGGATTCGAAGATCAGCCTTCTACTTCGCATTGATTTGAAGATAAATCATGTGTTCCGCATGGATTTTAAGCTAACTCGTTTGTATCGCATGCAGTTGAAGCTAAATCATGTATAACACAAGTATTTGAAGCTAAACCATTTGTTTCGCATGGATTCGACGATAAGCCTTCTTCTTCGCATTGATTTTAATCTAAATCATGTGTTTCGCATGGATTTGAATCTAACTCGTTTGTTTCGGATGCTGTTGAAGCTAAATCATGTATATCACAAGTATTTGAAGCTATATCATTTGTTTCGCATGAATTCGACGATAACCCTTCTAATTCGCATTGATTTGATGCTAAATCATGTGTTCCGCATGGATTTTAAGCTAACTCGTTTGTTTCGCATGCAGTTGAAGCTAAGTCACGTATATCACAAGTATTTGCAGCTAAACTATTTGTTACGCATGGATTCGAAGATCAGCCTTCTACTTCGCATTGATTTGAAGCTAAATCATGTACTCCGCATGGATTTTAAGCTAACTCGTTTGTATCGCATGCAGTTGAAGCTAACTCATGTATATCACAAGTATTTGAAGCTAAACCATTTGTTTCGCATGGATTCGAAGATAAGCCTTCTACTTCGCATTGATTTTAATCTAAATCATGTGTTTCGCATGGATTTGAAGCTAACTCGTTTGTTTCGCATGCTGTTGAAGCTAAATCATGTATATCACAAGTATTTGAAGCTATATCATACGTTTCGCATGCATTCCAAGATAACCCTTCTAATTCGCATTGATTTGAAGATAAATCATGTGTTTCGCTTGGATTTGAAGCTAACTCGTTTGTTTCGCATGCTGTTGAAGCTAAATCAAGTGTATCAAAAGTATTTGAAGCTAAATCATTTGCTTCGCATGGATTCGAAGATCAGCCTTCTACTTCGCATTGATTTGAAGCTAAATCATGTGCTCTGCATGGATTTTAAGCTAACTCGTTTGTATCGCATGCAGTTGAAGCTAAATCATGTATATCACAAGTATTTGAAGCTAAACCATTTGTTTCGCATGGATTCGAAGATAAGCCTTCTACTTCGCATTGATTTTAATCTAAATCATGTGTTTCGCATGGATTTGAAGCTAACTCGTTTGTTTCGCATGCTGTTGAAGCTAAATCATGTATATCACAAGTATTTGAAGCTATATCATACGTTTCGCATGCATTCCAAGATAACCCTTCTAATTCGCATTGATTTGAATCTAAATCATGTGTTTCGCATGGATTTGAAGCTAACTCGTTTGTTTCGCATGCTGTTGAAGCTATATCATGTATATCACAAGTATTTGCAGCTAAACTATTTGTTACGCATGGATTCGAAGATCAGCCTTCTACTTCGCATTGATTTGATGCTAAATCATGTGTTTCGAATGGATTTGAAGCTAACTCGTTTGTTTCGCATGCTGTTGAAGCTAAATCATGTATATCACAAGTATTTGAAGCTAAACCATTTGTATCGCATGGGATCGAAGATAAGCCTCCTACTTCGCATTGATTTGAAGCTAAATCATGTGTTTCGCATGGATTTGAAGCTAACTCGTTTTTTCGCATGCTGTTGAAGCTAAATCATGTATATCACAAGTATTTGTAGCTATATCATACGTTTCGCATGGATTCCAAGACAACCCTTCTAATTCGCATTGATTTGAAGCTAAATCATGTGTTTCGCATGGATTTAAAGCTAACTCGTTTGTTTCGCATGCAGTTGAAGCTGAATCATGTATATCACAAGTATTTGAAGCTAAACTATTCGTTTCGCATGGATTCGAAGATAAGTCTTCCACTTCGCATTGATTTGATGCTAAATCATGTGTTTCGCAAGGATTTGAAGCTAACTCGTTTGTTTCGCATGCAGTTGAAGCTAAATCATGTATATCACAAGTATTTGAAGCTAAACCATTTGCTTCGCATGGATTCGAAGATCAGCCTTCTACTTCGCATTGATTTGATGCTAAATCATGTGTTTCGCATGGATTTGAAGCTAACTCGTCTGTTTCGCATGCTGTTGAAGCTAAATCATGTATATCACAAGTATTTGAAGCTATATCATACGTTTCGCATGCATTCCAAGATAACCCTTCTAATTCGCATTGATTTGAAGATAAATCATGTGTTTCGCTTGGATTTGAAGCTAACTCGTTTGTTTCGCATGCTGTTGAAGCTAAATCAAGTGTATCAAAAGTATTTGAAGCTAAACCATTTGCTTCGCATGGATTCGAAGATCAGCCTTCTACTTCGCATTGATTTGAAGATAAATCATGTGTTCCGCATGGATTTTAAGCTAACTCGTTTGTATCGCATGCAGTTGAAGCTAAATCATGTATAACACAAGTATTTGAAGCTAAACCATTTGTTTCGCATGGATTCGACGATAAGCCTTCTACTTCGCATTGATTTGAAGCTAAATCATGTGTTCCGCATGGATTTTAAGCTAACTCGTTTGTATCGCATGCAGTTGAAGCTAAATCATGTATATCACAAGTATTTGAAGCTATATCATACGTTTCGCATGGATTCCAAGATAACCCTTCTAATTCGCATTGATTTGAATCTAAATCATGTGTTTCGCATGGATTTGAAGCTAACTCGTTTGTTTCGCATGCTGTTGAAGCTAAATCATGTATATCACAAGTATTTGCAGCTAAACCATTTGTTACGCATGGATTCGAAGATCAGCCTTCTACTTCGCATTGATTTGATGCTAAATCATGTGTTTCGAATGGATTTGAAGCTAACTCGTTTGTTTCGCATGCTGTTGAAGCTAAATCATGTATATCACAAGTATTTGAAGCTAAACCATTTGTATCGCATGGGATCGAAGATAAGCCTCCTACTTCGCATTGATTTGAAGCTAAATCATGTGTTTCGCATGGATTTGAATCTAACTCGTTTGTTTCGCATGCAGTTGATGCTGAATCATGTATATCACAAGTATTTGAAGCTAAACTATTCGTTTCGCATGGATTCGAAGATAAGTCTTCCACTTCGCATTGATTTGATGCAAAATCATGTGTTTCGCAAGGATTTGAAGCTAACTCGTTTGTTTCGCATGCTGTTGAAGCTAACTCAAGTGTATCAAAAGTATTTGAAGCTAAACCATTTGCTTCGCATGGATTCGAAGATCAGCCTTCTACTTCGCATTGATTTGAAGCTATATCATGTGTTCCGCATGGATTTTAAGCTAACTCGTTTGTTTCGCATGCAGTTGAAGCTGAATCATGTATATCACAAGTATTTGAAGCTAAACTATTCGTTTCGCATGGATTCGAAGATAAGCCTTCCACTTCGCATTGATTTGATGCTAAATCATGTGTTTCGCATGGATTTTAAGCTAACTCGTCTGTTTCGCATGCTGTTGAAGCTAAATCATCTATACCACAAGTATTTGAAGCTATATCATACGTTTCGCATGCATTCCAAGATAACCCTTCTAATTCGCATTGATTTGAAGATAAATCATGTGTTTCGCTTGGATTTGAAGCTAACTCGTTTGTTTCGCATGCTGTTGAAGCTAAATCAAGTGTATCAAAAGTATTTGAAGCTAAACCATTTGCTTCGCATGGATTCGAAGATCAGCCTTCTACTTCGCATTGATTTGAAGCTAAATCATGTGCTCCGCATGGATTTTAAGCTAACTCGTTTGTATCGCATGCAGTTGAAGCTAACTCATGTATATCACAAGTATTTGAAGCTAAACCATTTGTTTCGCATGGATTCGAAGATAAGCCTTCTACTTCGCATTGATTTTAATCTAAATCATGTGTTTCGCATGGATTTGAAGCTAACTCGTTTGTTTCGCATGCTGTTGAAGCTAAATCATGTATATCACAAGTATTTGAAGCTATATCATACGTTTCGCATGCATTCCAAGATAACCCTTCTAATTCGCATTGATTTGAATCTAAATCATGTGTTTCGCATGGATTTGAAGCTAACTCGTTTGTTTCGCATGCTGTTGAAGCTAAATCATGTATATCACAAGTATTTGCAGCTAAACTATTTGTTACGCATGGATTCGAAGATCAGCCTTCTACTTCGCATTGATTTGATGCTAAATCATGTGTTTCGAATGGATTTGAAGCTAACATGTTTGTTTCGCATGCTGTTGAAGCTAAATCATGTATATCACAAGTATTTGAAGCTAAACCATTTGTATCGCATGGGATCGAAGATAAGCCTCCTACTTCGCATTGATTTGAAGCTAAATCATGTGTTTCGCATGGATTTGAAGCTAACTCGTTTTTTCGCATGCTGTTGAAGCTAAATCATGTATATCACAAGTATTTGTAGCTATATCATACGTTTCGCATGTTTCCAAGACAACCCTTCTAATTCGCATTGATTTGAAGCTAAATCATGTGTTTCGCATGGATTTAAAGCTAACTCGTTTGTTTCGCATGCAGTTGAAGCTGAATCATGTATATCACAAGTATTTGAAGCTAAACTATTCGTTTCGCATGGATTCGAAGATAAGCCTTCCACTTCGCATTGATTTGATGCTAAATCATGTGTTTCGCAAGGATTTGAAGCTAACTCGTTTGTTTCGCATGCAGTTGAAGCTAAATCATGTATATCACAAGTATTTGAAGCTAAACCATTTGCTTCGCATGGATTCGAAGATCAGCCTTCTACTTCGCATTGATTTGATGCTAAATCATGTGTTTCGCATGGATTTGAAGCTAACTCGTCTGTTTCGCATGCTGTTGAAGCTAAATCATGTATATCACAAGTATTTGAAGCTATATCATACGTTTCGCATGCATTCCAAGATAACCCTTCTAATTCGCATTGATTTGAAGATAAATCATGTGTTTCGCTTGGATTTGAAGCTAACTCGTTTGTTTCGCATGCTGTTGAAGCTAAATCAAGTGTATCAAAAGTATTTGAAGCTAAACCATTTGCTTCGCATGGATTCGAAGATCAGCCTTCTACTTCGCATTGATTTGAAGCTAAATCATGTGTTCCGCATGGATTTTAAGCTAACTCGTTTGTATCGCATGCAGTTGAAGCTAAATCATGTATAACACAAGTATTTGAAGCTAAACCATTTGTTTCGCATGGATTCGACGATAAGCCTTCTACTTCGCATTGATTTGAAGCTAAATCATGTGTTCCGCATGGATTTTAAGCTA
Organism: Megalopta genalis; assembly: GCF_051020955.1. Classification (NCBI taxonomy): domain Eukaryota; kingdom Metazoa; phylum Arthropoda; class Insecta; order Hymenoptera; family Halictidae; genus Megalopta; species Megalopta genalis. The sequence goes on from NW_027476152.1 coordinate 378,809, forward strand.
ACTCGTTTGTATCGCATGCAGTTGAAGCTAAATCATGTATATCACAAGTATTTGAAGCTATATCATACGTTTCGCATGGATTCCAAGATAACCCTTCTAATTCGCATTGATTTGAATCTAAATCATGTGTTTCGCGTGGATTTGAAGCTAACTCGTTTGTTTCGCATGCTGTTGAAGCTAAATCATGTATATCACAAGTATTTGCAGCTAAACCATTTGTTACGCATGGATTCGAAGATCAGCCTTCTACTTCGCATTGATTTGATGCTAGATCATGTGTTTCGAATGGATTTGAAGCTAACTCGTTTGTTTCGCATGCTGTTGAAGCTAAATCATGTATATCACAAGTATTTGAAGCTAAACCATTTGTATCGCATGGGATCGAAGATAAGCCTCCTACTTCGCATTGATTTGAAGCTAAATCATATGTTTCGCATGGATTTGAAGCTAACTCGTTTTTTCGCATGCTGTTGAAGCTAAATCATGTATACCACAAGTATTTGAAGCTATATCATACGTTTCGCATGCATTCCAATATAACCCTTCTAATTCGCATTGATTTGAAGATAAATCATGTGTTTCGCTTGGATTTGAAGCTAACTCGTTTGTTTCGCATGCTGTTGAAGCTAAATCAAGTGTATCAAAAGTATTTGAAGCTAAACCATTTGCTTCGCATGGATTCGAAGATCAGCCTTCTACTTCGCATTGATTTGAAGCTAAATCATGTGTTCCGCATGGATTTGAAGCTAACTCGTTTGTTTCGCATGCTTTTGAAGCTAAATCAAGTGTATCAAAAGTATTTGAAGCTAAACCATTTGCTTCGCATGGATTCGAAGATCAGCCTTCTACTTCGCATTGATTTGAAGCTAAATCATGTGTTCCGCATGGATTTTAAGCTAACTCGTTTGTATCGCAAGCAGTTGAAGCTAAATCATGTATATCACAAGTATTTGAAGCTAAACCATTTGTTTCGCATGGATTCGAAGATAAGCCTTCTACTTCGCATTGATTTTAATCTAAATCATGTGTTTCGCATGGATTTGAAGCTAACTCGTTTGTTTCGCATGCTGTTGGAGCTAAATCATGTATATCACAAGTATTTGAAGCAATATCATACGTTTCGCATGGATTCCAAGATAACCCTTCTAATTCGCATTGATTTGAATCTAAATCATGTGTTTCGCATGGATTTTAAGCTAACTCGTTTGTTTCGCATGCAGTTGAAGCTAAATCATGTATATCACAAGTATTTGAAGCTAAACCATTTGCTTCGCATGGATTCGAAGATCAGCCTTCTACTTCGCATTGATTTGATGCTAAATCATGTGTTTCGCATGGATTTGAAGCTAACTCGTCTGTTTCGCATGCTGTTGAAGCTAAATCATGTATATCACAAGTATTTGAAGCTATATCATACGTTTCGCATGCATTCCAAGATAACCCCTCTAATTCGCATTGATTTGAAGATAAATCATGTGTTTCGCTTGGATTTGAAGCTAACTCGTTTGTTTCGCATGCTGTTGAAGCTAAATCAAGTGTATCAAAAGTATTTGAAGCTAAACCATTTGCATCGCATGGATTCGAAGATCAGCCTTCTACTTCGCATTGATTTGAAGCTAAATCATGTGTTCCGCATGAATTTTAAGCTAACTCGTTTGTATCGCATGCAGTTGAAGCTAAATCATGTATATCACAAGTATTTGAAGCTAAACCATTTGTTTCGCATGGATTCGACGATAAGCCTTCTACTTCGCATTGATTTTAATCTAAATCATGTGTTTCGCATGGATTTGAATCTAACTCGTTTGTTTCGGATGCTGTTGAAGCTAAATCATTTATATCACAAGTATTTGAAGCTATATCATTTGTTTCGCATGGATTCGACGATAACCCTTCTAATTCGCATTGATTTGAAGCTAATTCATGTGTTTCGCATGGATTTAAAGCTAACTCGTTTGTTTCGCATGCAGTTGAAGCTGAATCATGTATATCACAAGTATTTGAAGCTAAACATTTGCTTCGCATGGATTCGAAGATCAGCCTTCTACTTCGCATTGATTTGATGCTAAATCATGTGTTTCGCATGGATTTGAAGCTAACTCGTTTTTTTCGCATGCTGTTGAAGCTAAATCATGTACATCACATGTATTTGAAACTAAACCATTTGCTTCGCATGGATTCGAAGATCAGCCTTCTACTTCGCATTGATTTGAAGCTAAATCATGTGTTCTGCATGGATTTTAAGCTAACTCGTTTTTTTCGCATGCTGTTGTAGCTAAATCATGTATATCACAAGTATTTGAAGCTAAACTATTTGTTTCGCATGGATTCGAAGATAAGCCTCTACTTCGCATTGATTTTAATCTAAATCATGTGTTTCGCATGGATTTGAAGTTAACTCGTTTGTTTCGGATGCAGTTGAAGCTGAATCATGTATATCACAAGTATTTGAAGCTAAACCATTTGTTTCGCATGGATTCGAAGATAAGCCTCCTACTCCGCATTGATTTGAAGCTAAATCATGTGTTTCGCATGGATTTGAAGCTAACTGGTTTGTTTCGCATGCTGTTGAAGCTAAATCATATATATCACAAGTATTTGAAGCTAAACCATTTGTTTCGCATTTATTCGAAGCTAAGCCTTCTACTTCGCATTGATTTGAGGCTAAATCATGTGTTTCGCTTGGTTTTGAAGCCATCTCGTTTTTTCGCATGCAGTTGTAGCTAAATCATGTATATCATAAGCATTTGAAGCTAAACCATTTGTTTCGCATGGATTCGAAGATAAGCCTTCTACTTCGCATTGATGTTAATCTAAATCATGTGTTTCGCATGGATTTGAAGCTAACTCGTTTGATTCGCATGCAGTTGAAGCTGAATCATGTATATCACAAGTATTTGAAGCTAAACTATTCGTTCCGCATGGATTCGAAGATAAGCCTTCCACATCGCATTGATTTGATGCTAAATCATGTGTTTCGCATGGATTTGAAGCTAACTCGTTTGTTTCGCATGCTGTTGAAGCTAAATCAAGTGTATCAAAAGTATTTGAAGCTAACCCATTTGCTTCGCATGGATTCGAAGATCAGCTTTCTACTTCGCATTGATTTGAAGCTAAATCATGTGTTCCGCATGGATTTTATGCTAACTCGTTTGTTTCGCATGCAGTTGAAGCTGAATCATGTATATCACAAGTAATTGAAGCTAAACTATTCGTTTCGCATGGATTCGAAGATAAGCCATGCACTTCGCATTGATTGAAGCTAACTCATGTGTTTCGCATGGATTTGAAGTTAACTCGTTTGTTTCGCATGCAGTTGAAGCTAAATCATGTATATCACAAGTATTTGAAGCTATATCATACGTTTCGCATGGGTTCCAAGATAACCCTTCTAATTCGCATTGATTTGAATCTAAATCATGTGTTTCGCATGGATTTGAAGCTAACTCGTTTGTTTCGCATGCTGTTGAAGCTAAATCATGTATATCACAAGTATTTGCAGCTAAACTATTTGTTACGCATGGATTCGAAGATCAGCCTTCTACTTCGCATTGATTTGATGGTAAATCATGTGTTTCGAATGGATTTGAAGCTAACTCGTTTGTTTCGCATGCTGTTGAAGCTAAATCATGTATATCACAAGTATTTGAAGCTAAACCATTTGTATCGCATGGGATCGAAGATAAGCCTCCTACTTCGCATTGATTTGAAGCTAAATCATGTGTTTCGCATGGATTTGAAGCTAACTCGTTTTTTCGCATGCTGTTGAAGCTAAATCATGTATATCACAAGTATTTGTAGCTATATCATACGTTTCGCATGGATTCCAAGACAACCCATCTAATTCGCATTGATTTGAAGCTAAATCGTGTGTTTCGCATGGATTTAAAGCTAACTCGTTTGTTTCGCATGCAGTTGAAGCTGAATCATGTATATCACAAGTATTTCAAGCTAATCTATTCGTTTCGCATGGATTCGAAGATAAGTCTTCCACTTCGCATTGATTTGATGCTAAATCATGTATTTCGCAAGGATTTGAAGCTAACTCGTTGTTTCGCATGATGTTGAAGCTAACTCAAGTGTATCAAAAGTATTTGAAGCTAAACCATTTGCTTCGCATGGATTCGAAGATAAGCCTTCTACTTCGCATTGATTTTAATCTAAATCATGTGTTTCGCATGGATTTAAAGCTAACTCGTTTGTTTCGCATGCAGTTGAAGCTGAATCATGTATATCACAAGTATTTGAAGCTAAACTATTCGTTTCGCATGGATTCGAAGATAAGCCTTCCACTTCGCATTGATTTGATGCTAAATCATGTGTTCCGCATGGATTTTAAGCTAACTCGTTTGTTTCGCATGCAGTTGAAGCTAAATCATGTATATCACAAGTATTTGAAGCTAAACCATTTGCTTCGCATGCATTCGAAATCAGCCTTCTACTTCGCATTGATTTGATGCTAAATCATGTGTTTCGCATGGATTTGAATCTAACTCGTCTGTTTCGCATGCTGTTGAAGCTAAATCATGTATATCACAAGTATTTGTAGCTATATCATACGTTTCGCATGGATTCCAAGACAACCCATCTAATTCGCATTGATTTGAAGCTAAATCGTGTGTTTCGCATGGATTTAAAGCTAACTCGTTTGTTTCGCATGCAGTTGAAGCTGAATCATGTATATCACAAGTATTTCAAGCTAAACTATTCGTTTCGCATGGATTCGAAGATAAGTCTTCCACTTCGCATTGATTTGATGCTAAATCATGTGTTTCGCAAGGATTTGAAGCTAACTCGTTTGTTTCGCATGATGTTGAAGCTAACTCAAGTGTATCAAAAGTATTTGAAGCTAAACCATTTGCTTCGCATGGATTCGAAGATAAGCCTTCTACTTCGCATTGATTTTAATCTAAATCATGTGTTTCGCATGGATTTAAAGCTAACTCGTTTGTTTCGCATGCAGTTGAAGCTGAATCATGTATATCACAAGTATTTGAAGCTAAACGATTCGTTTCGCATGGATTCGAAGATAAGCCTTCCACTTCGCTTGATTTGATGCTAAATCATGTGTTCCGCATGGATTTTAAGCTAACTCGTTTGTTTCGCATGCAGTTGAAGCTAAATCATGTATATCACAAGTATTTGAAGCTAAACCATTTGCTTCGCATGGATTCGAAATCAGCCTTCTACTTCGCATTGATTTGATGCTAAATCATGTGTTTCGCATGGATTTGAATCTAACTCGTCTGTTTCGCATGCTGTTGAAGCTAAATCATGTATATCACAAGTATTTGAAGCTATATCATACGTTTCGCATGCATTCCAAGATAACCCTTCTAATTCGCATTGATTTGAAGATAAATCATGTGTTTCGCTTGGATTTGAAGCTAACTCGTTTGTTTCGCATGCTGTTGAAGCTAAATCAAGTGTATCAAAAGTATTTGAAGCTAAACCATTTGCTTCGCATGGATTCGAAGATCAGCCTTCTACTTCGCATTGATTTGAAGCTAAATCATGTGTTCCGCATGGATTTTAAGCTAACTCGTTTGTATCGCATGCAGTTGAAGCTAAATCATGTATAACACAAGTATTTGAAGCTAAACCATTTGTTTCGCATGGATTCGACGATAAGCCTTCTTCTTCGCATTGATTTTAATCTAAATCATGTGTTTCGCATGGATTTGAATCTAACTCGTTTGTTTCGGATGCTGTTGAAGCTAAATCATGTATATCACAAGTATTTGAAGCTATATCATTTGTTTCGCATGAATTCGACGATAACCCTTCTAATTCGCATTGATTTGATGCTAAATCATGTGTTCCGCATGGATTTTAAGCTAACTCGTTTGTTTCGCATGCAGTTGAAGCTAAATCACGTATATCACAAGTATTTGCAGCTAAACCATTTGTTTCGCATCGATACGAAGATACCCCTTCTAATTCGCATTGATTTGATGCTAAATCATGTGTTTCGCATGGATTTGAAGCTAACTCGTTTGTTTCGCATGCAGTTGAAGCTGAATCATGTATATCACAAGTAATTGAAGCTAAACTATTCGTTTCGCATGGATTCGAAGATAAGCCATGCACTTCGCATTGATTTGAAGCTAACTCATGTGTTTCGCATGGATTTGAAGTTAACTCGTTTGTTTCGCATGCAGTTGAAGCTAAATCATGTATATCACAAGTATTTGAAGCTATATCATAGGTTTCGGATGGATTCCAAGATAACCCTTCTAATTCGCATTGATTTGAATCTAAATCATGTGTTTCGCATGGATTTGAAGCTAACTCGTTTGTTTCGCATGCTGTTGAAGCTAAATCATGTATATGACAAGTATTTGCAGCTAAACTATTTGTTACGCATGGATTCGAAGATCAGCCTTCTACTTCGCATTGATTTGATGCTAAATCATGTGTTTCGAATGGATTTGAAGCTAACTCGTTTGTTTCGCATGCTGTTGAAGCTAAATCATGTATATCACAAGTATTTGAAGCTAAACCATTTGTATCGCATGGGATCGAAGATAAGCCTCCTACTTCGCATTGATTTGAAGCTAAATCATGTGTTTCGCATGGATTTGAAGCTAACTCGTTTTTTCGCATGCTGTTGAAGCTAAATCATGTATATCACAAGTATTTGTAGCTATATCATACGTTTCGCATGGATTCCAAAACAACCCTTCTAATTCGCATTGATTTGAAGCTAAATCATGTGTTTCGCATGGATTTAAAGCTAACTCGTTTGTTTCGCATGCAGTTGAAGCTGAATCATGTATATCACAAGTATTTGAAGCTAAACTATTCGTTTCGCATGGATTCGAAGATAAGTCTTCCACTTCGCATTGATTTGATGCTAAATCATGTGTTTCGCAAGGATTTGAAGCTAACTCGTTTGTTTCGCATGATGTTGAAGCTAACTCAAGTGTATCAAAAGTATTTGAAGCTAAACCATTTGCTTCGCATGGATTCGAAGATGAGCCTTCTACTTCGCATTGATTTTAATCTAAATCATGTGTTTCGCATGGATTTAAAGCTAACTCGTTTGTTTCGGATGCTGTTGAAGCTAAATCATGTATATCACAAGTATTTGAAGCTATATCATTTGTTTCGCATGAATTCGACGATAACCCTTCTAATTCGCATTGATTTGATGCTAAATCATGTGTTCCGCATGGATTTTAAGCTAACTCGTTTGTTTCGCATGCAGTTGAAGCTAAATCATGTATATCACAGTATTTGAAGCTAAACCATTTGCTTCGCATGGATTCGAAGATCAGCTTTCTACTTCGCATTGATTTGATGCTAAATCATGTGTTTCGCATGGATTTGAAGCTAACTCGTCTGTTTCGCATGCTGTTGAAGCTAAATCATGTATACCACAAGTATTTGAAGCTATATCATACGTTTCGCATGCATTCCGAGATAACCCTTCTAATTCGCATTGATTTGAAGCTAAATCATGTGTTTCGCATGGATTTGAAGCTAACTCGTTTTTTCGCATGCTGTTGAAGCTAAATCATGTATATCACAAGTATTTGTAGCTATATCATACGTTTCGCATGGATTCCAAGACAACCCTTCTAATTCGCATTGATTTGAAGCTAAATCATGTGTTTCGCATGGATTTAAAGCTAACTCGTTTGTTTCGCATGCAGTTGAAGCTAAATCACGTATACCACAAGTATTTGAAGCTATATCATACGTTTCGCATGCATTCCAAGATAACCCTTCTAATTCGCATTGATTTGAAGCTAAATCATGTGTTTCGCATGGATTTGAAGCTAACTCGTTTTTTCGCATGCTGTTGAAGCTAAATCATGTATATCACAAGTATTTGTAGCTATATCATACGTTTCGCATGGATTCCAAAACCACCCTTCTAATTCGCATTGATTTGAAGCTAAATCATGTGTTTCGCATGGATTTAAAGCTAACTCGTTTGTTTCGCATGCAGTTGAAGCTGAATCATGTATATCACAAGTATTTGAAGCTAAACTATTCGTTTCGCATGGATTCGAAGATAAGTCTTCCACTTCGCATTGATTTGATGCTAAATCATGTGTTTCGCAAGGATTTGAAGCTAACTCGTTTGTTTCGCATGATGTTGAAGCTAACTCAAGTGTATCAAAAGTATTTGAAGCTAAACCATTTGCTTCGCATGGATTCGAAGATGAGCCTTCTACTTCGCATTGATTTTAATCTAAATCATGTGTTTCGCATGGATTTAAAGCTAACTCGTTTGTTTCGGATGCTGTTGAAGCTAAATCATGTATATCACAAGTATTTGAAGCTATATCATTTGTTTCGCATGAATTCGACGATAACCCTTCTAATTCGCATTGATTTGATGCTAAATCATGTGTTCCGCATGGATTTTAAGCTAACTCGTTTGTTTCGCATGCAGTTGAAGCTAAATCATGTATATCACAGTATTTGAAGCTAAACCATTTGCTTCGCATGGATTCGAAGATCAGCTTTCTACTTCGCATTGATTTGATGCTAAATCATGTGTTTCGCATGGATTTGAAGCTAACTCGTCTGTTTCGCATGCTGTTGAAGCTAAATCATGTATACCACAAGTATTTGAAGCTATATCATACGTTTCGCATGCATTCCGAGATAACCCTTCTAATTCGCATTGATTTGAAGCTAAATCATGTGTTTCGCATGGATTTGAAGCTAACTCGTTTTTTCGCATGCTGTTGAAGCTAAATCATGTATATCACAAGTATTTGTAGCTATATCATACGTTTCGCATGGATTCCAAGACAACCCTTCTAATTCGCATTGATTTGAAGCTAAATCATGTGTTTCGCATGGATTTAAAGCTAACTCGTTTGTTTCGCATGCAGTTGAAGCTAAATCACGTATACCACAAGTATTTGAAGCTATATCATACGTTTCGCATGCATTCCAAGATAACCCTTCTAATTCGCATTGATTTGAAGCTAAATCATGTGTTTCGCATGGATTTGAAGCTAACTCGTTTTTTCGCATGCTGTTGAAGCTAAATCATGTATATCACAAGTATTTGTAGCTATATCATACGTTTCGCATGGATTCCAAAACAACCCTTCTAATTCGCATTGATTTGAAGCTAAATCATGTGTTTCGCATGGATTTAAAGCTAACTCGTTTGTTTCGCATGCAGTTGAAGCTGAATCATGTATATCACAAGTATTTGAAGCTAAACTATTCGTTTCGCATGGATTCGAAGATAAGTCTTCCACTTCGCATTGATTTGATGCTAAATCATGTGTTTCGCAAGGATTTGAAGCTAACTCGTTTGTTTCGCATGATGTTGAAGCTAACTCAAGTGTATCAAAAGTATTTGAAGCTAAACCATTTGCTTCGCATGGATTCGAAGATGAGCCTTCTACTTCGCATTGATTTTAATCTAAATCATGTGTTTCGCATGGATTTAAAGCTAACTCGTTTGTTTCGGATGCTGTTGAAGCTAAATCATGTATATCACAAGTATTTGAAGCTATATCATTTGTTTCGCATGAATTCGACGATAACCCTTCTAATTCGCATTGATTTGATGCTAAATCATGTGTTCCGCATGGATTTTAAGCTAACTCGTTTGTTTCGCATGCAGTTGAAGCTAAATCATGTATATCACAGTATTTGAAGCTAAACCATTTGCTTCGCATGGATTCGAAGATCAGCTTTCTACTTCGCATTGATTTGATGCTAAATCATGTGTTTCGCATGGATTTGAAGCTAACTCGTCTGTTTCGCATGCTGTTGAAGCTAAATCATGTATACCACAAGTATTTGAAGCTATATCATACGTTTCGCATGCATTCCAAGATAACCCTTCTAATTCGCATTGATTTGAAGCTAAATCATGTGTTTCGCATGGATTTGAAGCTAACTCGTTTTTTCGCATGCTGTTGAAGCTAAATCATGTATATCACAAGTATTTGTAGCTATATCATACGTTTCGCATGGATTCCAAGACAACCCTTCTAATTCGCATTGATTTGAAGCTAAATCATGTGTTTCGCATGGATTTAAAGCTAACTCGTTTGTTTCGCATGCAGTTGAAGCTGAATCATGTATATCACAAGTATTTGAAGCTAAACTATACGTTTCGCATGGATTCGACGATAAGCCTTCTACTTCGCATTGATTTTAATCTAAATCATGTGTTTCGCATGGATTTGTATCTAACTCGTTAGTTTCGGATGCTGTTGAAGCTAAATCATGTATATCACAAGTATTTGAAGCTATATCATTTGTTTCGCATGGATTCGACGATAACCTTTCTAATTCGCATTGATTTGAAGCTAAATCATGTGTTTCGCATGGATTTAAAGCTAACTCGTTTGTTTCGCATGCAGTTGAAGCTGAATCATGTATATCACAAGTATTTGAAGCTAAACTATTCGTTTCGCATGGATTCGAAGATAAGTCTTCTACTTCGCATTGATTTGATGCTAAATCATGTGTTTCGAATGGATTTGAAGCTAACTCGTTTGTTTCGCATGCTGTTGAAGCTAAATCATGTATATCACAAGTATTTGAAGCTAAACCATTTGTATCGCATGGGATCGAAGATAAGCCTCCTACTTCGCATTGATTTGATGCCAAATCATGTGTTTCGCAAGGATTTGAAGCTAACTCGTTTGTTTCGCATGCTGTTAAAGCTAACTCAAGTGTATCAAAAGTATTTGAAGCTAAACCATTTGCTTCGCATGGATTCGAAGATCAGCCTTCTACTTCGCATTGATTTGATGCTAAATCATGTGTTTCGCATGGATTTGAAGCTAACTCGTTTTTTTCGCATGCTGTTCAAGCTAAATCATGTACATCACATGTATTTGAAGCTAAACCATTTGCTTCGCATGGATTCGAAGATAAGCCTTCCACATCGCATTGATTTGATGCTAAATCATGTGTTTCGCATGGATTTGAAGCTAACTCGTTTGTTTCGCATGCTGTTGAAGCTAAATCAAGTGTATCAAAAGTATTTGAAGCTAAACCATTTGCATCGCATGGATTCGAAGATCAGCTTTCTACTTCGCATTGATTTGAAGCTAAATCATGTGTTCCGCATGGATTTTAAGCTAACTCGTTTGTTTCGCATGCAGTTGAAGCTAAATCATGTATATCACAAGGATTTGAAGCTAAACCATTTGTTTCGCATGGATTCGAAAATAAGCCTTCTACTTCGCATTGATTTTAATCTAAATCATGTGTTTCGCATGGATTAGCAGCTAACTCGTTTGTTTCGCATACAGTTGAAGCTAAATCATGTATATCACAAGTATTTGCAGCTAAACCATTTGTTAGGCATGGATTCGTAGATCAGCCTTCTACTTCGCATTGATTTGATGCTAAATCATGTGTTTCGCATGGATTTGAAGATAACTCGTTTGTTTCGCATGCTGTTGAAGCTAAATCATGTATATCACAAGTATTTGAAGCTAAACCATTTGTATCGCATAGGATCGAAGGTAAGCATCCTACTTCGCATTGATTTGAAGCTAAATCATGTGTTTCGCATGGATTTGAAGCTATCTCGTTCGTTTCGCATGCTGTTGAAGCTAAATCATATATATCACAAGTATTTGAAGCTAAACCATTTGTTTCGCATTTGTTCGAAGCTAAGCCTTCTACTTCGCATTGATTTGGGGCTAAATCATGTGTTTCGCGTGGTTTTGAAGCTAACTCGTTTTTTTCGCATGCTGTTGAAGCTAAATCATGTATATCACAAGTATTTGAAGCTATATCATACGTTTCACATGGATTCCAAGACAACCCTTCTAATTCGCATTGATTTGAAGCTAAATCATGTATTTCGCATGGATTTGAAGCTAACTCGTTTGTGTCGCATGCTGTTGAAGCTAAATCATGTATATCACATGTATTTGAAGTTAAACCATTTGTTACGCATGGATTCGAAGATCAGCCTTCTACTTCGCATTGATTTGAAGCTAAATCATGTGTTCCGCATGGATTTTAAGCTGACACGTTTGTTTCGCATGCAGTTGAAGCTAAATCATGTATATCACAAGTATTTGAAGCTAAACCATTTGTTTCGCATGGATTCGAAGGGAAGCCTTCTACTTCGCATTGATTTTAATCTAAATCATGTGTTTCGCATGGATTTGAAGCTAACTCGTTTGTTTCGCATGCAGTTGAAGCTGAATCATGTACATCACAAGTATTAGAAGCTAAACTATTCGTTTCGGATGGATTCGAAGTTAACTCGTTTGTTTCGCATGCAGTTGAAGCTGAATCATGTATATCACAAGTATTTGAAGTTAAACCATTTGTTTCGCATGGGTTCGAAGATAATCCATCTACTTCGCATTGATTTGAAGCTAAATCATGTGTTTCGCATGGATTTGAAGCTAACTCGTTTTTTTTTGCTAGGTGTTGAAGATAAATCATGTATATCACAAGTATTTGAAGCTAAAACATTTGATTCGCATGGATTTGAAGCTAACTCGTTTGTCTCGCATGCTGTTGAAGCTAAACCAAGTGTATCACAAGTATTTGAAGGTAAACCATTTGTTACGCATGGATTCCAAGATCAGCCTTCTACTTCGCATTGATTTGAAACTAAATCATGTGTTTCGCATGGATTTGAAGCTAACTCGTTTGTTTCGCATGCAGTTGAAGCTAAATCACGTATATCACAAGTATTTGCAGCTAAACCATTTGTTTCGCACCGATACGAAGATACCCCTTCTAATTCGCATTGATTTGATGCTAAATCATGTGTTTCGCATGGATTTGAAGCTAACTCGTTTGTTTCGCATGCAGTTGAAGCTGAATCATGTATATCACAAGTAATTGAAGCTAAACTATTCGTTTCGCATGGATTCGAAGATAAGCCATGCACTTCGCATTGATTTGAAGCTAACTCATGTGTTTCGCATGGATTTGAAGTTAACTCGTTTGTTTCGCATGCAGTTGAAGCTAAATCATGTATATCACAAGTATTTGAAGCTATATCATACGTTTCGCATGGATTCCAAGATAACCCTTCTAATTCGCATTGATTTGAATCTAAATCATGTGTTCCGCATGGATTTTAAGCTAACTCGTTTGTTTCGCATGCAGTTGAAGCTAAATCACGTATATCACAAGTATTTGCAGCTAAACCATTTGTTTCGCATCGATACGAAGATACCCCTTCTAATTCGCATTGATTTGATGCTAAATCATGTATTTCGCATGGATTTGAAGCTAACTCGTCTGTTTCGCATGCAGTTGAAGCTGAATCATGTATATCACAAGTAATTGAAGCTAAACTATTCGTTTCGCATGGATTCGAAGATAAGCCATGCACTTCGCATTGATTTGAAGCTAACTCATGTGTTTCGCATGGATTTGAAGTTAACTCGTTTGTTTCGCATGCAGTTGAAGCTAAATCATGTATATCACAAGTATTTGAAGCTATATCATACGTTTCGCATGGATTCCAAGATAACCCTTCTAATTCGCATTGATTTGAATCTAAATCATGTGTTTCGCATGGATTTGAAGCTAACTCGTTTGTTTCGCATGCTGTTGAAGCTATATCATGTATATCACAAGTATTTGCAGCTAAACTATTTGTTACGCATGGATTCGAAGATCAGCCTTCTACTTCGCATTGATTTGATGCTAAATCATGTGTTTCGAATGGATTTGAAGCTAACTCGTTTGTTTCGCATGCTGTTGAAGCTAAATCATGTATATCACAAGTATTTGAAGCTAAACCATTTGTATCGCATGGGATCGAAGATAAGCCTCCTACTTCGCATTGATTTGAAGCTAAATCATGTGTTTCGCATGGATTTGAAGCTAACTCGTTTTTTCGCATGCTGTTGAAGCTAAATCATGTATATCACAAGTATTTGTAGCTATATCATACGTTTCGCATGGATTCCAAGACAACCCTTCTAATTCGCATTGATTTGAAGCTAAATCATGTGTTTCGCATGGATTTAAAGCTAACTCGTTTGTTTCGCATGCAGTTGAAGCTGAATCATGTATATCACAAGTATTTGAAGCTAAACTATTCGTTTCGCATGGATTAGAAGATAAGTCTTCCACTTCGCATTGATTTGATGCTAAATCATGTGTTTCGCAAGGATTTGAAGCTAACTCGTTTGTTTCGCATGATGTTGAAGCTAACTCAAGTGTATCAAAAGTATTTGAAGCTAAACCATTTGCTTCGCATGGATTCGAAGATAAGCCTTCTACTTCGCATTGATTTTAATCTAAATCATGTGTTTCGCATGGATTTAAAGCTAACTCGTTTGTTTCGCATGCAGTTGAAGCTGAATCATGTATATCACAAGTATTTGAAGCTAAATTATTCGTTTCGCATGGATTCGAAGATAAGCCTTCCACTTCGCATTGATTTGATGCTAAATCATGTGTTCCGCATGGATTTTAAGCTAACTCGTTTGTTTCGCATGCAGTTGAAGCTAAATCATGTATATCACAAGTATTTGAAGCTAAACCATTTGCTTCGCATGGATTCGAAGATCAGCCTTCTACTTCGCATTGATTTGATGCTAAATCATGTGTTTCGCATGGATTTGAAGCTAACTCGTCTGTTTCGCATGCTGTTGAAGCTAAATCATGTATATCACAAGTATTTGAAGCTAAACCATTTGTATCGCATGGGATCGAAGATAAGCCTCCTACTTCGCATTGATTTGAAGCTAAATCATGTGTTTCGCATGGATTTGAAGCTAACTCGTTTTTTCGCATGCTGTTGAAGCTAAATCATGTATATCACAAGTATTTGTAGCTATATCATACGTTTCGCATGGATTCCAAGACAACCCTTCTAATTCGCATTGATTTGAAGCTAAATCATGTGTTTCGCATGGATTTAAAGCTAACTCGTTTGTTTCGCATGCAGTTGAAGCTGAATCATGTATATCACAAGTATTTGAAGCAAAACTATTCGTTTCGCATGGATTCGAAGATAAGTCTTCCACTTCGCATTGATTTGATGCTAAATCATGTGTTTCGCAAGGATTTGAAGCTAACTCGTTTGTTTCGCATGATGTTGAAGCTAACTCAAGTGTATCAAAAGTATTTGAAGCTAAACCATTTGCTTCGCATGGATTCGAAGATAAGCCTTCTACTTCGCATTGATTTTAATCTAAATCATGTGTTTCGCATGGATTTAAAGCTAACTCGTTTGTTTCGCATGCAGTTGAAGCTGAATCATGTATATCACAAGTATTTGAAGCTAAACTATTCGTTTCGCATGGATTCGAAGATAAGCCTTCCACTTCGCATTGATTTGATGCTAAATCATGTGTTCCGCATGGATTTTAAGCTAACTCGTTTGTTTCGCATGCAGTTGAAGCTAAATCATGTATATCACAAGTATTTGAAGCTAAACCATTTGCTTCGCATGGATTCGAAGATCAGCCTTCTACTTCGCATTGATTTGATGCTAAATCATGTGTTTCGCATGGATTTGAAGCTAACTCGTCTGTTTCGCATGCAGTTGAAGCTAAATCATGTATATCACAAGTATTTGAAGCTAAACCATTTGATTCGCATGGATTTGATGCTATGCCATCTACTTCGCTTTTATTTGAAACTGAATCATGTGTTTCTCTTGAATTTGAAGCTAACACGTTCGTTTCACATGCAGTTGAAGCTAAATCATGTATATCACAAGTATTTGAAGCTGAACCATTTGTTTCGCACAAATATCAGGCTAAACCATGTGTTTGGAATGAATTTGAAGATAAATCACGTGTTTCGCATAGATTTGAAGATAACTCATTTGTTACGCATGCTGTTGAAGCTGAATCATGTATATCCTAAGTATTTGAAGCTCAACCATTTGATTCTCCTGGA
The DNA here is from genome assembly GCF_051020955.1 of Megalopta genalis. Taxonomy (NCBI): domain Eukaryota; kingdom Metazoa; phylum Arthropoda; class Insecta; order Hymenoptera; family Halictidae; genus Megalopta; species Megalopta genalis. The sequence continues at coordinate 394,649 of NW_027476152.1, forward strand.
TTTGAAGATAAGCCTTCTACTTCGCATTGATTTTAATCTAAATCATGTGTTTCGCATGGATTTGAAGCTAACTCGTTCGTTTCGCATGCAGTTAAAGATAAATCATGTATATCACAGGTATTTGAAGCTGAATCACTTGTTTCGCATGGATTTGAAGATAAGCCTTCTACTTCGCATTGATTTGAATCTAAATCATGTGTTTCGCTTGGATTTGAAACTAACTAGTTTGTTTCGCAATGCAGTTGAAGCTAAATCATGTATATCACAATTATTTGAAGCTAAACCATTTGATTCGCATGGATTTCAAAATAAGCCTTCTTCTTCGCATTGATTTGAAGCTAAATCATGTGTTTCGCTTGCATTTCAAGCTAACTCGTTTGTTTTGCATGTAATTGAAGCTAAATAATGTATCAAACAAGTATTTCAAGCTGAACCATTTGATTCGCATGGATTTGAAGATAAGCCTTCTACTTCGCATTGATTTGAAGGTAAATCACGTGTTTCGCATGGATTCGAAGCTAACTCGTTTGTTTTGCCTGCATTTGAAGCTAAATCGTGTATATCACAAGTATTTGAAGCTAAATGATTTGTTTCGCATTGATTAGAAGCTAAGGCTTCTACTTCGCATTCATTTGAAGTTAAATCATGTGTTTCCCTTGGGTGTGAAGCTAACTCGCGTGTATAGCACGCAGTTGAAGCCAAATCTTGTATATCACAGGTATTTGAAGCTAAACCATTTGTTTCGCATGGATTCGACGCTAAGCCTTCGCCTTCGCATTGATTTGAAGCTAAATCACGTGTTCCGCATGGATTTGAAGCTAACTCGTTTGTTTAGCATGCAGTTGAAGCTAAATCACGTATATCACAAGTATTTGAAGCTGAACCATTTGTTTCGCACGGATTTGAAGCTAAGCCTTCTACTTCGCATTGATTTGAAGCTGAATCATGTGTTTCGTTTGTATTTGCAGCTAACTCGTTTGTTTGGCATGCAGTTGAAGCTAAATCATGTATATCAAAAGTATTTGAAGTTAAACCATTTGATTCGAATGGATTTGAAGATAAGCCTTCTACTTCGCATTGATTTGAAGGTAAATCATGTGTTTCGCATGGATTCGAAGCTAACTCGTTTGTTTTGCCTGCATTTGAAGCTAAATCGTGTATATCACAAGTATTTGAAGCTAAATGATTTGTTTCGCATTGATTAGAAGCTAAGGCTTCTACTTCGCATTCATTTGAAGTTAAATCATGTGTTTCCCTTGGGTGTGAAGTTAACTCGCGTGTATAGCACGCAGTTGAAGCCAAATCTTGTATATCACAGGTATTTGAAGCTAAACCATTTGTTTCGCATGGATTCGACGCTAAGCCTTCGCCTTCGCATTGATTTGAAGCTGAATCATGTGTTTCGTTGTATTTGCAGCTAACTCGTTTGTTTGGCATGCAGTTGAAGCTAAATCATGTATATCAAAAGTATTTGAAGTTAAACCATTTGTTTCGCATAGATTTGAAGCTAAACCATCTATAACGTATTGAGTTGAAGCTAAATCAAGTGTTTCGCTTGGATTTAAAGCTAACTCGTTTGTTTCGCATGCAATTGAAGCTAAATCATGTGTTTCGCATGGATTTGAAGCTAACTCGTTTTTTTCGCATGCTGTTCAAGCTAAATCATGTACATCACATGTATTTGAAGCTAAACCATTTGCTTCGCATGGATTCGAAGATAAGCCTTCCACATCGCATTGATTTGATGCTAAATCATGTGTTTCGCATGGATTTGAAGCTAACTCGTTTGTTTCGCATGCTGTTGAAGCTAAATCAAGTGTATCAAAAGTATTTGAAGCTAAACCATTTGCATCGCATGGATTCGAAGATCAGCTTTCTACTTCGCATTGATTTGAAGCTAAATCATGTGTTCCGCATGGATTTTAAGCTAACTCGTTTGTTTCGCATGCAGTTGAAGCTAAATCATGTATATCACAAGGATTTGAAGCTAAACCATTTGTTTCGCATGGATTCGAAAATAAGCCTTCTACTTCGCATTGATTTTAATCTAAATCATGTGTTTCGCATGGATTAGCAGCTAACTCGTTTGTTTCGCATACAGTTGAAGCTAAATCATGTATATCACAAGTATTTGCAGCTAAACCATTTGTTAGGCATGGATTCGTAGATCAGCCTTCTACTTCGCATTGATTTGATGCTAAATCATGTGTTTCGCATGGATTTGAAGATAACTCGTTTGTTTCGCATGCTGTTGAAGCTAAATCATGTATATCACAAGTATTTGAAGCTAAACCATTTGTATCGCATAGGATCGAAGGTAAGCATCCTACTTCGCATTGATTTGAAGCTAAATCATGTGTTTCGCATGGATTTGAAGCTATCTCGTTCGTTTCGCATGCAGTTGAAGCTAAATCATGTATATCACAAGTATTTGAAGCTATATCATACGTTTCGCATGGATTCCAAGATAACCCTTCTAATTCGCATTGATTTGAATCTAAATCATGTGTTTCGCATGGATTTGAAGCTAACTCGTTTGTTTCGCATGCTGTTGAAGCTAAATCATGTATATCACAAGTATTTGCAGCTAAACTATTTGTTACGCATGGATTCGAAGATCAGCCTTCTACTTCGCATTGATTTGATGGTAAATCATGTGTTTCGAATGGATTTGAAGCTAACTCGTTTGTTTCGCATGCTGTTGAAGCTAAATCATGTATATCACAAGTATTTGAAGCTAAACCATTTGTATCGCATGGGATCGAAGATAAGCCTCCTACTTCGCATTGATTTGAAGCTAAATCATGTGTTTCGCATGGATTTGAAGCTAACTCGTTTTTTCGCATTCTGTTGAAGCTAAATCATGTATATCACAAGTATTTGTAGCTATATCATACGTTTCGCATGGATTCCAAGACAACCCTTCTAATTCGCATTGATTTGAAGCTAAATCATGTGTTTCGCATGGATTTAAAGCTAACTCGTTTGTTTCGCATGCAGTTGAAGCTGAATCATGTATATCACAAGTATTTCAAGCTAAACTATTCGTTTCGCATGGATTCGAAGATAAGTCTTCCACTTCGCATTGATTTGATGCTAAATCATGTGTTTCGCACGGATTTGAAGCTAACTCGTTTGTTTCGCATGATGTTGAAGCTAACTCAAGTGTATCAAAAGTATTTGAAGCTAAACCATTTGCTTCGCATGGATTCGAAGATAAGCCTTCTACTTCGCATTGATTTTAATCTAAATCATGTGTTTCGCATGGATTTAAAGCTAACTCGTTTGTTTCGCATGCAGTTGAAGCTGAATCATGTATATCACAAGTATTTGAAGCTAAACTATTCGTTTCGCATGGATTCGAAGATAAGCCTTCCACTTCGCATTGATTTGATGCTAAATCATGTGTTCCGCATGGATTTTAAGCTAACTCGTTTGTTTCGCATGCAGTTGAAGCTAAATCATGTATATCACAAGTATTTGAAGCTAAACCATTTGCTTCGCATGGATTCGAAGATCAGCCTTCGACTTCGCATTGATTTGATGCTAAATCATGTGTTTCGCATGGATTTAAATCTAACTCGTCTGTTTCGCATGCTGTGGAAGCTAAATCATGTATATCACAAGTATTTGAAGCTATATCATACGTTTCGCATGCATTCCAAGATAACCCTTCTAATTCGCATTGATTTGAAGATAAATCATGTGTTTCGCTTGGATTTGAAGCTAACTCGTTTGTTTCGCATGCTGTTGAAGCTAAATCAAGTGTATCAAAAGTATTTGAAGCTAAACCATTTGCTTCGCATGGATTCGAAGATCAGCCTTCTACTTCGCATTGATTTGAAGCTAAATCATGTGTTCCGCATGGATTTTAAGCTAACTCGTTTGTATCGCATGCAGTTGAAGCTAAATCATGTATAACACAAGTATTTGAAGCTAAACCATTAGTTTCGCATGGATTCGACGATAAGCCTTCTTCTTCGCATTGATTTTAATCTAAATCATGTGTTTCGCATGGATTTGAATCTAACTCGTTTGTTTCGGATGCTGTTGAAGCTAAATCATGTATATCACAAGTATTTGAAGCTATATCATTTGTTTCGCATGAATTCGACGATAACCCTTCTAATTCGCATTGATTTGATGCTAAATCATGTGTTCCGCATGGATTTTAAGCTAACTCGTTTGTTTCGCATGCAGTTGAAGCTAAATCACGTATATCACAAGTATTTGCAGCTAAACCATTTGTTTCGCATCGATACGAAGATACCCCTTCTAATTCGCATTGATTTGATGCTAAATCATGTATTTCGCATGGATTTGAAGCTAACTCGTTTGTTTCGCATGCAGTTGAAGCTGAATCATGTATATCACAAGTAATTGAAGCTAAACTATTCGTTTCGCATGGATTCGAAAATAAGCCATGCACTTCGCATTGATTTGAAGCTAACTCATGTGTTTCGCATGGATTTGAAGTTAACTCGTTTGTTTCGCATGCAGTTGAAGCTAAATCATGTATATCACAAGTATTTGAAGCTATATCATACGTTTCGCATGGATTCCAAGATAACCCTTCTAATTCGCATTGATTTGAATCTAAATCATGTGTTTCGCATGGATTTGAAGCTAACTCGTTTGTTTCGCATGCTGTTGAAGCTATATCATGTATATCACAAGTATTTGCAGCTAAACTATTTGTTACGCATGGATTCGAAGATCAGCCTTCTACTTCGCATTGATTTGATGCTAAATCATGTGTTTCGAATGGATTTGCAGCTAACTCGTTTGTTTCGCATGCTGTTGAAGCTAAATCATGTATATCACAAGTATTTGAAGCTAAACCATTTGTATCGCATGGGATCGAAGATAAGCCTCCTACTTCGCATTGATTTGAAGCTAAATCATGTGTTTCGCATGGATTTGAAGCTAACTCGTTTTTTCGCATGCTGTTGAAGCTAAATCATGTATATCACAAGTATTTGTAGCTATATCATACGTTTCGCATGGATTCCAAGACAACCCTTCTAATTCGCATTGATTTGAAGCTAAATCATGTGTTTCGCATGGATTTAAAGCTAACTCGTTTGTTTCGCATGCAGTTGAAGCTGAATCATGTATATCACAAGTATTTCAAGCTAAACTATTCGTTTCGCATGGATTCGAAGATAAGTCTTCCACTTCGCATTGATTTGATGCTAAATCATGTGTTTCGCACGGATTTGAAGCTAACTCGTTTGTTTCGCATGATGTTGAAGCTAACTCAAGTGTATCAAAAGTATTTGAAGCTAAACCATTTGCTTCGCATGGATTCGAAGATAAGCCTTCTACTTCGCATTGATTTTAATCTAAATCATGTGTTTCGCATGGATTTAAAGCTAACTCGTTTGTTTCGCATGCAGTTGAAGCTGAATCATGTATATCACAAGTATTTGAAGCTAAACTATTCGTTTCGCATGGATTCGAAGATAAGCCTTCCACTTCGCATTGATTTGATGCTAAATCATGTGTTCCGCATGGATTTTAAGCTAACTCGTTTGTTTCGCATGCAGTTGAAGCTAAATCATGTATATCACAAGTATTTGAAGCTAAACCATTAGCTTCGCATGGATTCGAAGATCAGCCTTCGACTTCGCATTGATTTGATGCTAAATCATGTGTTTCGCATGGATTTAAATCTAACTCGTCTGTTTCGCATGCTGTGGAAGCTAAATCATGTATATCACAAGTATTTGAAGCTATATCATACGTTTCGCATGCATTCCAAGATAACCCTTCTAATTCGCATTGATTTGAAGATAAATCATGTGTTTCGCTTGGATTTGAAGCTAACTCGTTTGTTTCGCATGCTGTTGAAGCTAAATCAAGTGTATCAAAAGTATTTGAAGCTAAACCATTTGCTTCGCATGGATTCGAAGATCAGCCTTCTACTTCGCATTGATTTGAAGCTAAATCATGTGTTCCGCATGGATTTTAAGCTAACTCGTTTGTATCGCATGCAGTTGAAGCTAAATCATGTATAACACAAGTATTTGAAGCTAAACCATTAGTTTCGCATGGATTCGACGATAAGCCTTCTTCTTCGCATTGATTTTAATCTAAATCATGTGTTTCGCATGGATTTGAATCTAACTCGTTTGTTTCGGATGCTGTTGAAGCTAAATCATGTATATCACAAGTATTTGAAGCTATATCATTTGTTTCGCATGAATTCGACGATAACCCTTCTAATTCGCATTGATTTGATGCTAAATCATGTGTTCCGCATGGATTTTAAGCTAACTCGTTTGTTTCGCATGCAGTTGAAGCTAAATCACGTATATCACAAGTATTTGCAGCTAAACCATTTGTTTCGCATCGATACGAAGATACCCCTTCTAATTCGCATTGATTTGATGCTAAATCATGTATTTCGCATGGATTTGAAGCTAACTCGTTTGTTTCGCATGCAGTTGAAGCTGAATCATGTATATCACAAGTAATTGAAGCTAAACTATTCGTTTCGCATGGATTCGAAGATAAGCCATGCACTTCGCATTGATTTGAAGCTAACTCATGTGTTTCGCATGGATTTGAAGTTAACTCGTTTGTTTCGCATGCAGTTGAAGCTAAATCATGTATATCACAAGTATTTGAAGCTATATCATACGTTTCGCATGGATTCCAAGATAACCCTTCTAATTCGCATTGATTTGAATCTAAATCATGTGTTTCGCATGGATTTGAAGCTAACTCGTTTGTTTCGCATGCTGTTGAAGCTATATCATGTATATCACAAGTATTTGCAGCTAAACTATTTGTTACGCATGGATTCGAAGATCAGCCTTCTACTTCGCATTGATTTGATGCTAAATCATGTGTTTCGAATGGATTTGAAGCTAACTCGTTTGTTTCGCATGCTGTTGAAGCTAAATCATGTATATCACAAGTATTTGAAGCTAAACCATTTGTATCGCATGGGATCGAAGATAAGCCTCCTACTTCGCATTGATTTGAAGCTAAATCATGTGTTTCGCATGGATTTGAAGCTAACTCGTTTTTTCGCATGCAGTTGAAGCCAAATCATGTATATCACAATTATTTGAAGCTAAACCACTTGATTCGCATGGATTTCAAAATAAGCCTTCTACTTCGCATTGATTTTAATCTAAGTCATCTGTTTCGCATGGATTTAAAGCTATCTCGTTTGTTTCGCATGCAGTTGAAGATAAATCATGTATATCACAGGTATTTCAAGCTAAACCATTTGATTCGCATGGATTTGATGCTATGCCGTCTACTTCGCTTTTATTTGAAACTGAATCATGTGTTTCTCTTGAATTTGAAGCTAACTCGTTCGTTTCACATGCAGTTGAAGCTAAATCATGTATGTCACAAGTATTTGAAGCTGAACCATTTGTTTCGCACGAATATCAGGCTAAACCATGTGTTTGGAATGAATTTGAAGCTAAATCATGTGTTTCGCATAGATTTGAAGCTAACTAAATTGTTACGCATGCAGTTGAAGCTGAATCATGTATATCCCAAGTATTTGAAGCTCAACCATTTGATTCGCATGGATTTGAAGATAAGCCTTCTACTTCGCATTGATTTTAATCTAAATCATGTGTTTCGCATGCATTTCAAGCTAATCGTTTGTATCGCATGGAGTTGAAGCTAAATCATGTGTATCACAAGTATTTGAATCTAAACCATTTGATTCGCATGGATTTGATGCTATGCCATCTACTTCGCTTTTATTTGAAACTGAATCATGTGTTTCTCTTGAATTTGAAGCTAACAGGTTTGTTTCGTAATGCAGTTGAAGCTAAATCATGTATATCACAATTATTTGAAGCTAAACCATTTGATTCGCATGGATTTCAAAATAAGCCTTCTACTTCGCATTGATTTTAATCTAAATCATCTGTTTCGCATGGATTTAAAGCTATCTCGTTTTTTTCGCACGCAGTTGAAGATAAATCATGTATATCACAGGTATTTGAAGCTAAACCATTTGTTTCGCATGGATTCGAAGATAAGCCTTCTAAATCGCATTGATTTCAAGTTAAATCATGTGTTTCGCATGGATTTGAAGCTAACTCGCTAGTTTTGCATGCTGTTGAAGCTTATTCATGTACATCACAAGTATTTGAAGCTAAGCCATTTGTTTCGCAAGGATTCGAAGATCAGCCTTCTACTTCGCATTGATTTGAAGCTAAATCATCTGTTTCGGATGGATTTAAAGCTATCTCGTTTGTTTCGCATGCAGTTGAAGATAAATCATGTATATCACAAGTATTTGAAGCTAATCCATTTGTTTCGCGTGGATTCGAAGATCAGCCTTCTACTTCGCATTGATTTGAAGTTAAATCATATGTTTCGCATGGATTTGAAGCTAATCGTTTGTTTCGCATGCAATTGAAGCTAAATCATGTATATCACAATTATTTGAAGCTAAACCATTTGATTCGCATGGATTTCAAAATAAGCCTTCTACTTCGCATTGATTTTAATCTAAATCATCTGTTTCGGATGGATTTAAAGCTATCTCGTTTTTTTCGCATGCAGTTGAAGATAAATCATGTATATCACAGGTATTTGAAGCTAAACCATTTGTTTCGCATGGATTCGAATATAAGCCTTCTAAATCGCATTGACGTCAAGCTAAATCATATGTTTCGGATAGATTTGAAGCTAACTCTCTAATTTTGCATGCTGTTGAAGCTTATTCATGTATATCACAAGTATTTGAAGCTAAACCATTTGTTTCGCAAGGATTCGAATATCAGCCTTCTACTTCGCATTGATAAGAAGCTAACTCATGTGTTTCGCATGGATTTGAAGCTAACTCGTTTGTTTCGCATGCAATTGAAGCTAAATCATGTATATCACAAGTGTTTGAAGCTAAACCACTAGTTTCGCATGGATTCGAAGATAACCCTTCTACTTCGCATTGATTTGAAGCTAAATCATGTGTTTCGCATGGATTTGAAGCTAACTCGCTTGTTTCGCACGCTGTTGAAGCTAAATCATGTATGTCACAAGTATTTGAAGCTAAACCATTTTATCCCTATGGATTTAAAGCTATGCCTTCTACTTCGCATTCATTTGATGTTAAATCGTATGTTTCGCATGGATTTGAATCTATCTCGTTTGTATCGCATGCACTTGAATAATAAATCAAGCATATCACAAGTATTTGAAGCTAAACCGTTTGATTCGCATGGATTTGAAGCTAAGCCTTCTACTTCGCATTGGTTTGAAGCTAAATAATGTGTTTCGCATGGATTTGAAGCTAACTCGTTTGTTTCGCGTGCAGTCGAATCTAAATCATGTATATCACAAGTATTTGAAGCTAAACCATTTGATTCGCGTGGATTTGAAGCTAGGCCTTCTACTTTGCATTGATTTGAAGCTAAATCATGTGTTTCGCATGGATTTGAAGCTAACTCGCTTGTTTCGCACGCTGTTGAAGCTAAATCATGTATGTCACAAGTATTTGAAGCTAAACCATTTCATCCCCATGGATTTAAAGCTATGCCTTCTACTTCGCATTCATTTGATGTTAAATCGTATGTTTCGCATGGATTTGAATCTATCTCGTTTGTATCGCATGCACTTGAATAATAAATCAAGCATATCACAAGTATTTGATGCTAAACCGTTTGATTGGCATGTATTCGAAGATCAGCCTTCTGCTTCGCATTGATTTGATGTTAAATCATATGTTTCGCATGGATTTGAAGCTATCTCGTTTGTTTCGCATGCACTTGAATCTAAATCATGTATATCACAAGTATTTGAAGCTAAACCATTTGATTCCCATGGATTTAAAGCTATGCCTCCTACTTCGCATTGATTTGGAGTTAAATCATGTGTTTCGCTTGGATTTGAAACTACCTCGTTTGTTTCGCATGCACATGAATATAAATCAAGCATATCACAAGTATTTGTAGCTAACCGATTTGTTTCGCATGGATTTGAAGATATGCCCTCTACTTCGCATTGATTTGCAGCTAAATCATGTGCTTCGTATGGATTTTAAGCTAACTCGTTTGTTTCGCATGCAGGTGAAGCTAAATTATGTATATCACAAGCATTTGAAGATAAACCGTTTGTTTCGCATGGATTTACAACCTCGCCTTCTACTTCGCATTGATTTGAAGCAAAATAATTTCTTTCGCTTGGATTTGAAGCTAAGCCTTGTACTTCGCATTGATTTGAAGCTAAATCATGTGTTTCGCATGGATTAGAAGCTAACTCGTTTGTTTCGCCTGCATTTCAAGCTATATCACTTCTATTCACAAGTATGTGTAGCTAAATCATTCGTTTCGCATGGATTTGACGCTAAGCCTTCAACTTCGCGTTGACTTGATGCTAAATCACGTGTTTCGCATGGATTTGAGGCTAGCTCGTTTGTTTCGCATGCAGTTGAAGCTAAATCATGTATATCACAATTTGTTTGAAGCTAAACCATTTTTTTGCATGGATTCGAAGATAATCCTTCTACTTCGCATTGATTTGATGTTAAATCGTATGTTTCGCATGGATTTGAATATATCTCGTTTGTATCACATGCACTTGAATAATAAATCAAGCATATCACAAGTATTTGAAGCTAAACCGTTTGATTCGCATGGATTTGAAGCTAAGCCTTCTACTTCGCATTGATTTGAAGCTAAATAATGTGTTTCGCATGGATTTGAAGCTAACTCGTTTGTTTCGCGTGCAGTTGAAGCTAAATCATGTATATCACAAGTATTTGAAGCTAAACTATTTGTTTCGCATGGATTCGAAGATCAGCCTTCTGCTTCATATTGATTTGATGTTAAATCATATGTTTCGCATGGATTTGAAGCTATATCGTTTGTTTCGCATGCACTTGAATCTAAATCATGTATATCAAAAGTATTTGAAGCTAAACCGTTTGATTCGCATGGATTTGAAGCTAAACCTTCTACTTCGCATTGATTTGAAGATAAATCATGTGTTTCGCTTGGATTTAAAGCTCAGCCTTCTACTTCGCATTGATTTGAAGCTAAATAATGTGTTTCGCTTGGATTTTAAGATAACTCGATTGTTTCACATGCAGTTGAAGTTAAATCATGAATATCACAAGTATTTGAAGCTAAACGATTTGTTTCGCATGGATTTGAAGGTATGCCCTCTACTTCGCATTGATTTGCAGCTAAATCATGTGCTTCGTATGGATTTTAAGCTAACTCGTTTGTTTCGCATGTAGTTGAAGCTAGTCATGTATATCACAGTATTTGTTTGGCATGAATATTAAGCTAAACCATGTGTTTCGCATGAATTTGTCGATAAATCATGTGTTTCGCTTGGCTATGAAGCTAACTCGTTTGTTTCGCCTGCAGTTGAAGCTAAATCATGTATATCACAAGTATTTGAAGCTAAACCATTAGTTTCTCATGGATTCGAAGATCAGCCTTCTGCTTCGCATTGATTTGATGTTAAATCATATGTTTCGCATGGATTTGAAGCTATCTCGTTTGTTTCGCATGCACTTGAATCTAAATCATGTATATCACAAGTATTTGAAGCTAAACCATTTGATTCCCATGGATTTAAAGCTATGCCTCCTACTTCGCATTGATTTGGAGTTAAATCATGTGTTTCGCATGGATTTGAATCTATCTCGTTTGTTTCGCACGCACTTGAATCTAATTCAAGTATATCACAAGTATTTGTAGCTAAACCGTTTGATTCGCATGGATTTGATGATAACCCTTCTAGTTCGCATTGATTTGAAGCTAAATCAAGTGTTTCGCATGGATTTGAAGCTAACTCGTTTGATTCGCATGCAGTTGAAGATAAATCATGTATATCACAAGTATTTGCAGCTAAACCATTTGATTCGTATGAATTTGTAGCTAAGCCTTCTACTTCGCATTGATTTGAAGATAACTCGTTTGTTTCGCATGCAGTTGAAGCTAAATCATGTATATCACAAGTATTTGAAGCTGAACCATTTGTTTCGTATACAGTGGAAGCTAAATCATGTATATCGCAGGTGTTTGAAGCTGAACCATTTGTTTCGCATGAATATTAATCAAAACCAAGTGTTTCGAATGAATTTGAAGCTAAATCATGTGTTTCGCACGCAGTTGAAACTAACTCGTTTGTTTCGCATGCAGTTGAAGCTAAACCATGTATATCACAAGTATTTGATGCTAAACCGTTTGTTTGACATGGATTTGAAGCTATGCCTCCTACTTCGCATTGATTTGGAGCTAAATCATGTGTTCCGCATGGATTTCAAGCTAACTCGTTTGTTTCGCATGCAGTTGAAGCTAAACCATGTATATCACAAGTATTTGATGCTAAACCGTTTGTTTGGCATGGATTTGAAGCTATGCCTCCTACTTCGCATTGATTTGGAGCTAAATCATGTGTTCCGCATGGATTTAAAGCTAACTCTTTTGTTTCGCATGCAGTTGAAGCTAAGTCATGTATATCACAAGTGTTTGAAGCTAAACCATTTGTTTCGCATGGATTCGAATATAACCTTTCTACTTCGCATTGATTTGAAGCTAAATCATGTGTTTCGCATGAATTTGAAGCTAACTCGTTTGTTTCGCATGCTGTTGAAGCTAAATCAAGTACATCACAAGTATTTGAAGCAAAACCATTTGATTCGCATGGATTTGGTGATAACCCTTCTACTTCGCATTGATTTGATGTTAAATCGTATGTTTCGCATGGATTTGAATATATCTCGTTTGTATCACATGCACTTGAATAATAAATCAAGCATATCACAAGTATTTGAAGCTAAACCGTTTGATTCGCATGGATTTGAAGCTAAGCCTTCTACTTCGCATTGATTTGAAGCTAAATAATGTGTTTCGCATGGATTTGAAGCTAACTCGTTTGTTTCGCGTGCAGTTGAAGCTAAATCATGTATATCACAAGTATTTGAAGCTAAACTATTTGTTTCGCATGGATTCGAAGATCAGCCTTCTGCTTCATATTGATTTGATGTTAAATCATATGTTTCGCATGGATTTGAAGCTATATCGTTTGTTTCGCATGCACTTGAATCTAAATCATGTATATCAAAAGTATTTGAAGCTAAACCGTTTGATTCGCATGGATTTGAAGCTAAACCTTCTACTTCGCATTGATTTGAAGCTAAATAATGTGTTTCGCTTGGATTTTAAGATAACTCGATTGTTTCACATGCAGTTGAAGTTAAATCATGAATATCACAAGTATTTGAAGCTAAACGATTTGTTTCGCATGGATTTGAAGGTATGCCCTCTACTTCGCATTGATTTGCAGCTAAATCATGTGCTTCGTATGGATTTTAAGCTAACTCGTTTGTTTCGCATGTAGTTGAAGCTAGTCATGTATATCACAGTATTTGTTTGGCATGAATATTAAGCTAAACCATGTGTTTCGCATGAATTTGTCGATAAATCATGTGTTTCGCTTGGCTATGAAGCTAACTCGTTTGTTTCGCCTGCAGTTGAAGCTAAATCATGTATATCACAAGTATTTGAAGCTAAACCATTAGTTTCTCATGGATTCGAAGATCAGCCTTCTGCTTCGCATTGATTTGATGTTAAATCATATGTTTCGCATGGATTTGAATCTATCTCGTTTGTTTCGCACGCACTTGAATCTAATTCAAGTATATCACAAGTATTTGAAGCTAAATCGTTTGATTCGCATGGATTTGATGATAACCCTTCTAGTTCGCATTGATTTGAAGCTAAATCATGTGTTTCGCATGGATTTGAAGCTAACTCGTTTGATTCGCATGCAGTTGAAGATAAATCATGTATATCACAAGTATTTGCAGCTAAACCATTTGATTCGTATGAATTTGTAGCTAAGCCTTCTACTTCGCATTGATTTGAAGATAACTCGTTTGTTTCGCATGCAGTTGAAGCTAAATCATGTATATCACAAGTATTTGAAGCTGAACCATTTGTTTCGTATACAGTGGAAGCTAAATCATGTATATCGCAGGTGTTTGAAGCTGAACCATTTGTTTCGCATGAATATTAATCAAAACCAAGTGTTTCGAATGAATTTGAAGCTAAATCATGTGTTTCGCACGCAGTTGAAACTAACTCGTTTGTTTCGCATGCAGTTGAAGCTAAACCATGTATATCACAAGTATTTGATGCTAAACCGTTTGTTTGACATGGATTTGAAGCTATGCCTCCTACTTCGCATTGATTTGGAGCTAAATCATGTGTTCCGCATGGATTTCAAGCTAACTCGTTTGTTTCGCATGCAGTTGAAGCTAAACCATGTATATCACAAGTATTTGATGCTAAACCGTTTGTTTGGCATGGATTTGAAGCTATGCCACCTACTTCGCATTGATTTGGAGCTAAATCATGTGTTCCGCATGGATTTAAAGCTAACTCTTTTGTTTCGCATGCAGTTGAAGCTAAGTCATGTATATCACAAGTGTTTGAAGCTAAACCATTTGTTTCGCATGGATTCGAATATAACCTTTCTACTTCGCATTGATTTGAAGCTAAATCATGTGTTTCGCATGAATTTGAAGCTAACTCGTTTGTTTCGCATGCTGTTGAAGCTAAATCAAGTACATCACAAGTATTTGAAGCAAAACCATTTGATTCGCATGGATTTGGTGATAACCCTTCTAGTTCGCATTGATTTGAAGCTAAATCATGTGTTTCGCATGGATTTGAAGCTAACTCGTTTGATTCGCATGCAGTTGAAGATAAATCATGTATATCACAAGTATTTGCAGCTAAACCATTTGATTCGTATGGATTTGAAGCTAAGCCTTCTACATCGCATGAATTTGAAGCTAAATCATGTGGTTCGCATGGATTTGAAGCCAACTTGTTCGTGTCGCATGCAGTGGAAGCTAAATCATGTACATCACAAGTATTTGAAGCTAAACCATTTTATCCCAATGGATTTGAACCTATGCCTTCTACTTCGCATTGATTTGAAGGTAAATCATGTGTTTCGCTTGGATTTGAAGCTAACTCGTTTGTTTCGCACGCACTTGAATCTAAATCAAGTATATCACAAGTATTTGAAGTTAAACCGTTTGATTCGCATGGATTTGTAGCTAAGCTTTCTACTTCGCATTGATTTGAAGATAACTCGTTTGTTTCGCATCCAGTTGAAGCTAAATCATGTATATCACAAGTATTTGAAGCTGAACCATTTGTTTCGTATACAGTTGAAGCTAAATCATGTATATCGCAGGTGTTTGAAGCTGAACCATTTGTTTCGCATGAATATTAATCAAAACCATGTGTTTCGAATGAATTTGAAGCTAAATCATGTGTTTCGTACGCAGTTGAAACTAACTCGTTTGTTTCGCATGCAGTTGAAGCTAAACCATGTATATCACAAGTATTTGATGCTAAACCGTTTGTTTGGCATGGATTTGAAGCTATGCCTCCTACTTCGCATTGATTTGGAGCTAAATCATGTGTTGCGCATGGATTTAAATCTAACTCGTTTGTTTCGCATGCAGTTGAAGCTAAATCATGTGTATCACAAGTATTTGAAGCTAAACCATCTGTTTCGCATGGATATGAAGATAAGCCATCTACTTCGCTTTGATTTGAAGCAAAATCATGTGTTTGGCATAGATTTTAAGCTACCTCAATTGTTTCACATGCAATTGAAGCTAAATCATGTATATCACAATTATTTGAAGCTAAACCATTTGATTCGCATGGATTTCAAAATAAGCCTTCTACTTCGCATTAATTTGAAGCTAAATCATGTGTTGCGCTTGGATTTGAAGCTAACTTGTTTGTTTCGCACGCACTTGAATCTAAATCATGTATATCACAAATATTTGAAGCTGAACCGATTGATTCGCATGGATTCGAAGATAACCCTTTTACGTCGCATTGATTTGAAGTTGAATCATGTGTTTCGCATGGATTTGAAGCTAACTCGTTTGTTTCGCATGCTGTTGAATCTAAATCATGTATATCACAAGTATTTGAATCTGAACCATTTGATTAGCATGGATTCGAAGATCACCCTTCTTCTTCGCATTGATTTGAAGGTAAATCATGTGTTTCGCATGGATTTGAAGCTAACACGTTTGTTTCGTGTGCAGTTCAAGCTAAATCATGTATATCACAATTATTTGAAGCTAAACCATTTGTTTCGCATGGATTCGAAGATCAGCCTTCTGCTTCGCATTGATTTGATGTTAAATCATATGTTTCGCATGGATTTGAATCTATCTCGTTTGTTTCGCACGCACTTGAATCTAAATCAAGTATATCAAAAGTATTTGAAGGTAAACCGTTTCATTCGCATGGATTTGGAGCTAAGCCGTCTACCTCGCATTGATTTGAAGATAAATCATGTGTTTCGCTTGGATTTGAAGCTAACTCGTTTGTTTTGCACGCACTTGAATCTAAATCAAGTATATCACAAGTATTTGAAGCTAAACCGTTTGATTCGCATGGATTTGAAGCTAAGCCTTCTACTTCGCATTGATTTGAAGATAACTCGTTTGTTTCGCATGCAGTTGAAGCTAGATCATGTATATCACTAGTATTTGAAGCTGAACCATTTGTTTCGTATACAGTTGAAGCTAAATAATGTATATCACAAGTGTTTGAAGCTGAACCATTTGTTTCGTATGAATATTAATCAAAACCATGTGTTTCGAATGAATTTGAAGCTAAATCATGTGTTTCGCATGCGGTTGAAGCTAACTCGTCTGTTTCGCATGCTGTTGAAGCTAAATCATGTATATCACAAGTATTTGAAGCTAAACCATTTGTTTCGCATGGATTTGAAAATCAGCCTTCTACTTCGCATTGATTTGAAGCTGAATCCTGTGTTTCGCATGGATTTGAAGCTAACTCGTTTGTTTCGCACGCTGTTGAAGCTAAATCATGTATGTCACAAGTATTTGAAGCTAAACCATTTTATCCCCATGGATTTAAAGCTATGCCTTCTACTTCGCATTCATTTGATGTTAAATCGTATGTGTCGCATGGATTTGAATCTATCTCGTTTGTTTCGCATGCACTTGAATCTAAATCATGTATATCACAAGTATTTGAAGCTAAACCATTTGATTCGCGTGGATTTGAAGCTAGGCCTTCTACTTTGCATTGATTTGAAGCTAAATCATGTGTTTCGCTTGGATTTGATGCTAACTGGTTTGTTTCGCATGCAGTTGAAGCTAAATCATGTATATCACAAGTATTTAAAGCTAAACCATTTGTTTGGCATGAATATTAAGCTAAACCATGTGTTTCGCATGAATTTGTCGATAAATCATGTGTTTCGCTTGGCTATGAAGCTAACTTGTTTGTTTCTTATGCAGTTGAAGCTAAATCATGTATATCACAAGTATTTGAAGCTAAACCGTTTGATTCGCATGGGTTTGAAGCTAAGCCTTCTACCTCGCATTGATTTGAAGATAAATCATGTGTTGCGCTTGGATTTGAAGCTAACTTGTTTGTTTCGCACGCACTTGAATCTAAATCAAGTATATCACAAATATTTGAAGCTGAACCGATTGATTCGCATGGATTCGAAGATAACCCTTTTACGTCGCATTGATTTGAAGTTGAATCATGTGTTTCGCATGGATTTGAAGCTAATTCGTTTGTTTCGTATGCAGTTGAAGCTAAATCATGTATATCACAAGTGTTTGAAGCTAAACCACTTGTTTCGCATGGATTCGAAGATAACCCTTCTACTTCGCATTGATTTGAAGCTAAATCATTTGTTTCGCATGGATTTGAAAATCAGCCTTCTACTTCGCATTGATTTGAAGCTGAATCCTGTGTTTCGCATGGATTTGAAGCTAATTCGTTTGTTTCGCATGCAGTTGAAGCTAAATCATGTATATCACAAGTGTTTGAAGCTAAACCACTTGTTTCGCATGGATTCGAAGATAACCCTTCTACTTCGCATTGATTTGAAGCTAAATCATGTGTTTCGCATGGATTTGAAGCTAACTCGCTTGTTTCGCACGCTGTTGAAGCTAAATCATGTATGTCACAAGTATTTGAAGCTACACAATTTTATCCCCATCGATTTAAAGCCATGCCTTCTACTTCGCATTCATTTGATGTTAAATCGTATGTTTCGCATGGATTTGAATCTATCTCGTTTGTATCGCATGCACTTGAATAATAAATCAAGCATATCACAAGTATTTGAAGCTAAACCGTTTGATTCGCATGGATTTGAAGCTAAGCCTTCTACTTCGCATTGGTTTGAAGCTAAATAATGTGTTTCGCATGGATTTGAAGCTAACTCGTTTGTTTCGCGTGCAGTTGAAGCTAAATCATGTATATCACAAGTATTTGCAGCTAAACCATTTGATTCGTATGGATTTGAAGCTAAGCCTTCTACTTCGCATTGATTTGAAGCTAAATAATGTGTTTCGCATGGATTTGAAGCTAACTCGTTTGTTTCGCGTGCAGTTGAAGCTAAATCATGTATATCACAAGTATTTGAAGCTAAACTATTTGTTTCGCATGGATTCGAAGATCAGCCTTCTGCTTCATATTGATTTGATGTTAAATCATATGCTTCGCATGGATTTGAAGCTATATCGTTTGTTTCGCATGCACTTGAATCTAAATCATGTATATCAAAAGTATTTGAAGCTAAACCGTTTGATTCGCATGGATTTGAAGCTAAACCTTCTACTTCGCATTGATTTGAAGCTAAATAATGTGTTTCGCTTGGATTTTAAGATAACTCGATTGTTTCACATGCAGTTGAAGTTAAATCATGAATATCACAAGTATTTGAAGCTAAACGATTTGTTTCGCATGGATTTGAAGGTATGCCCTCTACTTCGCATTGATTTGCAGCTAAATCATGTGCTTCGTATGGATTTTAAGCTAACTCGTTTGTTTCGCATGTAGTTGAAGCTAGTCATGTATATCACAGTATTTGTTTGGCATGAATATTAAGCTAAACCATGTGTTTCGCATGAATTTGTCGATAAATCATGTGTTTCGCTTGGCTATGAAGCTAACTCGTTTGTTTCGCCTGCAGTTGAAGCTAAATCATGTATATCACAAGTATTTGAAGCTAAACCATTAGTTTCTCATGGATTCGAAGATCAGCCTTCTGCTTCGCATTGATTTGATGTTAAATCATATGTTTCGCATGGATTTGAAGCTATCTCGTTTGTTTCGCATGCACTTGAATCTAAATCATGTATATCACAAGTATTTGAAGCTAAACCATTTGATTCCCATGGATTTAAAGCTATGCCTCCTACTTCGCATTGATTTGGAGTTAAATCATGTGTTTCGCATGGATTTGAATCTATCTCGTTTGTTTCGCACGCACTTGAATCTAATTCAAGTATATCACAAGTATTTGAAGCTAAACCGTTTGATTCGCATGGATTTGATGATAACCCTTCTAGTTCGCATTGATTTGGAGCTAAATCATGTGTTCCGCATGGATTTCAAGCTAACTCGTTTGTTTCGCATGCAGTTGAAGCTAAACCATGTATATCACAAGTATTTGATGCTAAACCGTTTGTTTGGCATGGATTTGAAGCTATGCCTCCTACTTCGCATTGATTTGGAGCTAAATCATGTGTTCCGCATGGATTTAAAGCTAACTCTTTTGTTTCGCATGCAGTTGAAGCTAAGTCATGTATATCACAAGTGTTTGAAGCTAAACCATTTGTTTCGCATGGATTCGAATATAACCTTTCTACTTCGCATTGATTTGAAGCTAAATCATGTGTTTCGCATGAATTTGAAGCTAACTCGTTTGTTTCGCATGCTGTTGAAGCTAAATCAAGTACATCACAAGTATTTGAAGCAAAACCATTTGATTCGCATGGATTTGGTGATAACCCTTCTAGTTCGCATGGATTTGAAGCTAAATCATGTGTTTCGCATGGATTTGAAGCTAACTCGTTTGATTCGCATGCAGTTGAAGATAAATCATGTATATCACAAGTATTTGCAGCTAAACCATTTGATTCGTATGGATTTGAAGCTAAGCCTTCTACATCGCATGAATTTGAAGCTAAATCATGTGGTTCGCATGGATTTGAAGCCAACTTGTTCGTGTCGCATGCAGTGGAAGCTAAATCATGTACATCACAAGTATTTGAAGCTAAACCATTTTATCCCAATGGATTTGAACCTATGCCTTCTACTTCGCAATGATTTGAAGGTAAATCATGTGTTTCGCTTGGATTTGAAGCTAACTCGTTTGTTTCGCACGGACTTGAATCTAAATCAAGTATATCACAAGTATTTGAAGTTAAACCGTTTGATTCGCATGGATTTGTAGCTAAGCTTTCTACTTCGCATTGATTTGAAGATAACTCGTTTGTTTCGCATCCAGTTGAAGCTAAATCATGTATATCACAAGTATTTGAAGCTGAACCATTTGTTTCGTATACAGTTGAAGCTAAATCATGTATATCGCAGGTGTTTGAAGCTGAACCATTTGTTTCGCATGAATATTAATCAAAACCATGTGTTTCGAATGAATTTGAAGCTAAATCATGTGTTTCGTACGCAGTTGAAACTAACTCGTTTGTTTCGCATGCAGTTGAAGCTAAACCATGTACATCACAAGTATTTGATGCTAAACCGTTTGTTTGGCATGGATTTGAAGCTATGCCTCCTACTTCGCATTGATTTGGAGCTAAATCATGTGTTGCGCATGGATTTAAATCTAACTCGTTTGTTTCGCATGCAGTTGAAGCTAAATCATGTGTATCACAAGTATTTGAAGCTAAACCATCTGTTTCGCATGGATATGAAGATAAGCCATCTACTTCGCTTTGATTTGAAGCAAAATCATGTGTTTGGCATAGATTTTAAGCTACCTCAATTGTTTCACATGCAATTGAAGCTAAATCATGTATATCACAATTATTTGAAGCTAAACCATTTGATTCGCATGGATTTCAAAATAAGCCTTCTACTTCGCATTAATTTGAAGCTAAATCATGTGTTGCGCTTGGATTTGAAGCTAACTTGTTTGTTTCGCACGCACTTGAATCTAAATCATGTATATCACAAATATTTGAAGCTGAACCGATTGATTCGCATGGATTCGAAGATAACCCTTTTACGTCGCATTGATTTGAAGTTGAATCATGTGTTTCGCATGGATTTGAAGCTAACTCGTTTGTTTCGCATGCTGTTGAATCTAAATCATGTATATCACAAGTATTTGAATCTGAACCATTTGATTAGCATGGATTCGAAGATCACCCTTCTTCTTCGCATTGATTTGAAGGTAAATCATGTGTTTCGCATGGATTTGAAGCTAACACGTTTGTTTCGTGTGCAGTTCAAGCTAAATCATGTATATCACAATTATTTGAAGCTAAACCATTTGTTTCGCATGGATTCGAAGATCAGCCTTCTGCTTCGCATTGATTTGATGTTAAATCATATGTTTCGCATGGATTTGAATCTATCTCGTTTGTTTCGCACGCACTTGAATCTAAATCAAGTATATCAAAAGTATTTGAAGGTAAACCGTTTCATTCGCATGGATTTGGTGATAACCCTTCTAGTTCGCATTGATTTGAAGCTAAATCATGTGTTTCGCATGGATTTGAAGCTAACTCGTTTGATTCGCATGCAGTTGAAGATAAATCATGTATATCACAAGTATTTGCAGCTAAACCATTTGATTCGTATGGATTTGAAGCTAAGCCTTCTACATCGCATGAATTTGAAGCTAAATCATGTGGTTCGCATGGATTTGAAGCCAACTTGTTCGTGTCGCATGCAGTGGAAGCTAAATCATGTACATCACAAGTATTTGAAGCTAAACCATTTTATCCCAATGGATTTGAACCTATGCCTTCTACTTCGCATTGATTTGAAGGTAAATCATGTGTTTCGCTTGGATTTGAAGCTAACTCGTTTGTTTCGCACGCACTTGAATCTAAATCAAGTATATCACAAGTATTTGAAGTTAAACCGTTTGATTCGCATGGATTTGTAGCTAAGCTTTCTACTTCGCATTGATTTGAAGATAACTCGTTTGTTTCGCATCCAGTTGAAGCTAAATCATGTATATCACAAGTATTTGAAGCTGAACCATTTGTTTCGTATACAGTTGAAGCTAAATCATGTATATCGCAGGTGTTTGAAGCTGAACCATTTGTTTCGCATGAATATTAATCAAAACCATGTGTTTCGAATGAATTTGAAGCTAAATCATGTGTTTCGTACGCAGTTGAAACTAACTCGTTTGTTTCGCATGCAGTTGAAGCTAAACCATGTATATCACAAGTATTTGATGCTAAACCGTTTGTTTGGCATGGATTTGAAGCTATGCCTCCTACTTCGCATTGATTTGGAGCTAAATCATGTGTTGCGCATGGATTTAAATCTAACTCGTTTGTTTCGCATGCAGTTGAAGCTAAATCATGTGTATCACAAGTATTTGAAGCTAAACCATCTGTTTCGCATGGATATGAAGATAAGCCATCTACTTCGCTTTGATTTGAAGCAAAATCATGTGTTTGGCATAGATTTTAAGCTACCTCAATTGTTTCACATGCAATTGAAGCTAAATCATGTATATCACAATTATTTGAAGCTAAACCATTTGATTCGCATGGATTTCAAAATAAGCCTTCTACTTCGCATTAATTTGAAGCTAAATCATGTGTTGCGCTTGGATTTGAAGCTAACTTGTTTGTTTCGCACGCACTTGAATCTAAATCATGTATATCACAAATATTTGAAGCTGAACCGATTGATTCGCATGGATTCGAAGATAACCCTTTTACGTCGCATTGATTTGAAGTTGAATCATGTGTTTCGCATGGATTTGAAGCTAACTCGTTTGTTTCGCATGCTGTTGAATCTAAATCATGTATATCACAAGTATTTGAATCTGAACCATTTGATTAGCATGGATTCGAAGATCACCCTTCTTCTTCGCATTGATTTGAAGGTAAATCATGTGTTTCGCATGGATTTGAAGCTAACACGTTTGTTTCGTGTGCAGTTCAAGCTAAATCATGTATATCACAATTATTTGAAGCTAAACCATTTGTTTCGCATGGATTCGAAGATCAGCCTTCTGCTTCGCATTGATTTGATGTTAAATCATATGTTTCGCATGGATTTGAATCTATCTCGTTTGTTTCGCACGCACTTGAATCTAAATCAAGTATATCAAAAGTATTTGAAGGTAAACCGTTTCATTCGCATGGATTTGGTGATAACCCTTCTAGTTCGCATTGATTTGAAGCTAAATCATGTGTTTCGCATGGATTTGAAGCTAACTCGTTTGATTCGCATGCAGTTGAAGATAAATCATGTATATCACAAGTATTTGCAGCTAAACCATTTGATTCGTATGGATTTGAAGCTAAGCCTTCTACATCGCATGAATTTGAAGCTAAATCATGTGGTTCGCATGGATTTGAAGCCAACTTGTTCGTGTCGCATGCAGTGGAAGCTAAATCATGTACATCACAAGTATTTGAAGCTAAACCATTTTATCCCAATGGATTTGAACCTATGCCTTCTACTTCGCATTGATTTGAAGGTAAATCATGTGTTTCGCTTGGATTTGAAGCTAACTCGTTTGTTTCGCACGCACTTGAATCTAAATCAAGTATATCACAAGTATTTGAAGTTAAACCGTTTGATTCGCATGGATTTGTAGCTAAGCTTTCTACTTCGCATTGATTTGAAGATAACTCGTTTGTTTCGCATCCAGTTGAAGCTAAATCATGTATATCACAAGTATTTGAAGCTGAACCATTTGTTTCGTATACAGTTGAAGCTAAATCATGTATATCGCAGGTGTTTGAAGCTGAACCATTTGTTTCGCATGAATATTAATCAAAACCATGTGTTTCGAATGAATTTGAAGCTAAATCATGTGTTTCGCATGCGGTTGAAGCTAACTCGTCTGTTTCGCATGCTGTTGAAGCTAAATCATGTATATCACAAGTATTTGAAGCTAAACCATTTGTTTCGCATGGATTTGAAAATCAGCCTTCTACTTCGCATTGATTTGAAGCTGAATCCTGTGTTTCGCATGGATTTGAAGCTAACTTGTTTGTTTCGCACGCTGTTGAAGCTAAATCATGTATGTCACAAGTATTTGAAGCTAAACCATTTTATCCCCATGGATTTAAAGCTATGCCTTCTACTTCGCATTCATTTGATGTTAAATCGTATGTGTCGCATGGATTTGAATCTATCTCGTTTGTTTCGCATGCACTTGAATCTAAATCATGTATATCACAAGTATTTGAAGCTAAACCATTTGATTCGCGTGGATTTGAAGCTAGGCCTTCTACTTTGCATTGATTTGAAGCTAAATCATGTGTTTCGCTTGGATTTGATGCTAACTGGTTTGTTTCGCATGCAGTTGAAGCTAAATCATGTATATCACAAGTATTTAAAGCTAAACCATTTGTTTGGCATGAATATTAAGCTAAACCATGTGTTTCGCATGAATTTGTCGATAAATCATGTGTTTCGCTTGGCTATGAAGCTAACTTGTTTGTTTCTTATGCAGTTGAAGCTAAATCATGTATATCACAAGTATTTGAAGCTAAACCGTTTGATTCGCATGGGTTTGAAGCTAAGCCTTCTACCTCGCATTGATTTGAAGATAAATCATGTGTTGCGCTTGGATTTGAAGCTAACTTGTTTGTTTCGCACGCACTTGAATCTAAATCAAGTATATCACAAATATTTGAAGCTGAACCGATTGATTCGCATGGATTCGAAGATAACCCTTTTACGTCGCATTGATTTGAAGTTGAATCATGTGTTTCGCATGGATTTGAAGCTAATTCGTTTGTTTCGTATGCAGTTGAAGCTAAATCATGTATATCACAAGTGTTTGAAGCTAAACCACTTGTTTCGCATGGATTCGAAGATAACCCTTCTACTTCGCATTGATTTGAAGCTAAATCATTTGTTTCGCATGGATTTGAAAATCAGCCTTCTACTTCGCATTGATTTGAAGCTGAATCCTGTGTTTCGCATGGATTTGAAGCTAATTCGTTTGTTTCGCATGCAGTTGAAGCTAAATCATGTATATCACAAGTGTTTGAAGCTAAACCACTTGTTTCGCATGGATTCGAAGATAACCCTTCTACTTCGCATTGATTTGAAGCTAAATCATGTGTTTCGCATGGATTTGAAGCTAACTCGCTTGTTTCGCACGCTGTTGAAGCTAAATCATGTATGTCACAAGTATTTGAAGCTACACAATTTTATCCCCATCGATTTAAAGCTATGCCTTCTACTTCGCATTCATTTGATGTTAAATCGTATGTTTCGCATGGATTTGAATCTATCTCGTTTGTATCGCATGCACTTGAATAATAAATCAAGCATATCACAAGTATTTGAAGCTAAACCGTTTGATTCGCATGGATTTGAAGCTAAGCCTTCTACTTCGCATTGGTTTGAAGCTAAATAATGTGTTTCGCATGGATTTGAAGCTAACTCGTTTGTTTCGCGTGCAGTTGAAGCTAAATCATGTATATCACAAGTATTTGAAGCTAAACTATTTGGTTCGCATGTATTCGAAGATCAGCCATCTGCTTCGCATTGATTTGGTGTTAAATCATATGTTTCGCATGGATTTGAAGCTATCTCGTTTGTTTCGCATGCACTTGAATAATAAATCAAGCATATCACAAGTATTTGAAGCTAAACCGTTTGATTCGCATGGATTTGAAGCTAAGCCTTCTACTTCGCATTGATTTGAAGCTAAATAATGTGTTTCGCATGGATTTGAAGCTAACTCGTTTGTTTCGCGTGCAGTTGAAGCTAAATCATGTATATCACAAGTATTTGAAGCTAAACTATTTGTTTCGCATGGATTCGAAGTTCAGCCTTCTGCTTCATATTGATTTGATGTTAAATCATATGTTTCGCATGGATTTGAAGCTATATCGTTTGTTTCGCATGCACTTGAATCTGAATCATGTATATCAAAAGTATTTGAAGCTAAACCGTTTGATTCGCATGGATTTGAAGCTAAACCTTCTACTTCGCATTGATTTGAAGATAAATCATGTGTTTCGCTTGGATTTAAAGCTCAGCCTTCTACTTCGCATTGATTTGAAGCTAAATAATGTGTTTCGCTTGGATTTTAAGATAACTCGATTGTTTCACATGCAGTTGAAGTTAAATCATGAATATCACAAGTATTTGAAGCTAAACGATTTGTTTCGCATGGATTTGAAGGTATGCCCTCTACTTCGCATTGATTTGCAGCTAAATCATGTGCTTCGTATGGATTTTAAGCTAACTCGTTTGTTTCGCATGTAGTTGAAGCTAGTCATGTATATCACAGTATTTGTTTGGCATGAATATTAAGCTAAACCATGTGTTTCGCATGAATTTGTCGATAAATCATGTGTTTCGCTTGGCTATGAAGCTAACTCGTTTGTTTCGCCTGCAGTTGAAGCTAAATCATGTATATCACAAGTATTTGAAGCTAAACCATTAGTTTCTCATGGATTCGAAGATCAGCCTTCTGCTTCGCATTGATTTGATGTTAAATCATATGTTTCGCATGGATTTGAAGCTATCTCGTTTGTTTCGCATGCACTTGAATCTAAATCATGTATATCACAAGTATTTGAAGCTAAACCATTTGATTCCCATGGATTTAAAGCTATGCCTCCTACTTCGCATTGATTTGGAGTTAAATCATGTGTTTCGCATGGATTTGAATCTATCTCGTTTGTTTCGCACGCACTTGAATCTAATTCAAGTATATCACAAGTATTTGAAGCTAAACCGTTTGATTCGCATGGATTTGATGATAACCCTTCTAGTTCGCATTGATTTGAAGCTAAATCATGTGTTTCGCATGGATTTGAAGCTAACTCGTTTGATTCGCATGCAGTTGAAGATAAATCATGTATATCACAAGTATTTGCAGCTAAACCATTTGATTCGTATGAATTTGTAGCTAAGCCTTCTACTTCGCATTGATTTGAAGATAACTCGTTTGTTTCGCATGCAGTTGAAGCTAAATCATGTATATCACAAGTATTTGAAGCTGAACCATTTGTTTCGTATACAGTGGAAGCTAAATCATGTATATCGCAGGTGTTTGAAGCTGAACCATTTGTTTCGCATGAATATTAATCAAAACCAAGTGTTTCGAATGAATTTGAAGCTAAATCATGTGTTTCGCACGCAGTTGAAACTAACTCGTTTGTTTCGCATGCAGTTGAAGCTAAACCATGTATATCACAAGTATTTGATGCTAAACCGTTTGTTTGACATGGATTTGAAGCTATGCCTCCTACTTCGCATTGATTTGGAGCTAAATCATGTGTTCCGCATGGATTTCAAGCTAACTCGTTTGTTTCGCATGCAGTTGAAGCTAAACCATGTATATCACAAGTATTTGATGCTAAACCGTTTGTTTGGCATGGATTTGAAGCTATGCCACCTACTTCGCATTGATTTGGAGCTAAATCATGTGTTCCGCATGGATTTAAAGCTAGCTCTTTTGTTTCGCATGCAGTTGAAGCTAAGTCATGTATATCACAAGTGTTTGAAGCTAAACCATTTGTTCCGCATGGATTCGAATATAACCTTTCTACTTCGCATTGATTTGAAGCTAAATCATGTGTTTCGCATGAATTTGAAGCTAACTCGTTTGTTTCGCATGCTGTTGAAGCTAAATCAAGTACATCACAAGTATTTGAAGCAAAACCATTTGATTCGCATGGATTTGGTGATAACCCTTCTACTTCGCATTGATTTGATGTTAAATCGTATGTTTCGCATGGATTTGAATATATCTCGTTTGTATCACATGCACTTGAATAATAAATCAAGCATATCACAAGTATTTGAAGCTAAACCGTTTGATTCGCATGGATTTGAAGCTAAGCCTTCTACTTCGCATTGATTTGAAGCTAAATAATGTGTTTCGCATGGATTTGAAGCTAACTCGTTTGTTTCGCGTGCAGTTGAAGCTAAATCATGTATATCACAAGTATTTGAAGCTAAACTATTTGTTTCGCATGGATTCGAAGATCAGCCTTCTGCTTCATATTGATTTGATGTTAAATCATATGTTTCGCATGGATTTGAAGCTATATCGTTTGTTTCGCATGCACTTGAATCTAAATCATGTATATCAAAAGTATTTGAAGCTAAACCGTTTGATTCGCATGGATTTGAAGCTAAACCTTCTACTTCGCATTGATTTGAAGATAAATCATGTGCTTCGCTTGGATTTAAAGCTCAGCCTTCTACTTCGCATTGATTTGAAGCTAAATAATGTGTTTCGCTTGGATTTTAAGATAACTCGATTGTTTCACATGCAGTTGAAGTTAAATCATGAATATCACAAGTATTTGAAGCTAAACGATTTGTTTCGCATGGATTTGAAGGTATGCCCTCTACTTCGCATTGATTTGCAGCTAAATCATGTGCTTCGTATGGATTTTAAGCTAACTCGTTTGTTTCGCATGTAGTTGAAGCTAGTCATGTATATCACAGTATTTGTTTGGCATGAATATTAAGCTAAACCATGTGTTTCGCATGAATTTGTCGATAAATCATGTGTTTCGCTTGGCTATGAAGCTAACTCGTTTGTTTCGCCTGCAGTTGAAGCTAAATCATGTATATCACAAGTATTTGAAGCTAAACCATTAGTTTCTCATGGATTCGAAGATCAGCCTTCTGCTTCGCATTGATTTGATGTTAAATCATATGTTTCGCATGGATTTGAAGCTATCTCGTTTGTTTCGCATGCACTTGAATCTAAATCATGTATATCACAAGTATTTGAAGCTAAACCATTTGATTCCCATGGATTTAAAGCTATGCCTCCTACTTCGCATTGATTTGGAGTTAAATCATGTGTTTCGCATGGATTTGAATCTATCTCGTTTGTTTCGCACGCACTTGAATCTAATTCAAGTATATCACAAGTATTTGAAGCTAAACCGTTTGATTCGCATGGATTTGATGATAACCCTTCTAGTTCGCATTGATTTGAAGCTAAATCATGTGTTTCGCATGGATTTGAAGCTAACTCGTTTGATTCGCATGCAGTTGAAGATAAATCATGTATATCACAAGTATTTGCAGCTAAACCATTTGATTCGTATGAATTTGTAGCTAAGCCTTCTACTTCGCATTGATTTGAAGATATCTCGTTTGTTTCGCATGCAGTTGAAGCTAAATCATGTATATCACAAGTATTTGAAGCTGAACCATTTGTTTCGTATACAGTGGAAGCTAAATCATGTATATCGCAGGTGTTTGAAGCTGAACCATTTGTTTCGCATGAATATTAATCAAAACCAAGTGTTTCGAATGAATTTGAAGCTAAATCATGTGTTTCGCACGCAGTTGAAACTAACTCGTTTGTTTCGCATGCAGTTGAAGCTAAACCATGTATATCACACGCATTTGATGCTAAACCGTTTGTTTGACATGGATTTGAAGCTATGCCTCCTACTTCGCATTGATTTGGAGCTAAATCATGTGTTCCGCATGGATTTCAAGCTAACTCGTTTGTTTCGCATGCAGTTGAAGCTAAACCATGTATATCACAAGTATTTGATGCTAAACCGTTTGTTTGGCATGGATTTGAAGCTATGCCTCCTACTTCGCATTGATTTGGAGCTAAATCATGTGTTCCGCATGGATTTAAAGCTAACTCTTTTGTTTCGCATGCAGTTGAAGCTAAGTCATGTATATCACAAGTGTTTGAAGCTAAACCATTTGTTTCGCATGGATTCGAATATAACCTTTCTACTTCGCATTGATTTGAAGCTAAATCATGTGTTTCGCATGAATTTGAAGCTAACTCGTTTGTTTCGCATGCTGTTGAAGCTAAATCAAGTACATCACAAGTATTTGAAGCAAAACCATTTGATTCGCATGGATTTGGTGATAACCCTTCTAGTTCGCATTGATTTGAAGCTAAATCATGTGTTTCGCATGGATTTGAAGCTAACTCGTTTGATTCGCATGCAGTTGAAGATAAATCATGTATATCACAAGTATTTGCAGCTAAACCATTTGATTCGTATGGATTTGAAGCTAAGCCTTCTACATCGCATGAATTTGAAGCTAAATCATGTGGTTCGCATGGATTTGAAGCCAACTTGTTCGTGTCGCATGCAGTGGAAGCTAAATCATGTACATCACAAGTATTTGAAGCTAAACCATTTTATCCCAATGGATTTGAACCTATGCCTTCTACTTCGCATTGATTTGAAGGTAAATCATGTGTTTCGCTTGGATTTGAAGCTAACTCGTTTGTTTCGCACGCACTTGAATCTAAATCAAGTATATCACAAGTATTTGAAGTTAAACCGTTTGATTCGCATGGATTTGTAGCTAAGCTTTCTACTTCGCATTGATTTGAAGATAACTCGTTTGTTTCGCATCCAGTTGAAGCTAAATCATGTATATCACAAGTATTTGAAGCTGAACCATTTGTTTCGTATACAGTTGAAGCTAAATCATGTATATCGCAGGTGTTTGAAGCTGAACCATTTGTTTCGCATGAATATTAATCAAAACCATGTGTTTCGAATGAATTTGAAGCTAAATCATGTGTTTCGTACGCAGTTGAAACTAACTCGTTTGTTTCGCATGCAGTTGAAGCTAAACCATGTATATCACAAGTATTTGATGCTAAACCGTTTGTTTGGCATGGATTTGAAGCTATGCCTCCTACTTCGCATTGATTTGGAGCTAAATCATGTGTTGCGCATGGATTTAAATCTAACTCGTTTGTTTCGCATGCAGTTGAAGCTAAATCATGTGTATCACAAGTATTTGAAGCTAAACCATCTGTTTCGCATGGATATGAAGATAAGCCATCTACTTCGCTTTGATTTGAAGCAAAATCATGTGTTTGGCATAGATTTTAAGCTACCTCAATTGTTTCACATGCAATTGAAGCTAAATCATGTATATCACAATTATTTGAAGCTAAACCATTTGATTCGCATGGATTTCAAAATAAGCCTTCTACTTCGCATTAATTTGAAGCTAAATCATGTGTTGCGCTTGGATTTGAAGCTAACTTGTTTGTTTCGCACGCACTTGAATCTAAATCATGTATATCACAAATATTTGAAGCTGAACCGATTGATTCGCATGGATTCGAAGATAACCCTTTTACGTCGCATTGATTTGAAGTTGAATCATGTGTTTCGCATGGATTTGAAGCTAACTCGTTTGTTTCGCATGCTGTTGAATCTAAATCATGTATATCACAAGTATTTGAATCTGAACCATTTGATTAGCATGGATTCGAAGATCACCCTTCTTCTTCGCATTGATTTGAAGGTAAATCATGTGTTTCGCATGGATTTGAAGCTAACACGTTTGTTTCGTGTGCAGTTCAAGCTAAATCATGTATATCACAATTATTTGAAGCTAAACCATTTGTTTCGCATGGATTCGAAGATCAGCCTTCTGCTTCGCATTGATTTGATGTTAAATCATATGTTTCGCATGGATTTGAATCTATCTCGTTTGTTTCGCACGCACTTGAATCTAAATCAAGTATATCAAAAGTATTTGAAGGTAAACCGTTTCATTCGCATGGATTTGGAGCTAAGCCGTCTACCTCGCATTGATTTGAAGATAAATCATGTGTTTCGCTTGGATTTGAAGCTAACTCGTTTGTTTTGCACGCACTTGAATCTAAATCAAGTATATCACAAGTATTTGAAGCTAAACCGTTTGATTCGCATGGATTTGAAGCTAAGCCTTCTACTTCGCATTGATTTGAAGATAACTCGTTTGTTTCGCATGCAGTTGAAGCTAGATCATGTATATCACTAGTATTTGAAGCTGAACCATTTGTTTCGTATACAGTTGAAGCTAAATAATGTATATCACAAGTGTTTGAAGCTGAACCATTTGTTTCGTATGAATATTAATCAAAACCATGTGTTTCGAATGAATTTGAAGCTAAATCATGTGTTTCGCATGCGGTTGAAGCTAACTCGTCTGTTTCGCATGCTGTTGAAGCTAAATCATGTATATCACAAGTATTTGAAGCTAAACCATTTGTTTCGCATGGATTTGAAAATCAGCCTTCTACTTCGCATTGATTTGAAGCTGAATCCTGTGTTTCGCATGGATTTGAAGCTAACTCGTTTGTTTCGCACGCTGTTGAAGCTAAATCATGTATGTCACAAGTATTTGAAGCTAAACCATTTTATCCCCATGGATTTAAAGCTATGCCTTCTACTTCGCATTCATTTGATGTTAAATCGTATGTGTCGCATGGATTTGAATCTATCTCGTTTGTTTCGCATGCACTTGAATCTAAATCATGTATATCACAAGTATTTGAAGCTAAACCATTTGATTCGCGTGGATTTGAAGCTAGGCCTTCTACTTTGCATTGATTTGAAGCTAAATCATGTGTTTCGCTTGGATTTGATGCTAACTGGTTTGTTTCGCATGCAGTTGAAGCTAAATCATGTATATCACAAGTATTTAAAGCTAAACCATTTGTTTGGCATGAATATTAAGCTAAACCATGTGTTTCGCATGAATTTGTCGATAAATCATGTGTTTCGCTTGGCTATGAAGCTAACTTGTTTGTTTCTTATGCAGTTGAAGCTAAATCATGTATATCACAAGTATTTGAAGCTAAACCGTTTGATTCGCATGGGTTTAAAGCTAAGCCTTCTACCTCGCATTGATTTGAAGATAAATCATGTGTTGCGCTTGGATTTGAAGCTAACTTGTTTGTTTCGCACGCACTTGAATCTAAATCAAGTATATCACAAATATTTGAAGCTGAACCGATTGATTCGCATGGATTCGAAGATAACCCTTTTACGTCGCATTGATTTGAAGTTGAATCATGTGTTTCGCATGGATTTGAAGCTAATTCGTTTGTTTCGTATGCAGTTGAAGCTAAATCATGTATATCACAAGTGTTTGAAGCTAAACCACTTGTTTCGCATGGATTCGAAGATAACCCTTCTACTTCGCATTGATTTGAAGCTAAATCATTTGTTTCGCATGGATTTGAAAATCAGCCTTCTATTTCGCATTGATTTGAAGCTGAATCCTGTGTTTCGCATGGATTTGAAGCTAATTCGTTTGTTTCGCATGCAGTTGAAGCTAAATCATGTATATCACAAGTGTTTGAAGCTAAACCACTTGTTTCGCATGGATTCGAAGATAACCCTTCTACTTCGCATTGATTTGAAGCTAAATCATGTGTTTCGCATGGATTTGAAGCTAACTCGCTTGTTTCGCACGCTGTTGAAGCTAAATCATGTATGTCACAAGTATTTGAAGCTACACAATTTTATCCCCATCGATTTAAAGCTATGCCTTCTACTTCGCATTCATTTGATGTTAAATCGTATGTTTCGCATGGATTTGAATCTATCTCGTTTGTATCGCATGCACTTGAATAATAAATCAAGCATATCACAAGTATTTGAAGCTAAACCGTTTGATTCGCATGGATTTGAAGCTAAGCCTTCTACTTCGCATTGGTTTGAAGCTAAATAATGTGTTTCGCATGGATTTGAAGCTAACTCGTTTGTTTCGCGTGCAATTGAAGCTAAATCATGTATATCACAAGTATTTGAAGCTAAACTATTTGGTTCGCATGTATTCGAAGATCAGCCATCTGCTTCGCATTGATTTGGTGTTAAATCATATGTTTCGCATGGATTTGAAGCTATCTCGTTTGTTTCGCATGCACTTGAATCTAAATCATGTATATCACAAGTATTTGAAGCTAAACCATTTGATTCGCGTGGATTTGAAGCTAGGCCTTCTACTTTGCATTGATTTGAAGCTAAATCATGTGTTTCGCTTGGATTTGATGCTAACTGGTTTGTTTCGCATGCAGTTGAAGCTAAATCATGTATATCACAAGTATTTAAAGCTAAACCATTTGTTTGGCATGAATATTAAGCTAAACCATGTGTTTCGCATGAATTTGTCGATAAATCATGTGTTTCGCTTGGCTATGAAGCTAACTTGTTTGTTTCTTATGCAGTTGAATCTAAATCAAGTATATCACAAATATTTGAAGCTGAACCGTTTGATTCGCATGGATTCGAAGATAACCCTTTTACGTCGCATTGATTTGAAGCTAAATCATGTGTTTCGCTTGGATTTGATGCTAACTGGTTTGTTTCGCATGCAGTTGAAGCTAAATCATGTATATCACAAGTATTTAAAGCTAAACCATTTGTTTGGCATGAATATTAAGCTAAACCATGTGTTTCGCATGAATTTGTCGATAAATCATGTGTTTCGCTTGGCTATGAAGCTAACTTGTTTGTTTCTTATGCAGTTGAAGCTAAATCATGTATATCACAATTATTTGAAGCTAAACCATTTGTTTCGCATGGATTCGAAGATCAGCCTTTTGCTTCGCATTGATTTGATGTTAAATCATATGTTTCGCATGGATTTGAATCTATCTCGTTTGTTTCGCACGCACTTGAATCTAAATCAAGTATATCAAAAGTATTTGAAGGTAAACCGTTTCAATCGCATGGATTTGGAGCTAAGCTGTCTACCTCGCATTGATTTGAATATCAATCATGTGTTTCGCTTGGATTTGAAGCTAACTCGTTTGTTTTGCACGCACTTGAATCTAAATCAAGTATATCACAAGTATTTGAAGCTAAACCGTTTGATTCGCATGGATTTGAAGCTAAGCCTTCTACTTCGCATTGATTTGAAGATAACTCGTTTGTTTCGCATGCAGTTGAAGCTAGATCATGTATATCACTAGTATTTGAAGCTGAACCATTTGTTTCGTATACAGTTGAAGCTAAATAATGTATATCACAAGTGTTTGAAGCTGAACCATTTGTTTCGTATGAATATTAATCAAAACCATGTGTTTCGAATGAATTTGAAGCTAAATCATGTGTTTCGCATGCTGTTGAAGCTAACTCGTCTGTTTCGCATGCTGTTGAAGCTAAATCATGTATATCACAAGTATTTGAAGCTAAACCATTTGTTTCGCATGGATTTGAAAATCAGCCTTCTACTTCGCATTGATTTGAAGCTGAATCCTGTGTTTCGCATGGATTTGAAGCTAACTCGTTTGTTTCGCATGCAGTTGAAGCTAAATCATGTATATCACAAGTGTTTGAAGCTAAACCACTTGTTTCGCATGGATTCGAAGATAACCCTTCTACTTCGCATTGATTTGAAGCTAAATCATGTGTTTCGCATGGATTTGAAGCTAACTCGCTTGTTTCGCACGCTGTTGAAGCTAAATCATGTATGTCACAAGTATTTGATGCTAAACCATTTCATCCCCATGGATTTAAAGCTATGCCTTCTACTTCGCATTCATTTGATGTTAAATCGTATGTTTCGCATGGATTTGAATCTATCTCGTTTGTATCGCATGCACTTGAATAATAAATCAAGCATATCACAAGTATTTGATGCTAAACCGTTTGATTGGCATGTATTCGAAGATCAGCCTTCTGCTTCGCATTGATTTGATGTTAAATCATATGTTTCGCATGGATTTGAAGCTATCTCGTTTGTTTCGCATGCACTTGAATCTAAATCATGTATATCACAAGTATTTGAAGCTAAACCATTTGATTCGCATGGATTTGAAGCTAGGCCTTCTACTTTGCATTGATTTGAAGCTGAATCATGTGTTTCGCTTGGATTTGATGCTAACTTGTTTGTTTCTTATGCAGTTGAAGCTAAATCATGTATATCACAAGTATTTGAAGGTAAACCGTTTGATTCGCATGGATTTGAAACTAAGCCATCTACTTCGCATTGATTTGAAGATAAATCATGTGTTTCGCTTGGATTTGAAGCTAACTCGTTTGTTTCGCATGTAGTTGAAGCTAGTCATGTATATCACAGTATTTGTTTGGCATGAATATTAAGCTAAACCATGTGTTTCGCATGAATTTGTCGATAAATCATGTGTTTCGCTTGGCTATGAAGCTAACTCGTTTGTTTCGCCTGCAGTTGAAGCTAAATCATGTATATCACAAGTATTTGAAGCTAAACCTGTTGGAATTTCAACGATGACCCACCTAACAGTTTTATGGCCCCTTGCGAGGGTGAGCCGTTGCCTACAGAGGCCCAGGTGGGCCCAGACGTTCAGTTCAGGAGTAGACACCGAACCGTGAGGTTGCCACCTCGGGATTTTCACCAACACCAGATTTCTGTATCTCTGTAGTCTTGCAATATACCACCATCACTTATTTCACTGGATACGCGAATGTTCTGGAGTAGAATTTGTAACTCTAAATAAAGTGCCTTTGAGTATCCTTTCATTCTACAACAGGTTATGGGCCCAGAACCCAGTGAATAGTGATTTGAGTGACTCAAGACAGTGCAGAACATTAAGGCTAATACAGAGAAGTTTACAGTTAAAGGAAAGGTAAAGTGAATCAAAATGGCAAACGGTGGAAATAGTTATTTCGGAATTAAAAAGTTAAATGCTGACAATTATTCAGTGTGGTGCTACAAGTTAGAACTCTTGCTGGTTAAAGAAAAACTATGGGATGTGATAAAGAAGGAAAAACCTAATCCAGTGACTACCGCATGGACTGAAAAGTACGATGAAGCACGTGCTACGATTGGATTACTAGTAGAAGATAGTCAATTACAGCATATAAAGGGTGCAAGTTCAGCGAAGGAAGCATGGCATTCGTTAAAGGAACATCACCAGAAGGCTACATTAACAAGCAAGGTACTGTTGCTAAAGCGGTTATGTAGAACACTGTTGAAAGACAATAGTGATATGGAGGAACACATCACTACAATGGTAAATTACTTCGATGAATTAGCAGCTCTCGGACAAGTATTACCGGACAATCTTATGGCAGCAATGTTACTCGGAAGCCTTCCGGAATCCTATGACAATCTTGTGACAGCGTTGGAAAGTAGGCCCGAAGCTGATCTTACGCTAAAGCTCGTGAAAAGTAAATTGATAAACGAGTACAAGAGGCGAATAGGGCTTAAAGATACAAGACAGGATTCTCAAGATAAGGAAGCAGCGATGAAAACGAAATTTCACCACAGAAGTAGTGTATCCCAGAAAACGTGTTATTTTTGTAAGAAATCTGGACATTTTAAAAGTGATTGCATAAAGTATAAGTCATGGAAGCATAAAAATGAGAAAGCCAATAAAACTACAGAGAATGAATCTTCCAATGATCACAGTTTTTATGCAATAGCCTCGGATGAAATTTCTGGAAAAGTATGTCTAGGTGCAAAGGTTAATAAGAAGAATAACTCGTGGATCGTCGATTCCGGCGCAACAAGCCATATGGTGACATCGAAGGCCTTTTTCGACGAACTCGACTCAGGAAGAAAAGGCCACGTGTATCTTGCAGATGAAGGAAAGACAGCGGAGGTGCAAGGGATCGGTTCAGGGGCCATAAAGTGTAGAATAGGCTCAGGCGAGGTTGCCGAAATGAAAATAAGCAACGTGCTGTACGTTCCGACCTTTGGATCTAATTTATTGTCAGTAAAGAAATTAGTCAGAGAAGGATACAAGCTAACCTTCGAAGATGATAACTGCAAGATTGTAAAAAACGGGAAACTACAGGCGACGGCGAAACTTTCACCAGAGCTGTACGTAGTAAAAACGGTCGAAAGGGCTTGTGCGGCCAACGGAGTCATAAATACGGGACACACAGAAGATTGTCTGCATACCTGGCATCGACGTTTCGGACATCGGGACCCTTCTGCAATTAAGGATTTGGCTATAAAAGGATTAGCCACAGGCATCAGGATAAAGGACTGTGGACAACGAATAACTTGCGAATGCTGCGTCAAAGGAAAAATGGCACGCATACCTTTTCCAAAGGAATCAAGTACCAAAAGCAATTCAATTCTGGATCTCGTTCACACGAATGTTTGCGGGCCCATGCAGACGGTAACGCCCGGAAATAAAAGGTATATTCTTACAATTATTGACGACTTTTCTAGGTATACAAAGATTTATCTCATGAGCCACAAAAATGAAGTAACTGCATGTATTAAGGAGTTTGTGGAAATGATGAAAACACAATATCAAAAGAAGCCAAAAATGATAAGGTCGGACCGAGGAAGGGAATATGTGAATTCAGTTTTACAGAGTTATTTAAAAAAGGAAGGGATAAAGCTACAGTACACAGCTCCCTATTCTCCGCAGCAAAACGGAGTTGCAGAGCGAAAAAATAGATCGTTAATCGAAATGGCAAGATGCATGTTGCTCGATGCAAATATGGAGAAGAAGTATTGGGGAGAAGCAGTGAATACCGCAAATTATTTGCAAAATAGACTTCCTACAAAAGCGATTGGAAAAACTCCACATGAGTTATGGTATTCAGAAAGACCAAATGTCGGACATTTGCACACTTTCGGATGTGATGCATATGCACATATCCATAAGGAGCAGAGAAGAAAATTAGACGATAAGGCTGAAAAATTCATGTTTGTCGGATATTCTGAAGAGTCAAAAGCGTTTCGATTGTTAGATATAAAAACAGATCGAATAAAAGTTAGTCGCGACGTAATTTTCCTAGATAAGAGTAATGAAGATAAATTAACTCATGAAGTGCATGATGATGAAGTCATAGTCTTTAATACCGAGAAACACGATGACGAAAATCTAGAAAGCGTGGAAGAAGATAGATCTGACAACGAGGAGCAATCCAGTACAAATGAGAGTGAAGACAGCGAACACGAAACCCCTTTAAGAAATGAAGAAACGAGACCCGAACAATGCAGACGATCTGAAAGGTCAAATAAAGGTGTGCCACCGGACAGGTACATCGTTTTTTCACACATGGTTATGGATGAAGGAAGGGAACCCAGAAACGTAAGGGAAGCGTTATCAGGACCCGATAAGGACAACTGGAAGATAGCTATGGACGAAGAAATAGACTCTTTGAAAGAAAACTACACGTGGGACATTGTACCCAAACCAAAGGATAGAGACGTGGTCACTTGTAAGTGGGTTTTTAAATTAAAACGAAATGCGGATGGTAGCATTGGGAGATACAAAGCTAGGCTTGTCGCTCGAGGTTTTTCTCAAAAGTATGGGATGGACTATGACGAAGTTTTTGCGCCCGTAGTAAGGCAAACGACATTTAGAACCTTCTTAGCGCTGGCAGGTCAGAAAGGTATGTCCGTGAAGCATTTCGATGCGAAAACAGCATTTCTCAATGGGACACTCAAGGAGACCATTTACATGCAGCAACCCGAAGGATACATCATACCAGGTAAAGAAGATCACGCTTGCAAATTGAAAAAGGGCATTTATGGTTTGAAGCAAGCTGCTAAAGTTTGGAATGATAAGATAAACGAATTACTAAAGAAATATGGTTTTGAACAAAGTTCAACAGATCCGTGTTTATATATAAAGATTGTTGAAGGGAAACAAATTTATCTCATTATTTATGTAGATGATATTTTAATTGCTGCAAAGGACATAGATAAAATTGATAAAGTGGCTGATTTTTTGAAGAAACATTTTCAGCTTAGTGATCTTGGATTATTAAAGCAATATTTAGGTATGGAAATCAGAAAAAATGAAGATGGTTTTTTCTGTATAAAGCAAGAAGAGTACATCAAGAAAATTGTATGCAGATTTGGATTACAAGATGCAAAACCTTCTAGTATACCATTAAATCAAGGCTATGGAAAATATAGAGATGACGGATTGCCAATGACAGAAAATGCCAAATATCAACAGTTGATCGGTGCATTATTGTATCTAGCTGTAAATACAAGACCAGATATATCAGCAAGCGTTGCAATTTTGAGTCAACATAATAAGCGACCTGCAACAGTTGATTGGGCGGAAGCGAAAAGAGTTGTCCGTTACCTGAAAGGGACAATAGGTCATGAATTAAGACTTGGTAAAAGAAATAGCAAAAGGGAATTGATTGGTTTTGCAGATGCTGATTGGGCACAAAACAAAGTCGATAGGAAATCCAACAGTGGGTATTTATTCCAATTTTGCGGAGCATCAATAAGTTGGAGTTGCAGAAAGCAAACAAGTGTCGCATTATCTTCGACAGAGGCGGAGTATGTTGCTCTAGCTGAGGCGACACAGGAAGGAGTGTGGCTAAATCGACTGCTGGAAGATTTTGGAGAAAACATCCAGGAGAAAATGATTATTTATGAAGATAATCAGAGTTGTCTTACACTCGTGGACAACAATAAATTCAGTAACAGGACAAAACACATAGACACAAAGTTTCACTATATAAAGGATTTAAAGGATCAAGGGATGGTGGATTATAGATACTGTCCTACGGATCAAATGTCGGCTGACATGTTTACAAAACCATTGGGAAAAATAAAGTTAAAATGTATGGCCGAGAAGTGTGGATTGACTAATAAATAAATTAGTTTCAGTGTCATCATCGTTGAGGAAGGGTGTTGGAATTTCAACGATGACCCACCTAACAGTTTTATGGCCCCTTGCGAGGGTGAGCCGTTGCCTACAGAGGCCCAGGTGGGCCCAGACGTTCAGTTCAGGAGTAGACACCGAACCGTGAGGTTGCCACCTCGGGATTTTCACCAACACCAGATTTCTGTATCTCTGTAGTCTTGCAATATACCACCATCACTTATTTCACTGGATACGCGAATGTTCTGGAGTAGAATTTGTAACTCTAAATAAAGTGCCTTTGAGTATCCTTTCATTCTACAACAAAACCATTAGTTTCTCATGGATTCGAAGATCAGCCTTCTGCTTCGCATTGATTTGATGTTAAATCATATGTTTCGCATGGATTTGAAGCTATCTCGTTTGTTTCGCATGCACTTGAATCTAAATCATGTATATCACAAGTATTTGAAGCTAAACCATTTGATTCCCATGGATTTAAAGCTATGCCTCCTACTTCGCATTGATTTGGAGTTAAATCATGTGTTTCGCTTGGATTTGAAACTATCTCGTTTGTTTCGCATGCACATGAATATAAATCAAGCATATCACAAGTATTTGAAGCTAACCGATTTGTTTCGCATGGATTTGAAGATATGCCCTCTACTTCGCATTGATTTGCAGCTAAATCATGTGCTTAGTATGGATTTTAAGCTAACTCGTTTGTTTCGCATGCAGGTGAAGCTAAATTATGTATATCACAAGCATTTGAAGATAAACCGTTTGTTTCGCATGGATTTACAACCACGCCTTCTACTTCGCATTGATTTGAAGCTAAATAATTTCTTTCGCTTGGATTTGAAGCTAAGCCTTGTACTTCGCATTGATTTGAAGCTAAATCATGTGTTTCGCATGGATTAGAAGCTAACTCGTTTGTTTCGCCTGCATTTCAAGCTATATCACTTCTATTCACAAGTATTTGAAGCTAAACCGTTTGATTCGCATGGATTTGAAGCTAAGCCTTCTACTTCGCATTGATTTGAAGCTAAATAATGTGTTTCGCATGGATTTGAAGCTAACTCGTTTGTTTCGCGTGCAGTTGAAGCTAAATCATGTATATCACAAGTATTTGAAGCTAAACTATTTGATTCGCATGGATTCGAAGATCAGCCTTCTGCTTCATATTGATTTGATGTTAAATCATATGTTTCGCATGGATTTGAAGCTATATCGTTTGTTTCGCATGCACTTGAATCTAAATCATGTATATCAAAAGTATTTGAAGCAAAACCATTTGATTCCCATGGATTTAAAGCTATGCCTTCTACTTCGCATTGATTTGGATTTAAATCATGTGTTTCGCATGGATTTGAATCTATCTCGTTTGTTTCGCACGCACTTGAATCTAATTCAAGTATATCACAAGTATTTGAAGCTAAACCGTTTGATTCGCATGGATTTGAAGCTAAACCTTCTACTTCGCATTGATTTGAAGATAAATCATGTGTTTCGCTTGGATTTAAAGCTCAGCCTTCTACTTCGCATTGATTTGAAGCT
The DNA here is from genome assembly GCF_051020955.1 of Megalopta genalis. Taxonomy (NCBI): domain Eukaryota; kingdom Metazoa; phylum Arthropoda; class Insecta; order Hymenoptera; family Halictidae; genus Megalopta; species Megalopta genalis. Next base: position 436,508 of record NW_027476152.1, read on the forward strand.
AAATAATGTGTTTCGCTTGGATTTTAAGATAACTCGACTGTTTCACATGCAGTTGAAGTTAAATCATGAATATCACAAGTATTTGAAGCTAAACCGTTTGATTCGCATGGATTTGAAGATCTGCCTTCTACTTCGCATTGATTTGAAGCTAAATCATGTGTTTCGCATGGATTTGAAGCTAACTCGTTAGTTTCGCATGCTGTTGAAGCTAAATCATGTATATCACAAGTATTTGAAGCTGAACCACTTGTTTCGCAGGGATTTGAAGCTAAGCCTTCTACTTCGCATTGATTTGAAGCTAAATCATGTGTTTCGCATGGATTTGAAGCTAACTCGTTTGTTTCGCATGCAGTTGAAGCTAAATCATGTATATCACAAGTATTTGAAGCTAAACCATTTGTTTCGCATGGATTCGAACATCAGCCTTCTGCTTCGCATTGATTTGATGTTAAACCATTTGTTTCGCATGCTGTTGAAGCTAAATCAAGTATATCACAAGTATTTGAAGCAAAACCATTTGATTCGCACGGATTTGATGATAACCCTTCTAGTTCGCATTGATTTGAATTTAAAGCATATGTTTCGCATGGATTTGAAGCTAACTCGTTTGTTTCGCATTCAGTTGAAGATAAGTCATGCATATCACAAGTATTTGAAGCTAAACCGTTTGATTCGCATGGATTCGAAGATCACCCTTCTACTTCGCATTGATTTGAAGCTAACTCGTTTGTTTTGCATGCAGTGGAAGCTAAATCATGTATATCACAAGTATTTGATGCTAAACCATTTGATTCGCACGGATTTGATGATAACCCTCCTACCTCGCATTGATTTGATGCTAAATCATGTGTTTCGCATGGATTTGAAGCTAACTCGTTTATATCGCATGCAGTTGAAGCTAAATCATGTATATCACAAGTATTTGAAGCTAAAACATTTGATTCGCATTGATTTGAAACTCAGCATTCTACTTCGCATTGATTTGAAGCTAAATCATGTGTTCCGCTTGGATTTTAAGCTAACTCGTTTGTTTCGCATGGATTTGAAGATCAGCCTTCTGCTTCATATTGATTTGATCTTAAATCATATGTTTCGCATGGATTTGAAGCTATATCGTTTGTTTCGCATGCACTTGAATCTAAATCATGTATATCAAAAGTATTTGAAGCAAAACCATTTGATTCCCATGGATTTAAAGCTATGCCTTCTACTTCGCATTGATTTGGAGTTAAATCATATGTTTCGCTTGGATTTAAAGCTAACTCGTTTGTATCGCACGCACTTGAATCTAAATCAAGTATATCACAAGTATTTGAAGCGAAACCGTTTGATTAGCATGGATCTGAAGCTAAGCCTTCTACTTCGCATTGATTTGAAGACAAATCATGTGTTTCGCTTGGATTTTAAGCTAACTCGTTTGTTTCATATGCAGTTGAAGCTAAATCATGTATATCACAAGTGTTTGAAGCTAAACCATTTGTTTTGCATGGATTCGAAGATAATCCTTCTACTTCGCATTGATTTGAAGCTAAATCATACGTTTCGCATGGATTTAAAGCTAACTCGTTTGTTTCGCATGCAGTTGAAGCTAAATCATGTATATCACAAGTATTTGAAGCTAAACTATTTGATTCGCATGGATTCGAAGATCAGCCTTCTGCTTCATATTGATTTGATGTTAAATCATATGTTTCGCATGGATTTGAAGCTATATCGTTTGTTTCGCATGCACTTGAATCTAAATCATGTATATCAAAAGTATTTGAAGCAAAACCATTTGATTCCCATGGATTTAAAGCTATGCCTTCTACTTCGCATTGATTTGGATTTAAATCATGTGTTTCGCATGGATTTGAATCTATCTCGTTTGTTTCGCACGCACTTGAATCTAATTCAAGTATATCACAAGTATTTGAAGCTAAACCGTTTGATTCGCATGGATTTGAAGCTAAACCTTCTACTTCGCATTGATTTGAAGATAAATCATGTGTTTCGCTTGGATTTAAAGCTCAGCCTTCTACTTCGCATTGATTTGAAGCTAAATAATGTGTTTCGCTTGGATTTTAAGATAACTCGACTGTTTCACATGCAGTTGAAGTTAAATCATGAATATCACAAGTATTTGAAGCTAAACCGTTTGATTCGCATGGATTTGAAGATCTGCCTTCTACTTCGCATTGATTTGAAGCTAAATCATGTGTTTCGCATGGATTTGAAGCTAACTCGTTAGTTTCGCATGCTGTTGAAGCTAAATCATGTATATCACAAGTATTTGAAGCTGAACCACTTGTTTCGCAGGGATTTGAAGCTAAGCCTTCTACTTCGCATTGATTTGAAGCTAAATCATGTGTTTCGCATGGATTTGAAGCTAACTCGTTTGTTTCGCATGCAGTTGAAGCTAAATCATGTATATCACAAGTATTTGAAGCTAAACCATTTGTTTCGCATGGATTCGAACATCAGCCTTCTGCTTCGCATTGATTTGATGTTAAACCATTTGTTTCGCATGCTGTTGAAGCTAAATCAAGTATATCACAAGTATTTGAAGCAAAACCATTTGATTCGCACGGATTTGATGATAACCCTTCTAGTTCGCATTGATTTGAATTTAAAGCATATGTTTCGCATGGATTTGAAGCTAACTCGTTTGTTTCGCATTCAGTTGAAGATAAGTCATGCATATCACAAGTATTTGAAGCTAAACCGTTTGATTCGCATGGATTCGAAGATCACCCTTCTACTTCGCATTGATTTGAAGCTAACTCGTTTGTTTTGCATGCAGTGGAAGCTAAATCATGTATATCACAAGTATTTGATGCTAAACCATTTGATTCGCACGGATTTGATGATAACCCTCCTACCTCGCATTGATTTGATGCTAAATCATGTGTTTCGCATGGATTTGAAGCTAACTCGTTTATATCGCATGCAGTTGAAGCTAAATCATGTATATCACAAGTATTTGAAGCTAAAACATTTGATTCGCATTGATTTGAAACTCAGCATTCTACTTCGCATTGATTTGAAGCTAAATCATGTGTTCCGCTTGGATTTTAAGCTAACTCGTTTGTTTCGCATGGATTTGAAGATCAGCCTTCTGCTTCATATTGATTTGATCTTAAATCATATGTTTCGCATGGATTTGAAGCTATATCGTTTGTTTCGCATGCACTTGAATCTAAATCATGTATATCAAAAGTATTTGAAGCAAAACCATTTGATTCCCATGGATTTAAAGCTATGCCTTCTACTTCGCATTGATTTGGAGTTAAATCATATGTTTCGCTTGGATTTAAAGCTAACTCGTTTGTATCGCACGCACTTGAATCTAAATCAAGTATATCACAAGTATTTGAAGCGAAACCGTTTGATTAGCATGGATCTGAAGCTAAGCCTTCTACTTCGCATTGATTTGAAGACAAATCATGTGTTTCGCTTGGATTTTAAGCTAACTCGTTTGTTTCATATGCAGTTGAAGCTAAATCATGTATATCACAAGTGTTTGAAGCTAAACCATTTGTTTTGCATGGATTCGAAGATAATCCTTCTACTTCGCATTGATTTGAAGCTAAATCATACGTTTCGCATGGATTTAAAGCTAACTCGTTTGTTTCGCATGCAGTTGAAGCTAAATCATGTATATTACAGGTCTTTGAAGCTAAACCATTTGTTTCGCATGGATTCGAAGATCAGCCTTCTGCTTCATATTGATTTGATGTTAAATCATATGTTTCGCATGGATTTGAAGCTATATCGTTTGTTTCGCATGCACTTGAATGTAAATCATGTATATCAAAAGTATTTGAAGCAAAACCATTTGATTCCCATGGATTTAAAGCTATGCCTTCTACTTCGCATTGATTTGGAGTTAAATCATGTGTTTCGCATGGATTTGAATCTATCTCGTTTGTTTCGCACGCACTTGAATCTAATTCAAGTATATCACAAGTATTTTAAGCTAAACCGTTTGATTCGCATGGATTTGAAGCTAAACCTTCTACTTCGCATTGATTTTAAGATAAATCATGTGTTTCGCTTGGATTTAAAGCTCAGCCTTCTACTTCGCATTGATTTGAAGCTAAATAATGTGTTTCGCTTGGATTTTAAGATAACTCGATTGTTTCACATGCAGTTGAAGTTAAATCATGAATATCACAAGTATTTGAAGCTAAACGATTTGTTTCGCATGGATTTGAAGGTATACCCTCTACTTCGCATTGATTTGCAGCTAAATCATGTGCTTCGTATGGATTTTAAGCTAACTCGTTTGTTTCGCATGCAGTTGAAGCTAAATCATGTATATCACAGGTCTTTGAAGCTAAATCATTTGTTTCGCATGTATTTGAAGCTAACTCGTTTGTTTCGCATGCTGTTGAATCTAAATCATGTATATCACAAGTATTTGAATCTGAACCATTTGATTAGCATGGATTCGAAGATAATCCTTCTACTTCGCATTGATTTGATGTTAAATCGTATGTTTCGCATGGATTTGAAGCTATCTCGTTTGTTTCGCATGCACTTGAATATAAATCAAGTGTATCACAAGTATTTGAAGCTAAACCGTTTGATTCGCATGGATTTGAAGCTAAGCCTTCTACTTCGCATTGATTTGATGCTAAATCATGTGTTTCGCATGGATTTGAAGCTAACTCGTTTGTTTCGCATGCTGTTGAAGCTAAATCAAGTATATCACAAGTATTTGAAGCAAAACCATTTGATTCGCACGGATTTGATGATAACCCTTCTAGTTCGCATTGATTTGAATTTAAATCATGTGTTTCGCATGGATTTGAAGCAAAGCCTTCATCTTCGCGTTGACTTGATACTATATCATATTTTCGGTTGGATTTGAAGCTAGCTCGTTTGTTTCGCATGCACTTGAAGCTGAACCATGTATATCACAAGTATTTGAAGCTAAACCGTTTGATAGGCATGGATTCGAAGATAACCCTTCTACTTCGCATTAAATTGAAGCTAAATCATGTGTTCCGCTTGGATTTTAAGCTAACTTGTTTGTATCACAAGCAGATGAAGTTAAATCATGTATAGAACAAGTATCTGAAACTAAACCATTTGTTTCGAATGGATTTGAAGCTACGCCTTCTACTGCGCATTGCATTGAAGCTATATCATGTGTTCCGCTTGGATTTTAAGCTAACTCGTTTGTATCACATGCAGTGGAAGTTAAATCATGTATATCACAAGTATATGAAGCTAAACGATTTGTTTCGCATGGATTTGAAGATATGCCCTCTACTTCGCATTGATTTGCAGCTAAATCATGTGCTTCGTGTGGATTTTAAGCTAACTCGTTTGATTCGCATGCAGTTGAAGCTAAATTATGTATATCACAAGCATTTGAAGCTAAACTATTTTTTTCGCATGGATTTGAAACCACGCCTTCTACTTCGCATTGATTTGAAGCTAAAGAATTTGTTTCGCTTGGATTTGAAGCTAAGCCTTGTACTTCGCATTGATTTGAAGCTAAATCAAGTGTTTCGCATGGATTTGAATCTAACTCGTTTGTTTCGTATGCTGTTGAAGCTAAATCATGTATATCACGAGTATTTGAATCTGAACCATTTGACTCGCATGGTTTCGAAGATCAGCCATCTTCTTCGCATTGATTTGGTGTTAAATCATATGTTTCGCATGGATTTGAAGCTATCTCGTTTGTTTCGCATGCACTTGAATATAAATCAAGTATATCACAAGTATTTGAAGCTAAACCATTTGATTCGCATGGATTTGAAGCTAAGCCTTCTACCTCGCATTGATTTGAAGATAAATCATGTGTTTCGCTTGGATTTTAAGCTAACTCGTTTGTTTCAAATGCAGTTGAAGCTAAATCATGTACATCACAAGTGTTTGAAGCTAAACCATTTGTTTTGCATGGATTCGAAGATAATCCTTCTACTTCGCATTGATTTGTAGCTAAATCATGTGTTTCTGATGGATTTAATGCTAACTTGTTTGTTTCGCATGCAGTTGAAGCTAAATCATGTATATCACAGATCTTTGAAGCTAAACCATTTGTTTCGCATGGATTCGAAGATAACCCTTCCACTTCGCATTGATTTGAAGTTAAATCATGAGTTTCGCATGAATTTGAGGCTAACTCGTTTGTTTCGCATGCTGTTGAATCTAATTCATGTATATCACAAGTATTTGAATCTGAACCATTTGATTAGCATGGATGCGAAGATGACCCTTCTACTTCGCATTGATTTGAAGTTAAGTCATGTGTTTCGCATGGATTTCAAGCTAACCCGTTTGTTTCGCATGCTGTTGATGCTAAATCATGTATATCACAAGTATTTGAATCTGAACCATTTGATTCGCATGGATTCGAAGATCAGCCTTCATCTTCCCATTGATTTGAAGCTAAATCATGTGTTTCGCATGGATTTGAATCTACCTCGTTTGTTTCGCATGCACTTGAATATAAATCAAGCATATCACAAGTATTTGAAGCTAAACCGTTTGATTCGCATGGATTTGAAGCTAAGTCTTCTACTTCTCATTGATTTGAAGCTAAATCATGTGTTTCGCATGGATTTGAAGCTAACTCGTTTGTTTCGCCTGCATTTCAAGCTATATCACTTCTATTCACAAGTATGTGAAGCTAAATCATTCGTTTCGCATGGATTTGACGCTAAGCCGTCAACTTCGCGTTGACTTGATGCTAAATCACGTGTTTCGCATGGATTTGAGGCTAGCTCGTTTGCTTCGCATGCAGTTGAAGCTAAATCATGTATATCACAATTTGTTTGAAGCTAAACCATTTGTTTTGCATGGATTCGAAGATAATCCTTCTACTTCGCATTGATTTGAAGTTAAATCATACGTTTCGCATGGATTTAAAGCTAACTCGTTTGTTTCGCATGCAGTTGAAGCTAAATCATGTATATCACAGGTCTTTGAACCTAAACCATTTGTTTCGCATGTATTTGAAGCTAACTCGTTTGTTTCGCATGCACTTGAATGTAAATCATGTATATCACAAGTATTTGAAGCTAAACCACTTGATTCCCATGGATTTAAAGCTATGCCTCCTACTTCGCATTGATTTGGAGTTAAATCATGTGTTTCGCATGGATTTGTAACTATCTCGTTTGTTTTGCATGCACTTGAATATAAATCAAGCATATCACAAGTATTTGAAGCTAAACCGTTTGATTCGCATGGATTTGAAGCTAAGCCTTCTACCTCGCATTGATTTGAAGATAAATCATGTGTTTCGCTTGGATTTGAAGCTAACTCGATTGTTTCGCATGCACTTGAATATAAATCAAGTATATCACAAGTATTTGAAGCAAAACCATTTGATTCGCACGGATTTGGTGATAACCCTTCTAGTTCGCATTGATTTGAATTTAAATCATGTGTTTCGCATGGATTTGAAGCTAACTCGTTTGTTTCGCATGCAGTTGAAGATAAGTCATGTATATCACAAGTATTTGAAGATAAACCATTTGATTCCCATGGATTTCAAGCTATGCCTTCTACTTCGCATTGATTTGGATCTAAATCATGTGTTTCGCATGGATTTAAAGCTAACTCGTTTGTTTCGCATGCACTTGAATTTAAATCAAGTATATCACAAGTATTAGAAGCTAAACCGTTTGATTCGCATGGATTTGAAGCTAAGCCTTCTACCTCGCATTGGTTGGAAGATATATCATGTATTTCGGTGTGATTTTGAAGCTAACTCGTTTGTTTCGCACGCACTTGAATCTAAATCAAGTATATCAGAAGTATTTGAACCGAAACCGTTTGATTCGCATGGATTTGAAGCTAAGCCTTCTACTTCGTATTGATTTGAAGATGAATCATGTGTTTCACTTGGATTTGAAGCTCGGCCTTCTACTTCGCATAGATATGAAGCTAAATAATGTGTTTCGCTTGGATTTTAAGCTAACTCGTTTGTTTCATATGCAGTTGAAGTTTAATCATGAATATCACAAGTATTTGAAGCTAAACGGTTTGTTTCGCATGGATTTGAAGATAAGCCTCCTACCTCGCATTGATTTGATGCTAAATCATGTGTTTCGCATGGATTTGAAGCTAACTCGTTTATATCGCATGCAGTTGAAGCTAAATCATGTATATCACAAGTATTTGAAGCTAAAACATTTGATTCGAATTGATTTGAAACTCAGCATTCTACTTCGCATTGATTTGAAGCTAAATCATGTGTTCCGCTTGGATTTTAAGCTAACTCGTTTGTATCACATGCAGTTGAAGTTAAATCATGTATATCACAAGTATTTGGAAGATTAAACAATTTGATTCCCATGGATTTGAAGCTATGCCTCCTACTTCGCATTGATTTGGAGCTAAATGATGTGTTTCGCATGGATTTAAAGCTAACTCGTTTGTTCCGCACGCAGTTGAAGCTAAATCATGTATATCACAAGTGTTTGAAGCTAAACCATTTGTTTCGCATGGATTCGAAGATAACCCTTCTACTTCGCATTGATTTGAAACTAATTCATGTGTTTCGCATGGATTTGAAGCTAACTCGTTTGTTTCGCATGCTGTTGAAGATAAATCATGTATATCACAAGTATTTGAATATGAACCATTTGATTATCATGGATTCGAAGATCACCCTTCTTCTCGCATTGATTTGAAGCTAAATCATGTGTTTCGCATGGATTGAAGCTATGTCGTTTGTTTCGCATGCACTTGAATATAAATAAAGTATATCACAAGTATTTGAAGCTAAACCGTTTGATTCGCATGGATTTGAAGATCTGCCTTCTACTTCGCATTGATTTGAAGCTAAATCATGTGTTTCGCATGGATTTGAAGCTAACTCGTTAGTTTCGCATGCTGTTGAAGCTAAATCATGTATATCACAAGTATTTGAAGCTGAACCACTTGTTTCGCAGGGATTTGAAGCTAAGCCTTCTACTTCGCATTGATTTGAAGCTAAATCATGTGTTTCGCATGGATTTGAAGCTAACTCGTTTGTTTCGCATGCAGTTGAAGCTAAATCATGTATATCACAAGTATTTGAAGCTAAACCATTTGTTTCGCATGGATTCGAACATCAGCCTTCTGCTTCGCATTGATTTGATGTTAAACCATTTGTTTCGCATGCTGTTGAAGCTAAATCAAGTATATCACAAGTATTTGAAGCAAAACCATTTGATTCGCACGGATTTGATGATAACCCTTCTAGTTCGCATTGATTTGAATTTAAAGCATATGTTTCGCATGGATTTGAAGCTAACTCGTTTGTTTCGCATTCAGTTGAAGATAAGTCATGCATATCACAAGTATTTGAAGCTAAACCGTTTGATTCGCATGGATTCGAAGATCACCCTTCTACTTCGCATTGATTTGAAGCTAACTCGTTTGTTTTGCATGCAGTGGAAGCTAAATCATGTATATCACAAGTATTTGATGCTAAACCATTTGATTCGCACGGATTTGATGATAACCCTCCTACCTCGCATTGATTTGATGCTAAATCATGTGTTTCGCATGGATTTGAAGCTAACTCGTTTATATCGCATGCAGTTGAAGCTAAATCATGTATATCACAAGTATTTGAAGCTAAAACATTTGATTCGCATTGATTTGAAACTCAGCATTCTACTTCGCATTGATTTGAAGCTAAATCATGTGTTCCGCTTGGATTTTAAGCTAACTCGTTTGTTTCGCATGCAGTTGAAGCTAAATCATGTATATCACAAGTGTTTGAAGCTAAACCGTTTGATTCGCATGGATTTGAAGATCTGCCTTCTACTTCGCATTGATTTGAAGCTAAATCATGTGTTCCGCTTGGATTTTAAGCTAACTCGTTTGTTTCGCATGCAGTTGAAGCTAAATCATGTATATCACAAGTGTTTGAAGCTAAACCGTTTGATTCGCATGGATTTGAAGATCTGCCTTCTACTTCGCATTGATTTGAAGCTAAATCATGTGTTTCGCATGGATTTAAAGCTAAATCGTTTGTTTCGCATGCAGTTGAAGCTAAATCATGTATATCACAAGTGTTTGAAGCTAAACCGTTTGATTCGCATGGATTTGAAGCTATGCCTTCTACTTCGCATTGATTTGGAGCTAAATCATGTGTTTCGCATGGATTTAAAGCTAACTCGTTTGTTTCGCATGCAGTTGAAGCTAAATCATGTATATCACAAGTGTATGAAGCTAAACCGTTTGATTCGCATGGATTTGAAGATCTGCCTTCTACTTCGCATTGATTTGGAGCTAAATCGTGTGTTTCGCATGGATTTAAAGCTAAATCGTTTGTTTCGCATGCTGTTGAAGCTAAATCATGTATATCACAAGTATTTGAATATGAACCATTTGATTAGCATGGATTCGAAGATCACCCTTCTTCTTCGCATTGATTTGAAGCTAAATCATGTGTTTCGCATGGATTTGAAGCTAACTCGTTTGTTTCGCATGCAGTAGAAGCTAAATCATGTATATCACAAGTATTTGATGCTAAACCATTTGTTTCGCATGAATTCGAACATCAGCCTTCTGCTTCGCATTTATTTGATGTTAAACCATATGTTTCGCATGGATTTGATGCTAACTCGTTTGTTTCGCATGCTATTGAAGCTAAATCAAGTGTATCACAAGTATTTGAAGCAAAACCATTTGATTCGCACGGATTTGATGATAACCCTTCTAGTTCGCATTGATTTGAATTTAAAGCATGTGTTTCGCATTGATTTGAAGCTAACTCATTGTTTCGCATGCAGTTGAAGATAAGTCATGCATATCACAAGTATTTGAAGCTAAACGATTTGTTTCGCATGGATTTGAAGATAAGCCCTATACATCGCATTGATTTGCAGCTAAATCATGTGTTTCGTATGGATTTGAAGTCAACTCGATTGTTTCGCATGCAGTTGAAGCTAAATTATGTATATCACAAGCATTTGAAGCTAAACAATTTGTTTCGCATGGATTTAAAGCTGAGCATTCTCCTTCACATTGACTTGATGCTATATCATATTTTCGGTTGGATTTGAAGCTAGCTCGTTTGTTTCGCATGCACTTGAAGCTGAACCATGTATATCACAAGTATTTGAAGCTAAACCGTTTGATAGGCATGGATTTGAAGCTAAACGTTCTACTTCGCATTAAATTGAATCTAAATCATGTGTTTCGCATGGATTTGAAGCTAACTCGTTTGTTTTGCATGCACTTGAAGCTGAACCATGTATATCACAAGTATTTGATGCTAAACAGTTTGATTGGCATGTATTTGAAGCTACGACTTCTACTTCGCATTAAATTGAAGCTAAATCATGTGTTTCGCATGGATTAGAAGCTAACTCGTTTGTTTCGCATGCTGTTGAAACTAAATCATGTATATCACAAGTATTTGAAGCTAAATCATGTGTTTCGCATGAATTTGAAGCAAAGCCTTCTACTCCGCATTGATTTGGACTTAAGTCATGTGTTTCGCATGGATTTAAATCTAACTCGTTTGTTTCGCATGCAGTTGAAGATAAGTAATGCATATCACAAGTATTTGAAGATAAACCATTTGATTCCCATGGATTTGAAGCTATGCCTTCTACTTCGCATTGATTTGGAGCTAAATCACGTGTTTCGCATGGATTTAAAGCTAACTCGTTTGTTTCGGATGCACTTGCATATAAATCAAGTATATCACAAGTATTTGAATCTAAACCTTTGTTTCGCATGGATTCGAACATCAGCCTTCTGCTTCGCATTGATTTGGACCTAAATCATGTGTTTCGCATGCATTTGAAGCTAACTCGTTTATTTCGCATGCAGTTGAAGCTAAATCATGTATATCACAATTGTTTGAAGCTAAATCATTTGTTTCGCATGGATTCGAAGATAACCGTTCTACTTCGCATTGATTTGAAGCTAAATCATGTGTTTCGCATGGATTTGAAGCTAACTCGTTTGTTTCGCATGCAGTTGAAGATAACTAATGCATATCACAAGTATTTGAAGATAAACCATTTGATTCCCATGGATTTGAAGCTATGCCTTCTACTTCGCATTGATTTGGAGCTAAATCACGTGTTTCGCATGGATTTAAAGCTAACTCGTTTGTTTCGCATGCACTTGCATATAAATCATGTATATCACAATTGTTTGAAGCTAAATCATTTGTTTCGCATGGATTCGAAGATAATCCTTCTATTTCGCATTGATTTGAAGCTAAATCATATGTTTCGCATGGATTTGAATCTAACTCGTTTGTTTCGCATGCAGTTGAAGCTAAGTCATGTATAAAACAAGTATTTGAAGCTAAACCATTTGTTTCGCATGGATTTGAAGCTAAGCCTTCAACTTCGCGTTGACTTGATGCTAAATCATGTTGTTCGCTTGGATTTGATGCTAACTCGTTTGTTTCGCATGCAGTTGAATCTAAATCATGTATATCACCAGTATTTGAAGTTAAACCATTTGTTTCGCATGGATTTGAAGATAAGCCTTCTGTTTCGCGTTGATTAGAAGCTAAGTTATGTGTTTCGCTTCGATTTGAAGCTAACGCGTTTGTTTCGCCTGCAGTTGAGTCTGACACATATATGTCCCAAGTATTTGAAACTAATCAATTTGTTTCGCATGGATCCGAAGATAAGCCTTCTACTTCGCATTGATTTTAATCTAAATCATATGTTTCGCTTGGATTTAAAGCTAACTCGTTTGTTTCGCATGCAGTTGAAGCTAAATCATGTATATCACAAGTATTTGAAGCTGAACCATTTGTTTCGCATGAATATTAGGATAAACCATGTGTTTCGAATGAATTTGAAGCTAAATCATGTGTTTTGCATAGATTTGAAGCTAACTCGTTTGTTTCGCATGCAGTTGAAGTTAAATCATGCATATCACAGGTATTTGAAGCTAAACCATTTTTTCGCATGGATTCGAAGATAAGCCGTCTACTTCGTGTTGATTTGAAACCAAATCAAGTGGTTCGCATAGATTTGAAGTTAAGCATTCTACTTCGCATTGATTTGAAGCTTATTCATGAGTTTCGCTTGAATTTGAAGCTAAGCCTTCTACGTCGCATTGATTTGGAGTTGAATCATGTGTTTCGCATGGATTTAAAGCTAACTCGTATGTTTCGCATGCAGTTGAAGCTAAATCATGTATATCACAAGTATTTGAATATGAACCATTTGATTAGCATGGATTCGAAGATCACCCTTCTTCTTCGCATTGATTTGAAGCTAAATCATGTGTTTCGCAAAGATTTGAAGCTAACTCGTTTGCTTCGCATACAGTAGAACCTAATCATGTATATCACAAGTATTTGAAGCTAAACCATTTGTTTCGCATGGATTCGAACATCAGCCTTCTGCTTCGCATTGATTTGATGTTAAATCATACGTTTCGCATGGATTTGAAGCTAACTCGTTTGTTTCGCATGCTGTTGAAGCGAAATCAAGTATATCACAAGTATTTGAAGCAAAACCATTTGATTCGCACGGATGTGATGATAACCCTTCTAGTTCGCATTGATTTGAATTTAAAGTATGTGTTTCGCATGGATTTGAAGCTAACTCGTTTGTTTCGCATGCAGTTGAAGATAAGTCATGAATATCACAAGTATTTGAAGATAAACCATTTGATTCCCATGGATTTGAAGCTATGCCTTCTACTTCGCATTGATTTGGAGCTAAATCATGTGTTTGGCATGGATTTAAAGCTAACTCGTATGTTTCGCATGCAGTTGAAGCTAAATCATGTATATCACAAGTGTTTGAAGCTAAAGCATTTGATTCGCATGGATTCGAAGATAACCCATCTACTTCGCATTGGTTTGAAGCTAAATCAAGTGTTTTGCATGGATTTGAATCTAACGCCTTTGGGTCGCCTGCAGTTGAGGCTGACTCATGTATATTCCAAGTATTTGAAGCTAATCAATTTGTTTCGCTTGGATCCGAAGATAAGCCTTCTACTTCGCATTGATTTTAATCTAAATCATATGCTTCGCATGGATTTAAAGCTAACTCGTTTGTTTCGCATGCAGTTGAAGCTAAATCATGTATATCACAGGTATTTGATGCTAAAACATTTGTTTCGCATGGTTTCGAAGATAAGCTTTCTACTTCGGATTGATTTGAAGCTAAATCATATGTTTCGCATGGATTTGAATCTAACTCGTTTGTTTCGCATGCAGTTGAAGCTAAGTCATGTATAAAACAAGTATTTGAAGCTAAACCATTTGTTTCGCATGGATTTGAAGCAAAGCCTTCTACTTCGCATTGATTTGGAGTTGAATCATGTGTTTCGCATGGATATAATGCTAACTCGTATGTTTCGCATACAGTTGAAGCTAAATCATGTATATCACAAGTATTTGAATATGAAACATTTGATTAGCATGGATTCGAAGATCACCCTTCTTCTTCGCATTGATTTGAAGCTAAATCATGTGTTTCGCATGGATTTGAAGCTAACTCGTTTGTTTCGCATACAGTAGAAGCTAAATCATGTATATCACAAGTATTTGAAGCTAAACCATTTGTTTCGCATGGATTCGAACATCAGCCTTCTGCTTCGCATTGATTTGATGTTAAATCATACGTTTCGCATGGATTTGAAGCTAACTCGTTTGTTTCGCATGCTGTTGAAGCTAAATCAAGTATATCACAAGTGTTTGAAGCTAAACCATTTGATTCGCACGGATTTGATCATAACCCTTCTTGTTTGCATTGATTTGAATTTAAAGCATGTGTTTCGCATGGATTTGAAGCTAACTCGTTTGTTTCGCATGCAGTTGAAGATAAGTCATGCATATCACAAGTATTTGAAGATAAATCATTTGATTCCCATGGATTTGAAGCTATGTATTCTACTTCGCATTGATTTGGAGCTAAATCATGTGTTGCGCTTGGATTTGAAGCTAACACGTTTGTTTCGCATGCTGTTGAAGCTAAATCATGTATATCACAAGTGTTTGAAGCTAAACCATTTGTTTCACATGGATTCGAAGATAACCCTTCTACTTCGCATTGGTTTGAAGCTAAATCATGTGTTTCGCATGGATTTGAAGCAAGGCCTTCTACTTCGCATTGATTTGGATCTAAATCATGTGTTTCGCATGGATCTAAAGCTAACTCGTTTGTTTCGCATGCAGTTGAATCTAAATCATGTATATCACAATTTGTTTGAAGCTAAACCGTTTGATTCGCATGGATTTGAAGATCTGCCTTCTAATTCGCATTGATTTGAAGCTAAATCATGTGTTGCGCATGGATTAGAAGCTAACTCGTTTGTTTCGCATGCAGTTGAAGCTAAATCATGTATATCACAAGTATTTGAAGCTAAACCATTTTATTCCCATGGATTTGAAGCTATGCTTTCTACTTCGCATTGATTTGATGTTAAATCATATGTCTCGCATGGATTTGAAGCTATCTCGTTTGTTTCGCATGCACTTGAATATAAATCAAGTATATCACAAGTATTTGGACCTAAACCTTTGTTTCGCATGGATTCGAACATCAGCCTTCTGCTTCGCATTGATTTGGACCTAAATCATGTGTTTCGCATGGATTTGAAGCAAAGCCTTCTACTTCGCATTGATTTGGAGTTAAATCATGTGTTTCGCATGGAATTAAAGCTAACTCGTTGTTTCGCATGCAGTTGAAGCTAAATCATGTATATCACAAGTGTTTGAAGCTAAACCATTTGTTTCGCATGGATTCGAAGATAACCCTTCTACTTCGCATTGACTTGAAGCTAAATCATGTGTTGCGCATGGATTAGAAGCTAACTCGTTTGTTTCGCATGCAGTTGAAGCTAAATCATGTATTTCACAAGTATTTGAAGCTAAACCATTTTATTCCCATGCATTTGAAGCTATGCCATCTACTTCGCATTGATTTGATGTTAAATCATATGTCTCGCATGGATTTGAAGCTATCTCGTTTGTTTCGCATGCAGTTGCATATAAATCAAGTATATCACAAGTATTTGAAGCTAAACCTTTGTTTCGCATGGATTCGAACATCAGCCATCTGCTTCGCATTGATTTGGACCTAAATCATGTGTTTCGCATGGATTTGAAGCTAACTCGTTTATTTCGCAAGCAGTTGAAGCTAAATCATGTATATCACAATTGTTTGAAGCTAAATCATTTGTTTCGCATGGATTCGAAGATAACCCTTCTACTTCGCATTGATTTGAAGCTAAATCATGCGTTTCGCATGGATTTGAAGCAAAGCCTTCTACTTCGCATTGATTTGGAGTTAAATAATGTGTTTCGCATGGATTTAAAGCTAACTCGTATGTTTCGCATGCAGTTGAAGCTAAATCATGTATATCACAAGTATTTGAATATGAACCATTTGATTAGCATGGATTCGAAGATCACCCTTCTTCTTCGCATTGATTTGAAGCTAAATCATGTGTTTCGCAAAGATTTGAAGCTAACTCGTTTGCTTCGCATACAGTAGAAGCTAAATCATGTATATCACAAGTATTTGAAGCTAAACCATTTGTTTCGCATGGATTCGAACATCAGCCTTCTGCTTCGCATTGATTTGATGTTAAATCATACGTTTCGCATGGATTTGAAGCTAACTCGTTTGTTTCGCATGCTGTTGAAGCGAAATCAAGTATATCACAAGTATTTGAAGCAAAACCATTTGATTCGCACGGATGTGATGATAACCCTTCTAGTTCGCATTGATTTGAATTTAAAGTATGTGTTTCGCATGGATTTGAAGCTAACTCGTTTGTTTCGCATGCAGTTGAAGATAAGTCATGAATATCACAAGTATTTGAAGATAAACCATTTGATTCCCATGGATTTGAAGCTATGCCTTCTACTTCGCATTGATTTGGAGCTAAATCATGTGTTTGGCATGGATTTAAAGCTAACTCGTATGTTTCGCATGCAGTTGAAGCTAAATCATGTATATCACAAGTGTTTGAAGCTAAAGCATTTGATTCGCATGGATTCGAAGATAACCCATCTACTTCGCATTGGTTTGAAGCTAAATCATGTGTTTTGCATGGATTTGAATCTAACGCCTTTGGGTCGCCTACAGTTGAGGCTGACTCATGTATATTCCAAGTATTTGAAGCTAATCAATTTGTTTCGCTTGGATCCGAAGATAAGCCTTCTACTTCGCATTGATTTTA
Source organism: Megalopta genalis (assembly GCF_051020955.1). NCBI lineage: Eukaryota > Metazoa > Arthropoda > Insecta > Hymenoptera > Halictidae > Megalopta > Megalopta genalis. The sequence goes on from NW_027476152.1 coordinate 453,629, forward strand.
ATCTAAATCATATGCTTCGCATGGATTTAAAGCTAACTCGTTTGTTTCGCATGCAGTTGAAGCTAAATCATGTATATCACAGGTATTTGATGCTAAAACATTTGTTTCGCATGGTTTCGAAGATAAGCTTTCTACTTCGGATTGATTTGAAGCTAAATCATATGTTTCGCATGGATTTGAATCTAACTCGTTTGTTTGGCATGCAGTTGAAGCTAAGTCATGTATAAAACAAGTATTTGAAGCTAAACCATTTGTTTCGCATGGATTTGAAGCAAAGCCTTCTACTTCGCATTGATTTGGAGTTGAATCATGTGTTTCGCATGGATATAATGCTAACTCGTATGTTTCGCATACAGTTGAAGCTAAATCATGTATATCACAAGTATTTGAATATGAAACATTTGATTAGCATGGATTCGAAGATCACCCTTCTTCTTCGCATTGATTTGAAGCTAAATCATGTGTTTCGCATGGATTTGAAGCTAACTCGTTTGTTTCGCATACAGTAGAAGCTAAATCATGTATATCACAAGTATTTGAAGCTAAACCATTTGTTTCGCATGGATTCGAACATCAGCCTTCTGCTTCGCATTGATTTGATGTTAAATCATACGTTTCGCATGGATTTGAAGCTAACTCGTTTGTTTCGCATGCTGTTGAAGCTAAATCAAGTATATCACAAGTGTTTGAAGCTAAACCATTTGATTCGCACGGATTTGATCATAACCCTTCTTGTTTGCATTGATTTGAATTTAAAGCATGTGTTTCGCATGGATTTGAAGCTAACTCGTTTGTTTCGCATGCAGTTGAAGATAAGTCATGCATATCACAAGTATTTGAAGATAAATCATTTGATTCCCATGGATTTGAAGCTATGTATTCTACTTCGCATTGATTTGGAGCTAAATCATGTGTTTTGCATGGATTTGAATCTAACGCCTTTGGGTCGCCTGCAGTTGAGGCTGACTCATGTATATTCCAAGTATTTGAAGCTAATCAATTTGTTTCGCTTGGATCCGAAGATAAGCCTTCTACCTCGCATTGATTTTAATCTAAATCATATGCTTCGCATGGATTTAAAGCTAACTCGTTTGTTTCGCATGCAGTTGAAGCTAAATCATGTATATCACAGGTATTTGATGCTAAAACATTTGTTTCGCATGGTTTCGAAGATAAGCTTTCTACTTCGGATTGATTTGAAGCTAAATCATATGTTTCGCATGGATTTGAATCTAACTCGTTTGTTTCGCATGCAGTTGAAGCTAAGTCATGTATAAAACAAGTATTTGAAGCTAAACCATTTGTTTCGCATGGATTTGAAGCAAAGCCTTCTACTTCGCATTGATTTGGAGTTGAATCATGTGTTTCGCATGGATATAATGCTAACTCGTATGTTTCGCATACAGTTGAAGCTAAATCATGTATATCACAAGTATTTGAATATGAAACATTTGATTAGCATGGATTCGAAGATCACCCTTCTTCTTCGCATTGATTTGAAGCTAAATCATGTGTTTCGCATGGATTTGAAGCTAACTCGTTTGTTTCGCATACAGTAGAAGCTAAATCATGTATATCACAAGTATTTGAAGCTAAACCATTTGTTTCGCATGGATTCGAACATCAGCCTTCTGCTTCGCATTGATTTGATGTTAAATCATACGTTTCGCATGGATTTGAAGCTAACTCGTTTGTTTCGCATGCTGTTGAAGCTAAATCAAGTATATCACAAGTGTTTGAAGCAAAACCATTTGATTCGCACGGATTTGATGATAACCCTTCTAGTTCGCATTGATTTGAATTTAAAGCATGTGTTTCGCATGGATTTGAAGCTAACTCGTTTGTTTCGCATTCAGTTGAAGATAAGTCATGCATATCACAAGTATTTGAAGCTAAACCGTTTGATTCGCATGGATTCGAAGATCACCCTTCTACTTCGCATTGATTTGAAGCTAACTCGTTTGTTTTGCATGCAGTGGAAGCTAAATCATGTATATCACAAGTATTTGATGCTAAACCATTTGATTCGCACGGATTTGATGATAACCCTCCTACCTCGCATTGATTTGATGCTAAATCATGTGTTTCGCATGGATTTGAAGCTAACTCGTTTATATCGCATGCAGTTGAAGCTAAATCATGTATATCACAAGTATTTGAAGCTAAAACATTTGATTCGCATTGATTTGAAACTCAGCATTCTACTTCGCATTGATTTGAAGCTAAATCATGTGTTCCGCTTGGATTTTAAGCTAACTCGTTTGTTTCGCATGCAGTTGAAGCTAAATCATGTATATCACAAGTGTTTGAAGCTAAACCGTTTGATTCGCATGGATTTGAAGATCTGCCTTCTACTTCGCATTGATTTGAAGCTAAATCATGTGTTTCGCATGGATTTAAAGCTAAATCGTTTGTTTCGCATGCAGTTGAAGCTAAATCATGTATATCACAAGTGTTTGAAGCTAAACCGTTTGATTCGCATGGATTTGAAGCTATGCCTTCTACTTCGCATTGATTTGGAGCTAAATCATGTGTTTCGCATGGATTTAAAGCTAACTCGTTTGTTTCGCATGCAGTTGAAGCTAAATCATGTATATCACAAGTGTTTGAAGCTAAACCGTTTGATTCGCATGGATTTGAAGATCTGCCTTCTACTTCGCATTGATTTGGAGCTAAATCGTGTGTTTCGCATGGATTTAAAGCTAAATCGTTTGTTTCGCATGCTGTTGAAGCTAAATCATGTATATCACAAGTATTTGAATATGAACCATTTGATTAGCATGGATTCGAAGATCACCCTTCTTCTTCGCATTGATTTGAAGCTAAATCATGTGTTTCGCATGGATTTGAAGCTAACTCGTTTGTTTCGCATGCAGTAGAAGCTAAATCATGTATATCACAAGTATTTGAAGCTAAACCATTTGTTTCGCATGAATTCGAACATCAGCCTTCTGCTTCGCATTTATTTGATGTTAAACCATATGTTTCGCATGGATTTGATGCTAACTCGTTTGTTTCGCATGCTATTGAAGCTAAATCAAGTGTATCACAAGTATTTGAAGCAAAACCATTTGATTCGCACGGATTTGATGATAACCCTTCTAGTTCGCATTGATTTGAATTTAAAGCATGTGTTTCGCATTGATTTGAAGCTAACTCATTGTTTCGCATGCAGTTGAAGATAAGTCATGCATATCACAAGTATTTGAAGCTAAACGATTTGTTTCGCATGGATTTGAAGATAAGCCCTATACATCGCATTGATTTGCAGCTAAATCATGTGTTTCGTATGGATTTGAAGTCAACTCGATTGTTTCGCATGCAGTTGAAGCTAAATTATGTATATCACAAGCATTTGAAGCTAAACAATTTGTTTCGCATGGATTTAAAGCTGAGCATTCTTCTTCACATTGACTTGATGCTATATCATATTTTCGGTTGGATTTGAAGCTAGCTCGTTTGTTTCGCATGCACTTGAAGCTGAACCATGTATATCACAAGTATTTGAAGCTAAACCGTTTGATAGGCATGGATTTGAAGCTAAACGTTCTACTTCGCATTAAATTGAATCTAAATCATGTGTTTCGCATGGATTTGAAGCTAACTCGTTTGTTTTGCATGCACTTGAAGCTGAACCATGTATATCACAAGTATTTGATGCTAAACAGTTTGATTGACATGTATTTGAAGCTACGACTTCTACTTCGCATTAAATTGAAGCTAAATCATGTGTTTCGCATGGATTAGAAGCTAACTCGTTTGTTTCGCATGCTGTTGAAACTAAATCATGTATATCACAAGTATTTGAAGCTAAATCATGTGTTTCGCATGAATTTGAAGCAAAGCCTTCTACTCCGCATTGATTTGGACTTAAGTCATGTGTTTCGCATGGATTTAAATCTAACTCGTTTGTTTCGCATGCAGTTGAAGATAAGTAATGCATATCACAAGTATTTGAAGATAAACCATTTGACTCCCATGGATTTGAAGCTATGCCTTCTACTTCGCATTGATTTGGAGCTAAATCACGTGTTTCGCATGGATTTAAAGCTAACTCGTTTGTTTCGGATGCACTTGCATATAAATCAAGTATATCACAAGTATTTGAATCTAAACCTTTGTTTCGCATGGATTCGAACATCAGCCTTCTGCTTCGCATTGATTTGGACCTAAATCATGTGTTTCGCATGCATTTGAAGCTAACTCGTTTATTTCGCATGCAGTTGAAGCTAAATCATGTATATCACAATTGTTTGAAGCTAAATCATTTGTTTCGCATGGATTCGAAGATAACCGTTCTACTTCGCATTGATTTGAAGCTAAATCATGTGTTTCGCATGGATTTGAAGCTAACTCGTTTGTTTCGCATGCAGTTGAAGATAACTAATGCATATCACAAGTATTTGAAGATAAACCATTTGATTCCCATGGATTTGAAGCTATGCCTTCTACTTCGCATTGATTTGGAGCTAAATCACGTGTTTCGCATGGATTTAAAGCTAACTCGTTTGTTTCGCATGCACTTGCATATAAATCATGTATATCACAATTGTTTGAAGCTAAATCATTTGTTTCGCATGGATTCGAAGATAATCCTTCTATTTCGCATTGATTTGAAGCTAAATCATATGTTTCGCATGGATTTGAATCTAACTCGTTTGTTTCGCATGCAGTTGAAGCTAAGTCATGTATAAAACAAGTATTTGAAGCTAAACCATTTGTTTCGCATGGATTTGAAGCTAAGCCTTCAACTTCGCGTTGACTTGATGCTAAATCATGTTGTTCGCTTGGATTTGATGCTAACTCGTTTGTTTCGCATGCAGTTGAATCTAAATCATGTATATCACCAGTATTTGAAGTTAAACCATTTGTTTCGCATGGATTTGAAGATAAGCCTTCTGTTTCGCGTTGATTAGAAGCTAAGTTATGTGTTTCGCTTCGATTTGAAGCTAACGCGTTTGTTTCGCCTGCAGTTGAGTCTGACACATATATGTCCCAAGTATTTGAAACTAATCAATTTGTTTCGCATGGATCCGAAGATAAGCCTTCTACTTCGCATTGATTTTAATCTAAATCATATGTTTCGCTTGGATTTAAAGCTAACTCGTTTGTTTCGCATGCAGTTGAAGCTAAATCATGTATATCACAAGTATTTGAAGCTGAACCATTTGTTTCGCATGAATATTAGGATAAACCATGTGTTTCGAATGAATTTGAAGCTAAATCATGTGTTTTGCATAGATTTGAAGCTAACTCGTTTGTTTCGCATGCAGTTGAAGTTAATTCATGCATATCACAGGTATTTGAAGCTAAACCATTTTTTCGCATGGATTCGAAGATAAGCCGTCTACTTCGTGTTGATTTGAAACCAAATCAAGTGGTTCGCATAGATTTGAAGTTAAGCATTCTACTTCGCATTGATTTGAAGCTTATTCATGAGTTTCGCTTGAATTTGAAGCTAAGCCTTCTACGTCGCATTGATTTGGAGTTGAATCATGTGTTTCGCATGGATTTAAAGCTAACTCGTATGTTTCGCATGCAGTTGAAGCTAAATCATGTATATCACAAGTATTTGAAGCTAAACCATTTGTTTCGCATGGATTCGAACATCAGCCTTCTGCTTCGCATTGATTTGATGTTAAATCATACGTTTCGCATGGATTTGAAGCTAACTCGTTTGTTTCGCATGCTGTTGAAGCGAAATCAAGTATATCACAAGTATTTGAAGCAAAACCATTTGATTCGCACGGATGTGATGATAACCCTTCTAGTTCGCATTGATTTGAATTTAAAGTATGTGTTTCGCATGGATTTGAAGCTAACTCGTTTGTTTCGCATGCAGTTGAAGATAAGTCATGAATATCACAAGTATTTGAAGATAAACCATTTGATTCCCATGGATTTGAAGCTATGCCTTCTACTTCGCATTGATTTGGAGCTAAATCATGTGTTTGGCATGGATTTAAAGCTAACTCGTATGTTTCGCATGCAGTTGAAGCTAAATCATGTATATCACAAGTGTTTGAAGCTAAAGCATTTGATTCGCATGGATTCGAAGATAACCCCTCTACTTCGCATTGGTTTGAAGCTAAATCATGTGTTTTGCATGGATTTGAATCTAACGCCTTTGGGTCGCCTGCAGTTGAGGCTGACTCATGTATATTCCAAGTATTTGAAGCTAATCAATTTGTTTCGCTTGGATCCGAAGATAAGCCTTCTACTTCGCATTGATTTTAATCTAAATCATATGCTTCGCATGGATTTAAAGCTAACTCGTTTGTTTCGCATGCAGTTGAAGCTAAATCATGTATATCACAGGTATTTGATGCTAAAACATTTGTTTCGCATGGTTTCGAAGATAAGCTTTCTACTTCGGATTGATTTGAAGCTAAATCATATGTTTCGCATGGATTTGAATCTAACTCGTTTGTTTCGCATGCAGTTGAAGCTAAGTCATGTATAAAACAAGTATTTGAAGCTAAACCATTTGTTTCGCATGGATTTGAAGCAAAGCCTTCTACTTCGCATTGATTTGGAGTTGAATCATGTGTTTCGCATGGATATAATGCTAACTCGTATGTTTCGCATACAGTTGAAGCTAAATCATGTATATCACAAGTATTTGAATATGAAACATTTGATTAGCATGGATTCGAAGATCACCCTTCTTCTTCGCATTGATTTGAAGCTAAATCATGTGTTTCGCATGGATTTGAAGCTAACTCGTTTGTTTCGCATACAGTAGAAGCTAAATCATGTATATCACAAGTATTTGAAGCTAAACCATTTGTTTCGCATGGATTCGAACATCAGCCTTCTGCTTCGCATTGATTTGATGTTAAATCATACGTTTCGCATGGATTTGAAGCTAACTCGTTTGTTTCGCATGCTGTTGAAGCTAAATCAAGTATATCACAAGTGTTTGAAGCTAAACCATTTGATTCGCACGGATTTGATCATAACCCTTCTTGTTTGCATTGATTTGAATTTAAAGCATGTGTTTCGCATGGATTTGAAGCTAACTCGTTTGTTTCGCATGCAGTTGAAGATAAGTCATGCATATCACAAGTATTTGAAGATAAATCATTTGATTCCCATGGATTTGAAGCTATGTATTCTACTTCGCATTGATTTGGAGCTAAATCATGTGTTGCGCTTGGATTTGAAGCTAACACGTTTGTTTCGCATGCTGTTGAAGCTAAATCATGTATATCACAAGTGTTTGAAGCTAAACCATTTGTTTCACATGGATTCGAAGATAACCCTTCTACTTCGCATTGGTTTGAAGCTAAATCATGTGTTTCGCATGGATTTGAAGCAAGGCCTTCTACTTCGCATTGATTTGGATCTAAATCATGTGTTTCGCATGGATCTAAAGCTAACTCGTTTGTTTCGCATGCAGTTGAATCTAAATCATGTATATCACAATTTGTTTGAAGCTAAACCGTTTGATTCGCATGGATTTGAAGATCTGCCTTCTAATTCGCATTGATTTGAAGCTAAATCATGTGTTGCGCATGGATTAGAAGCTAACTCGTTTGTTTCGCATGCAGTTGAAGCTAAATCATGTATATCACAAGTATTTGAAGCTAAACCATTTTATTCCCATGGATTTGAAGCTATGCTTTCTACTTCGCATTGATTTGATGTTAAATCATATGTCTCGCATGGATTTGAAGCTATCTCGTTTGTTTCGCATGCACTTGAATATAAATCAAGTATATCACAAGTATTTGGACCTAAACCTTTGTTTCGCATGGATTCGAACATCAGCCTTCTGCTTCGCATTGATTTGGACCTAAATCATGTGTTTCGCATGGATTTGAAGCAAAGCCTTCTACTTCGCATTGATTTGGAGTTAAATCATGTGTTTCGCATGGAATTAAAGCTAACTCGTTGTTTCGCATGCAGTTGAAGCTAAATCATGTATATCACAAGTGTTTGAAGCTAAACCATTTGTTTCGCATGGATTCGAAGATAACCCTTCTACTTCGCATTGACTTGAAGCTAAATCATGTGTTGCGCATGGATTAGAAGCTAACTCGTTTGTTTCGCATGCAGTTGAAGCTAAATCATGTATTTCACAAGTATTTGAAGCTAAACCATTTTATTCCCATGCATTTGAAGCTATGCCATCTACTTCGCATTGATTTGATGTTAAATCATATGTCTCGCATGGATTTGAAGCTATCTCGTTTGTTTCGCATGCAGTTGCATATAAATCAAGTATATCACAAGTATTTGAAGCTAAACCTTTGTTTCGCATGGATTCGTAGATAAGCCTTCTACTCCGCAACGATTTGAAGCTAAATCATGTGTTTCGCATGGTTTTTGAAGCTAACTCGTTTGTTTCGCATGCAGTTGAAGATAAGTCATGAATATCACAAGTATTTGAAGATAAACCATTTGATTCCCATGGATTTGAAGCTATGCCTTCTACTTCGCATTGATTTGGAGCTAAATCATGTGTTTGGCATGGATTTAAAGCTAACTCGTATGTTTCGCATGCAGTTGAAGCTAAATCATGTATATCACAAGTGTTTGAAGCTAAAGCATTTGATTCGCATGGATTCGAAGATAACCCATCTACTTCGCATTGGTTTGAAGCTAAATCATGTGTTTTGCATGGATTTGAATCTAACGCCTTTGGGTCGCCTGCAGTTGAGGCTGACTCATGTATATTCCAAGTATTTGAAGCTAATCAATTTGTTTCGCTTGGATCCGAAGATAAGCCTTCTACTTCGCATTGATTTTAATCTAAATCATATGCTTCGCATGGATTTAAAGCTAACTCGTTTGTTTCGCATGCAGTTGAAGCTAAATCATGTATATCACAGGTATTTGATGCTAAAACATTTGTTTCGCATGGTTTCGAAGATAAGCTTTCTACTTCGGATTGATTTGAAGCTAAATCATATGTTTCGCATGGATTTGAATCTAACTCGTTTGTTTCGCATGCAGTTGAAGCTAAGTCATGTATAAAACAAGTATTTGAAGCTAAACCATTTGTTTCGCATGGATTTGAAGCAAAGCCTTCTACTTCGCATTGATTTGGAGTTGAATCATGTGTTTCGCATGGATATAATGCTAACTCGTATGTTTCGCATACAGTTGAAGCTAAATCATGTATATCACAAGTATTTGAATATGAAACATTTGATTAGCATGGATTCGAAGATCACCCTTCTTCTTCGCATTGATTTGAAGCTAAATCATGTGTTTCGCATGGATTTGAAGCTAACTCGTTTGTTTCGCATACAGTAGAAGCTAAATCATGTATATCACAAGTATTTGAAGCTAAACCATTTGTTTCGCATGGATTCGAACATCAGCCTTCTGCTTCGCATTGATTTGATGTTAAATCATACGTTTCGCATGGATTTGAAGCTAACTCGTTTGTTTCGCATGCTGTTGAAGCTAAATCAAGTATATCACAAGTGTTTGAAGCTAAACCATTTGATTCGCACGGATTTGATCATAACCCTTCTTGTTTGCATTGATTTGAATTTAAAGCATGTGTTTCGCATGGATTTGAAGCTAACTCGTTTGTTTCGCATGCAGTTGAAGATAAGTCATGCATATCACAAGTATTTGAAGATAAATCATTTGATTCCCATGGATTTGAAGCTATGTATTCTACTTCGCATTGATTTGGAGCTAAATCATGTGTTGCGCTTGGATTTGAAGCTAACACGTTTGTTTCGCATGCTGTTGAAGCTAAATCATGTATATCACAAGTGTTTGAAGCTAAACCATTTGTTTCACATGGATTCGAAGATAACCCTTCTACTTCGCATTGGTTTGAAGCTAAATCATGTGTTTCGCATGGATTTGAAGCAAGGCCCTCTACTTCGCATTGATTTGGATCTAAATCATGTGTTTCGCATGGATCTAAAGCTAACTCGTTTGTTTCGCATGCAGTTGAATCTAAATCATGTATATCACAATTTGTTTGAAGCTAAACCGTTTGATTCGCATGGATTTGAAGATCTGCCTTCTAATTCGCATTGATTTGAAGCTAAATCATGTGTTGCGCATGGATTAGAAGCTAACTCGTTTGTTTCGCATGCAGTTGAAGCTAAATCATGTATATCACAAGTATTTGAAGCTAAACCATTTTATTCCCATGGATTTGAAGCTATGCCTTCTACTTCGCATTGATTTGATGTTAAATCATATGTCTCGCATGGATTTGAAGCTATCTCGTTTGTTTCGCATGCACTTGAATATAAATCAAGTATATCACAAGTATTTGGACCTAAACCTTTGTTTCGCATGGATTCGAACATCAGCCTTCTGCTTCGCATTGATTTGGACCTAAATCATGTGTTTCGCATGGATTTGAAGCAAAGCCTTCTACTTCGCATTGATTTGGAGTTAAATCATGTGTTTCGCATGGAATTAAAGCTAACTCGTTGTTTCGCATGCAGTTGAAGCTAAATCATGTATATCACAAGTGTTTGAAGCTAAACCATTTGTTTTGCATGGATTCGAAGATAATCCTTCTACTTCGCATTGATTTGAAGCTAAATCATGTGTTTCGTATGGATTTGACGCAAAGCCTTCTACTTCGCACTGATTTGGAGTTAAATCATGTGTTTCGCATGGATTTGAAGATAAGCCTCCTACTTCGCATTGATTTGATGCTAAATCATGTGTTTCGCATGGATCTAAAGCTAACTCGTTTGTTTCGCATGCAGTTGAATCTAAATCATGTATATCACAATTTGTTTGAAGCTAAACCGTTTGATTCGCATGGATTTGAAGATCTGCCTTCTAATTCGCATTGATTTGAAGCTAAATCATGTGTTGCGCATGGATTAGAAGCTAACTCGTTTGTTTCGCATGCAGTTGAAGCTAAATCATGTATTTCACAAGTATTTGAAGCTAAACCATTTTATTCCCATGCATTTGAAGCTATGCCATCTACTTCGCATTGATTTGATGTTAAATCATATGTCTCGCATGGATTTGAAGCTATCTCGTTTGTTTCGCATGCAGTTGCATATAAATCAAGTATATCACAAGTATTTGAAGCTAAACCTTTGTTTCGCATGGATTCGAACATCAGCCATCTGCTTCGCATTGATTTGGACCTAAATCATGTGTTTCGCATGGATTCGAAGCTAACTCGTTTATTTCGCAAGCAGTTGAAGCTAAATCATGTATATCACAATTGTTTGAAGCTAAATCATTTGTTTCGCATGGATTCGAAGATAACCCTTCTACTTCGCATTGATTTGAAGCTAAATCATGCGTTTCGCATGGATTTGAAGCAAAGCCTTCTACTTCGCATTGATTTGGAGTTAAATAATGTGTTTCGCATGGATTTAAAGCTAACTCGTTGTTGCGCAAGCAGTTGAAGCTAAATCATGTATATCACAAGTGTTTGAAGCTAAACCATTTGATTAGCATGGATTCGAAGATCACCCCCCTCCTTCGCATTGATTTGAAGATAATCATGTGTTTCGCATGGATTTAAAGCTAACTCGTTTGTTTCGCATGCAGTTGAAGCTAAATCATGTATATCACAATTGTTTGAAGCTAAATCATTTGTTTCGCATGCAGTTGAAGCTAAGTCATGTATATCACAAGTGTTTGAAGCTAAACCATTTGTTTCGCATGGATTCGAACATCAGCCTTCTGCTTCGCATTGATTTGATGTTAAATCATATGCTTCGCATGGATTTGAGACTAACTCGTTTGTTTCGCATGCTGTTGAAGCTAAATCATGTATATCACAAGTGTTTGAAGCTAAACCATTTGCTTCGCATGGATTCGAAGATAACCCTTCTACTTCGCATTGGTTTGAAGCTAAATCATTTGTTTCGCATGGATTTGAAGCTAACTCGTTTGTTTCGCATGCTGTTGAAACTAAATCATGTATATCACAAGTATTTGAAGCTAAATCATGTGTATCGCATGGATTTGAAGCAAAGCCTTCTACTCCGCATTGATTTGGAGTTAAGTCATGTGTTTCGCATGGATTTAAAGCTAACTCGTTGTTTCGCAAGCAGTTGAAGCTAAATCATGTATATCACAAGTGTTTGAAGCTAAACCATTTGTTTCGCATTGATTCAAAGATCATTCTTCCACTTCGCATTGATTTGAAGCTAAATCATGTGTTTCGCATGGATTTGAAGCTAACTCGTTTGTTTCGCATGCAGTTGATGCTGAATCATGTATATCACAAGTGTTTGAAGCTAAATCATTTGTTTCGCATGGATTCGAAGATAACCCTTCTACTTCGCATTGATTTGAAGCTAAATCATGTATATCACAAGTGTTTGAAGCTAAACCATTTGTTTCACATGGATTCGAAGATAACCCTTCTACTTCGCATTGGTTTGAAGCTAAATCATGTGTTTCGCATGGATTTGAAGCAAGGCCCTCTACTTCGCATTGATTTGGATCTAAATCATGTGTTTCGCATGGATCTAAAGCTAACTCGTTTGTTTCGCATGCAGTTGAATCTAAATCATGTATATCACAATTTGTTTGAAGCTAAACCGTTTGATTCGCATGGATTTGAAGATCTGCCTTCTAATTCGCATTGATTTGAAGCTAAATCATGTGTTGCGCATGGATTAGAAGCTAACTCGTTTGTTTCGCATGCAGTTGAAGCTAAATCATGTATATCACAAGTATTTGAAGCTAAACCATTTTATTCCCATGGATTTGAAGCTATGCCTTCTACTTCGCATTGATTTGATGTTAAATCATATGTCTCGCATGGATTTGAAGCTATCTCGTTTGTTTCGCATGCACTTGAATATAAATCAAGTATATCACAAGTATTTGGACCTAAACCTTTGTTTCGCATGGATTCGAACATCAGCCTTCTGCTTCGCATTGATTTGGACCTAAATCATGTGCTTCGCATGGATTTGAAGCAAAGCCTTCTACTTCGCATTGATTTGGAGTTAAATCATGTGTTTCGCATGGAATTAAAGCTAACTCGTTGTTTCGCATGCAGTTGAAGCTAAATCATGTATATCACAAGTGTTTGAAGCTAAACCATTTGTTTTGCATGGATTCGAAGATAATCCTTCTACTTCGCATTGATTTGAAGCTAAATCATGTGTTTCGTATGGATTTGACGCAAAGCCTTCTACTTCGCACTGATTTGGAGTTAAATCATGTGTTTCGCATGGATTTGAAGATAAGCCTCCTACTTCGCATTGATTTGATGCTAAATCATGTGTTTCGCATGGATCTAAAGCTAACTCGTTTGTTTCGCATGCAGTTGAATCTAAATCATGTATATCACAATTTGTTTGAAGCTAAACCGTTTGATTCGCATGGATTTGAAGATCTGCCTTCTAATTCGCATTGATTTGAAGCTAAATCATGTGTTGCGCATGGATTAGAAGCTAACTCGTTTGTTTCGCATGCAGTTGAAGCTAAATCATGTATTTCACAAGTATTTGAAGCTAAACCATTTTATTCCCATGCATTTGAAGCTATGCCATCTACTTCGCATTGATTTGATGTTAAATCATATGTCTCGCATGGATTTGAAGCTATCTCGTTTGTTTCGCATGCAGTTGCATATAAATCAAGTATATCACAAGTATTTGAAGCTAAACCTTTGTTTCGCATGGATTCGAACATCAGCCATCTGCTTCGCATTGATTTGGACCTAAATCATGTGTTTCGCATGGATTCGAAGCTAACTCGTTTATTTCGCAAGCAGTTGAAGCTAAATCATGTATATCACAATTGTTTGAAGCTAAATCATTTGTTTCGCATGGATTCGAAGATAACCCTTCTACTTCGCATTGATTTGAAGCTAAATCATGCGTTTCGCATGGATTTGAAGCAAAGCCTTCTACTTCGCATTGATTTGGAGTTAAATAATGTGTTTCGCATGGATTTAAAGCTAACTCGTTGTTGCGCAAGCAGTTGAAGCTAAATCATGTATATCACAAGTGTTTGAAGCTAAACCATTTGATTAGCATGGATTCGAAGATCACCCCCCTCCTTCGCATTGATTTGAAGATAATCATGTGTTTCGCATGGATTTAAAGCTAACTCGTTTGTTTCGCATGCAGTTGAAGCTAAATCATGTATATCACAATTGTTTGAAGCTAAATCATTTGTTTCGCATGCAGTTGAAGCTAAGTCATGTATATCACAAGTGTTTGAAGCTAAACCATTTGTTTCGCATGGATTCGAACATCAGCCTTCTGCTTCGCATTGATTTGATGTTAAATCATATGCTTCGCATGGATTTGAGACTAACTCGTTTGTTTCGCATGCTGTTGAAGCTAAATCATGTATATCACAAGTGTTTGAAGCTAAACCATTTGCTTCGCATGGATTCGAAGATAACCCTTCTACTTCGCATTGGTTTGAAGCTAAATCATTTGTTTCGCATGGATTTGAAGCTAACTCGTTTGTTTCGCATGCTGTTGAAACTAAATCATGTATATCACAAGTATTTGAAGCTAAATCATGTGTATCGCATGGATTTGAAGCAAAGCCTTCTACTCCGCATTGATTTGGAGTTAAGTCATGTGTTTCGCATGGATTTAAAGCTAACTCGTTGTTTCGCAAGCAGTTGAAGCTAAATCATGTATATCACAAGTGTTTGAAGCTAAACCATTTGTTTCGCATTGATTCAAAGATCATTCTTCCACTTCGCATTGATTTGAAGCTAAATCATGTGTTTCGCATGGATTTGAAGCTAACTCGTTTGTTTCGCATGCAGTTGATGCTGAATCATGTATATCACAAGTGTTTGAAGCTAAATCATTTGTTTCGCATGGATTCGAAGATAACCCTTCTACTTCGCATTGATTTGAAGCTAAATCATGTATATCACAAGTATTTGAAGCTAAACCATTTTATTCCCATGGATTTGAAGCTATGCCTTCTACTTCGCATTGATTTGAACATAAATCATGTGTTTCGCTTGGATTTGAGGCTAGCTTGTTTGTTTCGCATGCAGTTGAAGCTTAATCATGTATATCACAATTTGTTTGAAGCTAAACCATTTGTTTTGCATGGATTCGAAGATAATCGTTCTACTTCGCATTGATTTGAAGCTAAATCATGTGTTTCGCATGGATTTGAAGCTAACTCGTCTGTTTCGCACGCAGTTGAAGCTAAATCATGTATATCACAAGTATTTGAAGCAAAACCTTTGTTTTGCATGGATTCGAACATCAGCCTTCTGCTTCGCATTGATTTGGACCTAAATCATGTGTTTCGCATGGATTTGAAGCTAACTCGTTTATTTTGCATGCACTTGAAGCTGAACCATGTATATCACAAGTATTTGAAGCTAAACCGTTTGATTGGCATGGATTTGAAGCTAAGACTTCTACTTCGCATTAAATTGAAGCTAAATCATGTGTTTCGCATGGATTTGAAGCTAACACGTTTGTTTCGCATGCTGTTGATGCTGAATCATGTATATCACAAGTATTTGCGGCTAAACCATTTGTTTCGCATGGATTCGTAGATAAGCCTTCTACTTCGCATCGATTTGAAGCTAAATCACGTTTTTCGCATGGATTTGAAGCAAAGCCTTCTACTTCGCATTGATTTGAATATAATCATGTGTTTCGCAAGGATTTAAAGCTAACTCGTTTGTTTCGCATGCAGTTGATGCTAAATCATGTATATCACAAGTATTTGAAGCTAAACCATTTGTTTCGCATGGATTCGAACATCAGCCTTCTGTTTCGCATTGATTTGATGTTAAATCATATGTTTCGCATGGATTTGAAGCTAACTCGTTTGTTTCGCATGCTGTTGAAGCTAAATCAAGTATATGACAAGTATTTGAAGCAAAACCATTTGATTCGCACGGATTTGATGATAACCCATCTAGTTCGCATTGATTTGAATTTAAATCATGTGCTTCGCGTGGATTTGAAGCTAACTCGTTTCTTTCGCATGCAGTTGAAGATAAGTCATGCATACCACAAGTATCTGAAGATAAACCATTTTATTCCCATGGATTTGAAGCTATGCCTTCTACTTCGCATTGATTTGGAGCTAAATCATGTGTTTCGCATGGATTTAAAGCTAACTCGTTGTTTCGCATGCAGTTGAAGCTAAATCATGTATAACACAAGTGTTTGAAGCTAAACCATTTGTTTCGTATGGATTCGAAGATAACCCTTCTACTTTGCATTGATTTGAAGCTAAATCATGTGTTTCGCATGGATTTGAAGCAAAGCCTTCTACTTCGCATTGATTTGGAGTTAAATCATGTGTTTCGCATGGATTTTAGCTAACTCGTTGTTTCGCATGCAGTTGAAGCTAAATCATGTATATCACAAGTGTTTGAAGCTAAACCATTTGTTTCGCATGGATTCGAAGATAACCCTTCTACTTCGCATTGATTTGAAGGTAAATCATGTGTTGCGCATGGATTAGAAGCTAACTCGTTTGTTTCGCATGCAGTTGAAGCTAAATCATGTATATCACAAGTATTTGAAGCTAAACCATTTTATTCCCATGCATTTGAAGCTATGCCTTCTACTTCGCATTGATTTGATGTTAAGTCATATGTCTCGCATGGATTTGAAGCTATCTCGTTTGTTTCGCATGCACTTGAATATAAATCAAGTATATCACAAGTATTTGAAGCTAAACCTTTGTTTCGCATGGATTCGAACATCAGCCTTCTGCTTCGCATTGATTTGGACCTAAATCATGTGTTTCGCATGGATTTGAAGCTAACTCGTTTATTTCGCATGCACTTGAAGCTGAACCATGTATATCACAAGTATTTGAAGCTAAACCGTTTGATTGGCATGGATTTGAAGCTAAGCCTTCTACTTCGCATTAAATTGAAGCTAAATCATGTGTTTCGCATGGATTTGAAGCTAACACGTTTGTTTCGCATGCTGTTGAAGCTAAATCATGTATATCACAAGTATTTGAATCTAAACCATTTGATTCCCATGGATTTGAAGCTATGCCTTCTACTTCGCATTGATTTGGAGCTAAATCATGTGTTTCGCTTGGATTTGAAGCTAACTCGTTTGTTTCGCATGCTGTTGATGCTAAATCATGTATATCACAAGTATTTGAAGCTAAACCATTTGATTCCCATGGATTTGAAGCTATGCCTTCTACTTCGCATTGATTTGAAGATAATCATGTGTTTCGCATGTATTTGAAGCTAACTCGTTTGTTTCGCATACAGTTGAAGATAAGTAATGCATATCACAAGTATTTGAAGATAAACCATTTGATTCCCATGGATTTGAAGCTATGCATTCTTCTTCGCATTGATTTGAAGCTAAATCATGTATTTCGCATGGATTTGAAGCTAACTCGTTTGTTTCGCATGCTGTTGAAGCTGAATCATGTATATCACAAGTATTTGCAGCTAAACCATTTGTTTCGCATGGATTCGTAGATAAGCCTTCTACTCCGCAACGATTTGAAGCTAAATCATGTGTTTCGCATGGTTTTTGAAGCTAACTCGTTTGTTTCGCATGCAGTTGAAGCTAAATCATGTATATCACAAGTGTTTGAAGCTAAACCATTTATTTCGCATGGATTCGAAGATAACCCTTCTACTTCGCATTGATTTGAAGCTAAATCATGTGTTGCGCATGAATTAGAAGCTAACTCGTTTGTTTCGCATGCAGTTGAAGCTAAATCATGTATATCACAAGTGTTTGAAGCTAAACCATTTGTTTCGCATGGATTCGAAGATAACCCTACTACTTCGCATTGGTTTGAAGCTAAATCATTTGTTTCGCATGGATTTGAAGCTAACTCGTTTGTTTCGCATGCTGTTGAAACTAAATCATGTATATCACAAGTATTTGAAGCTAAACCATTTGATTTCCATGGATTTGTAGCTATGCCTTCTACTTCGCATTGATTTGGAGCTAAATCATGTGTTTCGCATGGATTTACAGATAACTCGTTTGTTTCGCATGCAGTTGAAGCTAAATCATGTATATCACAAGTGTTTGAAGCTAAACCATTTATTTCGCATGGATTCGAAGATAACCCTTCTACTTCGCATTGATTTGAAGCTAAATCATGTGTTGCGCATGAATTAGAAGCTAACTCGTTTGTTTCGCATGCAGTTGAAGCTAAATCATGTATATCACAAGTATTTGAAGCTAAACTATTTGTTTCGCATGGATTCGAACATCAGCCTTCTGTTTCGCATTGATTTGATGTTAAATCATATGTTTCGCATGGATTTGAAGCTAACTCGTTTGTTTCGCATGCTGTTGAAGCTAAATCAAGTATATGACAAGTATTTGAAGCAAAACCATTTGATTCGCACGGATTTGATGATAACCCATCTAGTTCGCATTGATTTGAATTTAAATCATGTGCTTCGCGTGGATTTGAAGCTAACTCGTTTCTTTCGCATGCAGTTGAAGATAAGTCATGCATACCACAAGTATTTGAAGATAAACCATTTTATTCCCATGGATTTGAAGCTATGCCTTCTACTTCGCATTGATTTGGAGCTAAATCATGTGTTTCGCATGGATTTAAAGCTAACTCGTTGTTTCGCATGCAGTTGAAGCTAAATCATGTATAACACAAGTGTTTGAAGCTAAACCATTTGTTTCGAATGGATTCAAAGATAACCCTTCTACTTCGCATTGATTTGAAGCTAAATCATGTGTTGCGCATGGATTTGAAACTAACTCGTTTGTTTCGCATGCAGTTGAAGCTAAATCATGTATATCACAAGTGTTTGAAGCTAAATCATTTGTTTCGCATTTATTCGAAGATAACCCTTCTACTTTGCATTGATTTGAAGCTAAATCATGTGTTTCGCATGGATTTGAAGCAAAGCCTTCTACTTCGCATTGATTTGGAGTTAAATCATGTGTTTCGCATGGATTTTAGCTAACTCGTTGTTTCGCATGCAGTTGAAGCTAAATCATGTATATCACAAGTGTTTGTAGCTAAACCATTTGTTTCGCATGGATTCGAAGATAACCCTTCTACTTCGCATTGATTTGAAGGTAAATCATGTGTTGCGCATGGATTAGAAGCTAACTCGTTTGTTTCGCATGCAGTTGAAGCTAAATCATGTATATCACAAGTATTTGAAGCTAAACCATTTTATTCCCATGCATTTGAAGCTATGCCTTCTACTTCGCATTGATTTGATGTTAAATCATATGTCTCGCATGGATTTGAAGCTATCTCGTTTGTTTCGCATGCACTTGAATATAAATCAAGTATATCACAAGTATTTGAAGCTAAACCTTTGTTTCGCATGGATTCGAACATCAGCCTTCTGCTTCGCATTGATTTGGACCTAAATCATGTGTTTCGCATGGATTTGAAGCTAACTCGTTTATTTCGCATGCACTTGAAGCTGAACCATGTATATCACAAGTATTTGAAGCTAAACCGTTTGATTGGCATGGATTTCAAGCTAAGCCTTCTACTTCGCATTAAATTGAAGCTAAATCATGTGTTTCGCATGGATTTGAAGCTGACGCGTTTGTTTCGCATGCTGTTGAAGCTAAATCATGTATATCACAAGTATTTGAATCTAAACCATTTGATTCCCATGGATTTGAAGCTATGCCTTCTACTTCGCATTGATTTGGAGCTGAATCATGTGTTTCGCTTGGATTTGAAGCTAACTCGTTTGTTTCGCATGCTGTTGATGCTAAATCATGTATATCACAAGTATTTGAAGCTAAACCATTTGATTCCCATGGATTTGAAGCTATGCCTTCTACTTCGCATTGATTTGAAGCTAACTCGTTTGTTTCGCTTGCTGTTGAAGCTAAATCATGTATATCACAAGTATTTGAATATGAACCATTTGATTAGCATGGATTCGAAGATCACCCCTATTCTTCGCATTGATTTGAAGCTAAATCATGTGTTTCGCATGGATTTGAAGCTAACTCGTTTGTTTCGCATGCAGTTGAAGCTAAATCATGTATATCACAAGTATTTGAAGCTAAACCATTTGTTTCGCATTGATTCAAAGATCATTCTTCCACTTCGCATTGATTTGAAGCTAAATCATGTGTTTCGCATGGATTTGAAGCTAACTCGTTTGTTTCGCATGCAGTTGAAGCTAAATCATGTATATCACAAGTGTTTGAAGCTAAATCATTTGTTTCGCATGGATTCGAAGATAACCCTTCTACTTCGCATTGATTTGAAGCTAAATCATGTGTTTCGCATGGATTTGAAGCAAAGCCTTCTACTTCGCATTGATTTGGAGTTAAATCATGTGTTTCGCATGGATTTAAAGCTAACTCGTTGTTTCGCAAGCAGTTGAAGCTAAATCATGTATAGCACAAGTGTTTGAAGCTAAACCATTTGATTAGCATGGATTCGAAGATCACCCCACTTCTTCGCATTGATTTGAAGATAATCATGTGTTTCGCATGTATTTGAAGCTAACTCGTTTGTTTCGCATACAGTTGAAGATAAGTAATGCATATCACAAGTATTTGAAGATAAACCATTTGATTCCCATGGATTTGAAGCTATGCATTCTTCTTCGCATTGATTTGAAGCTAAATCATGTATTTCGCATGGATTTGAAGCTAACTCGTTTGTTTCGCATGCTGTTGAAGCTAAATCATGTATATCACAAGTATTTGAATATGAACCATTTGATTAGCATGGATTCGAAGAACACCCCTCTTCTTCGCATTGATTTGAAGCTAAATCATGTGTTTCGCATGGATTGGAAGCTAACTCGTTTGTTTCGCATGCAGTTGAAGCTAAATCACGTATATCACAAGTATTTGAAGCTAAACCATTTGTTTCGCATTGATTCGAAGATCATTCTTCCACTTCGCATTGATTTGAAGCTAAATCATGTGTTTCGCATGGTTTAGAAAGCTAACTCGTTTGTTTCGCATGCTGTTGAAGCTGAATCATGTATATCACAAGTGTTTGAAGCTAAATCATTTGTTTCGCATGGATTCGAAGATAATCCTTCTTCTTCGCATTGGTTTGAAGCTAAATCATGTATATCACAAGTATTTGAAGCTAAACCAATTGATTTCCATGGATTTGTAGCTATGCCTTCTACTTCGCATTGATTTGGACCTAAATCATGTGTTTCGCATGGATTTAAAGCAAACTCGTTGTTTCGCATGCAGTTGAAGCTAAATCATGTATATCACAAGTGTTTGAAGCTAAACCATTTGTTTCGCATGGATTCGAAGATAACCCTTCTACTTCGCACTGATTTGAAGCTCAATCATGTGTTGCGCATGGATTAGAAGCTAACTCGTTTGTTTCGCATGCAGTTGAAGCTAAATCATGTATATCACAAGTATTTGAAGCTAAACCATTTTATTCACATGGATTTGAAGCTATGCCTTCTACTTCGCATTGATTTGATGTTAAATCATATGTCTCGCATGGATTTGAAGCTATCTCGTTTGTTTCGCATGCACTTGACTATAAATCAAGTATATCACAAGTATTTGAAGCTAAACCTTTGTTTCGCATGGATTCGAACATCAGCCTTCTGCTTCGCATTGATTTGGACCTAAATCATGTGTTTCGCATGGATTTGAAGCTAACTCGTTTATTTCGCATGCACTTGAAGCTAAATCATGTATATCACAATTTGTTTGAAGCTAAACCATTTGTTTTGCATGGATTCGAAGATAACCCTCCTACTTCGCATTGGTTTGAAGCTAAATCATTTGTTTCGCATGGATTTGAAGCTAACTCGTTTGTTTCGCATGCTGTTGAAACTAAATCATGTATATCACAAGTATTTGAAGCTAAACCATTTGATTTCCATGGATTTGTAGCTATGCCTTCTACTTCGCATTGATTTGGAGCTAAATCATGTGTTTCGCATGGATTTAAAGCTAACTCGTTGTTTCGCATGCAGTTGAAGCTAAATCATGTATATCACAAGTGTTTGAAGCTAAACCATTTGTTTCGCATGGATTCGAAGATAACCCTCCTACTTCGCACTGATTTGAAGCTAAATCATGTGTTGCGCATGGATTAGAAGCTAACTCGTTTGTTTCGCATGCAGTTGAAGCTAAATCATGTATATCAAAAGTATTTGAAGCTAAACCATTTTATTCCCATGCATTTGAAGCTATGCCTTCTACTTCGCATTGATTTGATGTTAAATCATATGTCTCGCATGGATTTGAAGCTATCTCGTTTGTTTCGCATGCACTTGAATATAAATCAAGTATATCACAAGTATTTGAAGCTAAACCTTTGTTTCGCATGGATTCGAACATCAGCCTTCTGCTTCGCATTGATTTGGACCTAAATCATGTGTTTCGCATGGATTTGAAGCTAACTCGTTTATTTCGCATGCACTTGAAGCTAAATCATGTATATCACAATTTGTTTGAAGCTAAACCATTTGTTTTGCATGGATTCGAAGATAATCCTTCTTCTTCGCATTGATTTGAAACTAAATCATGTGTTTCGCATGGATTTGAAGCTAACTCGTTTGTTTCGCATGCAGTTGATGCTGAATCATGTATATCACAAGTATTTGCAGCTAAACCATTTGTTTCGCATGGATTCGTAGATAAGCCTTCTACTCCGCAACGATTTGAAGCTAAATCATGTGTTTCGCATGGTTTTTGAAGCTAACTCGTTTGTTTCGCATGCAGTTGAAGCTAAATCATGTATATCACAAGTGTTTGAAGCTAAACCATTTATTTCGCATGGATTTGAAGCTATGCCTTCTACTTCGCATTGATTTGATGTTAAATCATATGTCTCGCATGGATTTGAAGCTATCTCGTTTGTTTCGCATGCACTTGAATATAAATCAAGTATATCACAAGTATTTGAAGCTAAACCTTTGTTTCGCATGGATTCGAAGATAACCCTACTACTTCGCATTGGTTTGAATCTAAATCATTTGTTTCGCATGGATTTGAAGCTAACTTGTTTGTTTCGCATGCTGTTGAAACTAAATCATGTATATCACAAGTATTTGAAGCTAAACCATTTGATTTCCATGGATTTGTAGCTATGCCTTCTACTTCGCATTGATTTGGAGCTAAATCATGTGTTTCGCATGGATTTACAGATAACTCGTTTGTTTCGCATGCTGCTGAAGCTAAATCATGTATATCACAAGTATTTGAATATGAACCATTTGATTAGCATGGATTCGAAGATCACCACTCTTCTTCGCATTGATTTGAAGATAATCATGTGTTTCGCAAGGATTTGAAGCTAACTCGTTTGTTTCGCATGCAGTTGAAGCTAAATCATGTATATAACAAGTGTTTGAAGCTAAATCATTTGTTTCGCATGGATTCGAAGATAACCCATCTACTTCGCATTGATTTGAAGCCAAATCATGTATTTCGCATGGATTTCAAGCAAAGCCTTCTACTTCGCATTGATTTGGAGTTAAATCATGTGTTTCGCATGGATTTAAAGCCAACTCGTTGTTTTGCATGCAGTTGAAGCTAAATCATGTATATCACAAGTGTTTGAAGCTAAACCATTTGTTTCGCATGGATTCGAAGATAACCCTTCTACTTCGCATTGATTTGAAGCTAAATCATGTGTTGCGCATGGATTAGAAGCTAACTCGTTTGTTTCGCATGCAGTTGAAGCTAAATCATGTATATCACAAGTATTTGAATCTAAACCATTTGTTTCCCATGGATTTGAAGCTATGCCTTCTACTTCGCATTGATTTGGAGCTAAATCATGTGTTTCGCATGGATTTGAAGCTAACTCGTTTGTTTCGCATGCTGTTGAAGCTAAATCATGTATATCACAAGTATTTGAAGCTAAACCATTTGTTTCGCATTGATTCAAAGATCAGTCTTCCACTTCGCATTGATTTGAAGCTAAATCATGTGTTTCGCATGGATTTGAAGATAACTCGTTTGTTTCGCATGCAGTTGATGCTGAATCATGTATATCACAAGTATTTGCGGCTAAACCATTTGTTTCGCATGGATTCGTAGATACGCCTTCTACTTCGCATCGATTTGAAGCTAAATCATGTTTTTCGCATGGATTTGAAGCAAAGCCTTCTACTTCGCATTGATTTGAAGATAATCATGTGTTTCGCAAGGATTTGAAGCTAACTCGTTTGTTTCGCATGCAGTTGATGCTAAATCATGTATATCAAAAGTATTTGAAGCTAAACCATTTGTTTCGCATGGATTCGAACATCAGCCTTCTGTTTCGCATTGATTTGATGTTAAATCATATGTTTCGCATGGATTTGAAGCTAACTCGTTTGTTTCGCATGCTGTTGAAGCTAAATCAAGTATATGACAAGTATTTGAAGCAAAACCATTTGATTCGCACGGATTTGATGATAACCCATCTAGTTCGCATTGATTTGAATTTAAATCATGTGCTTCGCGTGGATTTGAAGCTAACTCGTTTCTTTCGCATGCAGTTGAAGATAAGTCATGCATACCACAAGTATTTGAAGATAAACCATTTTATTCCCATGGATTTGAAGCTATGCCTTCCACTTCGCATTGATTTGAAGCTAAATCATGTGTTTCGCATGGTTTAGAAAGCTAACTCGTTTGTTTCGCATGCTGTTGAAGCTGAATCATGTATATCACAAGTGTTTGAAGCTAAATCATTTGTTTCGCATGGATTCGAAGATAATCCTTCTTCTTCGCATTGGTTTGAAGCTAAATCATGTATATCACAAGTATTTGAAGCTAAACCATTTGATTTCCATGGATTTGTAGCTATGCCTTCTACTTCGCATTGATTTGGACCTAAATCATGTGTTTCGCATGGATTTAAAGCAAACTCGTTGTTTCGCATGCAGTTGAAGCTAAATCATGTATATCACAAGTGTTTGAAGCTAAACCATTTGTTTCGCATGGATTCGAAGATAACCCTTCTACTTCGCACTGATTTGAAGCTCAATCATGTGTTGCGCATGGATTAGAAGCTAACTCGTTTGTTTCGCATGCAGTTGAAGCTAAATCATGTATATCACAAGTATTTGAAGCTAAACCATTTTATTCACATGGATTTGAAGCTATGCCTTCTACTTCGCATTGATTTGATGTTAAATCATATGTCTCGCATGGATTTGAAGCTATCTCGTTTGTTTCGCATGCACTTGACTATAAATCAAGTATATCACAAGTATTTGAAGCTAAACCTTTGTTTCGCATGGATTCGAACATCAGCCTTCTGCTTCGCATTGATTTGGACCTAAATCATGTGTTTCGCATGGATTTGAAGCTAACTCGTTTATTTCGCATGCACTTGAAGCTAAATCATGTATATCACAATTTGTTTGAAGCTAAACCATTTGTTTTGCATGGATTCGAAGATAACCCTTCTACTTCGCATTGGTTTGAAGCTAAATCATTTGTTTCGCATGGATTTGAAGCTAACTCGTTTGTTTCGCATGCTGTTGAAACTAAATCATGTATATCACAAGTATTTGAAGCTAAACCATTTGATTTCCATGGATTTGTAGCTATGCCTTCTACTTCGCATTGATTTGGAGCTAAATCATGTGTTTCGCATGGATTTAAAGCTAACTCGTTGTTTCGCATGCAGTTGAAGCTAAATCATGTATATCACAAGTGTTTGAAGCTAAACCATTTGTTTCGCATGGATTCGAAGATAACCCTCCTACTTCGCACTGATTTGAAGCTAAATCATGTGTTGCGCATGGATTAGAAGCTAACTCGTTTGTTTCGCATGCAGTTGAAGCTAAATCATGTATATCAAAAGTATTTGAAGCTAAACCATTTTATTCCCATGGATTTGAAGCTATGCCTTCTACTTCGCATTGATTTGATGTTAAATCATATGTCTCGCATGGATTTGAAGCTATCTCGTTTGTTTCGCATGCACTTGAATATAAATCAAGTATATCACAAGTATTTGAAGCTAAACCTTTGTTTCGCATGGATTCGAACATCAGCCTTCTGCTTCGCATTGATTTGGACCTAAATCATGTGTTTCGCATGGATTTGAAGCTAACTCGTTTATTTCGCATGCACTTGAAGCTAAATCATGTATATCACAATTTGTTTGAAGCTAAACCATTTGTTTTGCATGGATTCGAAGATAATCCTTCTTCTTCGCATTGATTTGAAACTAAATCATGTGTTTCGCATGGATTTGAAGCTAACTCGTTTGTTTCGCATGCAGTTGATGCTGAATCATGTATATCACAAGTATTTGCAGCTAAACCATTTGTTTCGCATGGATTCGTAGATAAGCCTTCTACTCCGCAACGATTTGAAGCTAAATCATGTGTTTCGCATGGTTTTTGAAGCTAACTCGTTTGTTTCGCATGTAGTTGAAGCTAAATCATGTATATCACAAGTGTTTGAAGCTAAACCATTTATTTCGCATGGATTTGAAGCTATGCCTTCTACTTCGCATTGATTTGATGTTAAATCATATGTCTCGCATGGATTTGAAGCTATCTCGTTTGTTTCGCATGCACTTGAATATAAATCAAGTATATCACAAGTATTTGAAGCTAAACCTTTGTTTCGCATGGATTCGAAGATAACCCTACTACTTCGCATTGGTTTGAATCTAAATCATTTGTTTCGCATGGATTTGAAGCTAACTTGTTTGTTTCGCATGCTGTTGAAACTAAATCATGTATATCACAAGTATTTGAAGCTAAACCATTTGATTTCCATGGATTTGTAGCTATGCCTTCTACTTCGCATTGATTTGGAGCTAAATCATGTGTTTCGCATGGATTTACAGATAACTCGTTTGTTTCGCATGCTGCTGAAGCTAAATCATGTATATCACAAGTATTTGAATATGAACCATTTGATTAGCATGGATTCGAAGATCACCACTCTTCTTCGCATTGATTTGAAGATAATCATGTGTTTCGCAAGGATTTGAAGCTAACTCGTTTGTTTCGCATGCAGTTGAAGCTAAATCATGTATATAACAAGTGTTTGAAGCTAAATCATTTGTTTCGCATGGATTCGAAGATAACCCATCTACTTCGCATTGATTTGAAGCCAAATCATGTATTTCGCATGGATTTCAAGCAAAGCCTTCTACTTCGCATTGATTTGGAGTTAAATCATGTGTTTCGCATGGATTTAAAGCCAACTCGTTGTTTCGCATGCAGTTGAAGCTAAATCATGTATATCACAAGTGTTTGAAGCTAAACCATTTGTTTCGCATGGATTCGAAGATAACCCTTCTACTTCGCATTGATTTGAAGCTAAATCATGTGTTGCGCATGGATTAGAAGCTAACTCGTTTGTTTCGCATGCAGTTGAAGCTAAATCATGTATATCACAAGTATTTGAATCTAAACCATTTGTTTCCCATGGATTTGAAGCTATGCCTTCTACTTCGCATTGATTTGGAGCTAAATCATGTGTTTCGCATGGATTTGAAGCTAACTCGTTTGTTTCGCATGCTGTTGAAGCTAAATCATGTATATCACAAGTATTTGAAGCTAAACCATTTGTTTCGCATTGATTCAAAGATCAGTCTTCCACTTCGCATTGATTTGAAGCTAAATCATGTGTTTCGCATGGATTTGAAGATAACTCGTTTGTTTCGCATGCAGTTGATGCTGAATCATGTATATCACAAGTATTTGCGGCTAAACCATTTGTTTCGCATGGATTCGTAGATAAGCCTTCTACTTCGCATCGATTTGAAGCTAAATCATGTTTTTCGCATGGATTTGAAGCAAAGCCTTCTACTTCGCATTGATTTGAAGATAATCATGTGTTTCGCAAGGATTTGAAGCTAACTCGTTTGTTTCGCATGCAGTTGATGCTAAATCATGTATATCAAAAGTATTTGAAGCTAAACCATTTGTTTCGCATGGATTCGAACATCAGCCTTCTGTTTCGCATTGATTTGATGTTAAATCATATGTTTCGCATGGATTTGAAGCTAACTCGTTTGTTTCGCATGCTGTTGAAGCTAAATCAAGTATATGACAAGTATTTGAAGCAAAACCATTTGATTCGCACGGATTTGATGATAACCCATCTAGTTCGCATTGATTTGAATTTAAATCATGTGCTTCGCGTGGATTTGAAGCTAACTCGTTTCTTTCGCATGCAGTTGAAGATAAGTCATGCATACCACAAGTATTTGAAGATAAACCATTTTATTCCCATGGATTTGAAGCTATGCCTTCTACTTCGCATTGATTTGGAGCTAAATCATGTGTTTCGCATGGATTTAAAGCTAACTCGTTGTTTCGCATGCAGTTGAAGCTAAATCATGTATAACACAAGTGATTGAAGCTAAACCATTTGTTTCGAATGGATTCAAAGATAACCCTTCTACTTCGCATTGATTTGAAGCTAAATCATGTGTTGCGCATGGATTTGAAACTAACTCATTTGTTTCGCATGCAGTTGAAGCTAAATCATGTATATCACAAGTGTTTGAAGCTAAATCATTTGTTTCGCATGGATTCGAAGATAACCCTTCTACTTTGCATTGATTTGAAGCTAAATCATGTGTTTCGCATGGATTTGAAGCAAAGCCTTCTACTTCGCATTGATTTGGAGTTAAATCATGTGTTTCGCATGGATTTTAGCTAACTCGTTGTTTCGCATGCAGTTGAAGCTAAATCATGTATATCACAAGTGTTTGAAGCTAAACCATTTGTTTCGCATGGATTCGAAGATAACCCTTCTACTTCGCATTGATTTGAAGTTAAATCATGTGTTGCGCATGGATTAGAAGCTAACTCGTTTGTTTCGCATGCAGTTGAAGCTAAATCATGTATATCACAAGTATTTGAAGCTAAACCATTTTATTCCCATGCATTTGAAGCTATGCCTTCTACTTCGCATTGATTTGATGTTAAATCATATGTCTCGCATGGATTTGAAGCTATCTCGTTTGTTTCGCATGCACTTGAATATAAATCAAGTATATCACAAGTATTTGAAGCTAAACCTTTGTTTCGCATGGATTCGAACATCAGCCTTCTCTTTCGCATTGATTTGGACCTAAATCATGTGTTTCGCATGGATTTGAAGCTAACTCGTTTATTTCGCATGCACTTGAAGCTGAACCATGTATATCACAAGTATTTGAAGCTAAACCGTTTGATTGGCATGGATTTGAAGCTAAGCCTTCTACTTCGCATTAAATTGAAGCTAAATCATGTGTTTCGCATGGATTTGAAGCTAACACGTTTGTTTCGCATGCTGTTGAAGCTAAATCATGTATATCACAAGTATTGGAATCTAAACCATTTGATTCCCATGGATTTGAAGCTATGCCTTCTACTTCGCATTGATTTGGAGCTAAATCATGTGTTTCGCATGGATTTGAAGCTAACTCGTTTGTTTCGCATGCTGTTGAAGCTGAATCATGTATATCACAAGTATTTGAAGCTAAACCATTTGTTTCGCATGGATTCGTAGATAAGCCTTCTACTTCGCATCGATTTGAAGCTAAATCATGTTTTTCGCATGGATTTGAAGCAAAGCCTTCTACTGCGCATTGATTTGAAGATAATCATGTGTTTCGCAAGGATTTGAAGCTAACTCGTTTGTTTCGCATGCAGTTGATGCTAAATCATGTATATCACAAGTATTTGAAGCTAAACCATTTGTTTCGCATGGATTCGAACGTCAGCCTTCTGCTTCGCATTGATTTGATGTTAAATCATATGTTTCGCATGCAGTTGAAGCTAAATCATGTATAACACAAGTGTTTGAAGCTAAACCATTTGTTTCGCATGGATTCAAAGATAATCCTTCTACTTCGCATTGATTTGAAGCTAAATCATTAGTTGCGCATGGATTTGAAGCTAACTCGATTGTTTCGCATGCAGTTGAAGCTAAATCATGTATATCACAAGTGTTTGAAGCTAAATCATTTGTTTCGCATGGATTCGAAGATAACCCTTCTACTTCGCATTGATTTGAAGCTAAATCATGTGTTTCGCATGGATTTGAAGCAAAGCCTTCTACTTCGCAATGATTTGGAGTTAAATCATGTGTTTCGCATGGATTTAAAGCTAACTCGTTGTTTCGCAAGCAGCTGAAGCTAAATCATGTATATCACAAGTGTTTGAAGCTAAACCATTTGATTAGCATGGATTCGAAGATCACCCCTCTCCTTCGCATTGATTTGAAGATAATCATGTGTTTCGCATGGATTTGAAGCTAACTCGTTTGTTTCGCATGCAGTTGAAGCTAAATCATGTATATCACAAGTGTTTGTAGCTAAATCATTTGTTTCGCATGGATTCGAAGATAACCCTTCTACTTCGCATTGATTTGAAGCTAAATCATGTGTTTCGCATGGATATGAAGCAAAGCCTTCTACTTCGCATTGATTTGGAGTTAAATCATGTGTTTCGCATGGATTTAAAGCTAACTCGTTGTTTCGCAAGCAGTTGAAGCTAAATCATGTATAGCACAAGTGTTTGAATATGAACCATTTGATTAGCATGGATTCGAAGATCACCCCTCTTCTTCGCATTGATTTGAAGCTAAATCATGTGTGTCGCATGGATTTGAAGCTAACTCGTTTGTTTCGCATGCAGTTGAAGCTAAATCATGTATATCACAAGTGTTTGAAGCTAAATCATTTGTTTCGCATGGATTCGAACATAACCCTTCTACTTCGCATTGATTTGAAGCTAAATCATGTGTTTCGCATGGATTTGAAGCAAAGCCTTCTACTTCGCAATGATTTGGAGTTAAATCATGTGTTTCGCATGGATTTAAAGCTAACTCGTTGTTTCGCAAGCAGTTGAAGCTAAATCATGTATATCACAAGTGTTTGAAGCTAAACCATTTGATTAGCATGGATTCGAAGATCAGCCCACTTCTTCGCATTGATTTGAAGATAATCATGTGTTTCGCATGTATTTGAAGCTAACTCGATTGTTTCGCATGCTGTTGAAGCTAAATCATGTATATCACAAGTGTTTCAAGCTAAATCATTTGTTTCGCATGAATTCGAAGATAACCCTTCTACTTCGCATTGATTTGAAGCTAAATCATGTTTTTCGCATGGATTTGAAGCAAAGCCTTCTACTTCGCATTGATTTGGAGTTAAATCATGTGTTTCGCGTGGATTTAAAGCTAAATCGTTGTTTCGCATGCAGTTGAAGCTAAATCATGTATATCACAAGTGTTTGAAGCTAAACCATTTGTTTCGCATGGATTCGTAGATAAGCCTTCTACTTCGCATCGATTTGAAGCTAAATCATGTGTTTCGCAAGGATTTAAAGCTAACTCGTTTGTTTCGCATGCAGTTGATGCTAAATCATGTATATCACAAGTATTTGAAGCTAAACCATTTGTTTCGCATGGATTCGAACATCAGCCTTCTGTTTCGCATTGATTTGATGTTAAATCATATGTTTCGCATGGATTTGAAGCTAACTCGTTTGTTTCGCATGCTGTTGAAGCTAAATCAAGTATATGACAAGTATTTGAAGCAAAACCATTTGATTCGCACGGATTTGATGATAACCCATCTAGTTCGCATTGATTTGAATTTAAATCATGTGCTTCGCGTGGATTTGAAGCTAACTCGTTTCTTTCGCATGCAGTTGAAGATAAGTCATGCATACCACAAGTATCTGAAGATAAACCATTTTATTCCCATGGATTTGAAGCTATGCCTTCTACTTCGCATTGATTTGGAGCTAAATCATGTGTTTCGCATGGATTTAAAGCTAACTCGTTGTTTCGCATGCAGTTGAAGCTAAATCATGTATAACACAAGTGTTTGAAGCTAAACCATTTGTTTCGTATGGATTCGAAGATAACCCTTCTACTTTGCATTGATTTGAAGCTAAATCATGTGTTTCGCATGGATTTGAAGCAAAGCCTTCTACTTCGCATTGATTTGGAGTTAAATCATGTGTTTCGCATGGATTTTAGCTAACTCGTTGTTTCGCATGCAGTTGAAGCTAAATCATGTATATCACAAGTGTTTGAAGCTAAACCATTTGTTTCGCATGGATTCGAAGATAACCCTTCTACTTCGCATTGATTTGAAGGTAAATCATGTGTTGCGCATGGATTAGAAGCTAACTCGTTTGTTTCGCATGCAGTTGAAGCTAAATCATGTATATCACAAGTATTTGAAGCTAAACCATTTTATTCCCATGCATTTGAAGCTATGCCTTCTACTTCGCATTGATTTGATGTTAAGTCATATGTCTCGCATGGATTTGAAGCTATCTCGTTTGTTTCGCATGCACTTGAATATAAATCAAGTATATCACAAGTATTTGAAGCTAAACCTTTGTTTCGCATGGATTCGAACATCAGCCTTCTGCTTCGCATTGATTTGGACCTAAATCATGTGTTTCGCATGGATTTGAAGCTAACTCGTTTATTTCGCATGCACTTGAAGCTGAACCATGTATATCACAAGTATTTGAAGCTAAACCGTTTGATTGGCATGGATTTGAAGCTAAGCCTTCTACTTCGCATTAAATTGAAGCTAAATCATGTGTTTCGCATGGATTTGAAGCTAACACGTTTGTTTCGCATGCTGTTGAAGCTAAATCATGTATATCACAAGTATTTGAATCTAAACCATTTGATTCCCATGGATTTGAAGCTATGCCTTCTACTTCGCATTGATTTGGAGCTAAATCATGTGTTTCGCTTGGATTTGAAGCTAACTCGTTTGTTTCGCATGCTGTTGATGCTAAATCATGTATATCACAAGTATTTGAAGCTAAACCATTTGATTCCCATGGATTTGAAGCTATGCCTTCTACTTCGCATTGATTTGAAGATAATCATGTGTTTCGCATGTATTTGAAGCTAACTCGTTTGTTTCGCATACAGTTGAAGATAAGTAATGCATATCACAAGTATTTGAAGATAAACCATTTGATTCCCATGGATTTGAAGCTATGCATTCTTCTTCGCATTGATTTGAAGCTAAATCATGTATTTCGCATGGATTTGAAGCTAACTCGTTTGTTTCGCATGCTGTTGAAGCTGAATCATGTATATCACAAGTATTTGCAGCTAAACCATTTGTTTCGCATGGATTCGTAGATAAGCCTTCTACTCCGCAACGATTTGAAGCTAAATCATGTGTTTCGCATGGTTTTTGAAGCTAACTCGTTTGTTTCGCATGCAGTTGAAGCTAAATCATGTATATCACAAGTGTTTGAAGCTAAACCATTTATTTCGCATGGATTCGAAGATAACCCTTCTACTTCGCATTGATTTGAAGCTAAATCATGTGTTGCGCATGAATTAGAAGCTAACTCGTTTGTTTCGCATGCAGTTGAAGCTAAATCATGTATATCACAAGTGTTTGAAGCTAAACCATTTGTTTCGCATGGATTCGAAGATAACCCTACTACTTCGCATTGGTTTGAAGCTAAATCATTTGTTTCGCATGGATTTGAAGCTAACTCGTTTGTTTCGCATGCTGTTGAAACTAAATCATGTATATCACAAGTATTTGAAGCTAAACCATTTGATTTCCATGGATTTGTAGCTATGCCTTCTACTTCGCATTGATTTGGAGCTAAATCATGTGTTTCGCATGGATTTACAGATAACTCGTTTGTTTCGCATGCAGTTGAAGCTAAATCATGTATATCACAAGTGTTTGAAGCTAAACCATTTATTTCGCATGGATTCGAAGATAACCCTTCTACTTCGCATTGATTTGAAGCTAAATCATGTGTTGCGCATGAATTAGAAGCTAACTCGTTTGTTTCGCATGCAGTTGAAGCTAAATCATGTATATCACAAGTATTTGAAGCTAAACTATTTGTTTCGCATGGATTCGAACATCAGCCTTCTGTTTCGCATTGATTTGATGTTAAATCATATGTTTCGCATGGATTTGAAGCTAACTCGTTTGTTTCGCATGCTGTTGAAGCTAAATCAAGTATATGACAAGTATTTGAAGCAAAACCATTTGATTCGCACGGATTTGATGATAACCCATCTAGTTCGCATTGATTTGAATTTAAATCATGTGCTTCGCGTGGATTTGAAGCTAACTCGTTTCTTTCGCATGCAGTTGAAGATAAGTCATGCATACCACAAGTATTTGAAGATAAACCATTTTATTCCCATGGATTTGAAGCTATGCCTTCTACTTCGCATTGATTTGGAGCTAAATCATGTGTTTCGCATGGATTTAAAGCTAACTCGTTGTTTCGCATGCAGTTGAAGCTAAATCATGTATAACACAAGTGTTTGAAGCTAAACCATTTGTTTCGAATGGATTCAAAGATAACCCTTCTACTTCGCATTGATTTGAAGCTAAATCATGTGTTGCGCATGGATTTGAAACTAACTCGTTTGTTTCGCATGCAGTTGAAGCTAAATCATGTATATCACAAGTGTTTGAAGCTAAATCATTTGTTTCGCATTTATTCGAAGATAACCCTTCTACTTTGCATTGATTTGAAGCTAAATCATGTGTTTCGCATGGATTTGAAGCAAAGCCTTCTACTTCGCATTGATTTGGAGTTAAATCATGTGTTTCGCATGGATTTTAGCTAACTCGTTGTTTCGCATGCAGTTGAAGCTAAATCATGTATATCACAAGTGTTTGTAGCTAAACCATTTGTTTCGCATGGATTCGAAGATAACCCTTCTACTTCGCATTGATTTGAAGGTAAATCATGTGTTGCGCATGGATTAGAAGCTAACTCGTTTGTTTCGCATGCAGTTGAAGCTAAATCATGTATATCACAAGTATTTGAAGCTAAACCATTTTATTCCCATGCATTTGAAGCTATGCCTTCTACTTCGCATTGATTTGATGTTAAATCATATGTCTCGCATGGATTTGAAGCTATCTCGTTTGTTTCGCATGCACTTGAATATAAATCAAGTATATCACAAGTATTTGAAGCTAAACCTTTGTTTCGCATGGATTCGAAC
Organism: Megalopta genalis; assembly: GCF_051020955.1. Lineage (NCBI taxonomy): Eukaryota > Metazoa > Arthropoda > Insecta > Hymenoptera > Halictidae > Megalopta > Megalopta genalis. The sequence goes on from NW_027476152.1 coordinate 488,440, forward strand.
ATCAGCCTTCTGCTTCGCATTGATTTGGACCTAAATCATGTGTTTCGCATGGATTTGAAGCTAACTCGTTTATTTCGCATGCACTTGAAGCTGAACCATGTATATCACAAGTATTTGAAGCTAAACCGTTTGATTGGCATGGATTTCAAGCTAAGCCTTCTACTTCGCATTAAATTGAAGCTAAATCATGTGTTTCGCATGGATTTGAAGCTGACGCGTTTGTTTCGCATGCTGTTGAAGCTAAATCATGTATATCACAAGTATTTGAATCTAAACCATTTGATTCCCATGGATTTGAAGCTATGCCTTCTACTTCGCATTGATTTGGAGCTGAATCATGTGTTTCGCTTGGATTTGAAGCTAACTCGTTTGTTTCGCATGCTGTTGATGCTAAATCATGTATATCACAAGTATTTGAAGCTAAACCATTTGATTCCCATGGATTTGAAGCTATGCCTTCTACTTCGCATTGATTTGAAGCTAACTCGTTTGTTTCGCTTGCTGTTGAAGCTAAATCATGTATATCACAAGTATTTGAATATGAACCATTTGATTAGCATGGATTCGAAGATCACCCCTATTCTTCGCATTGATTTGAAGCTAAATCATGTGTTTCGCATGGATTTGAAGCTAACTCGTTTGTTTCGCATGCAGTTGAAGCTAAATCATGTATATCACAAGTATTTGAAGCTAAACCATTTGTTTCGCATTGATTCAAAGATCATTCTTCCACTTCGCATTGATTTGAAGCTAAATCATGTGTTTCGCATGGATTTGAAGCTAACTCGTTTGTTTCGCATGCAGTTGAAGCTAAATCATGTATATCACAAGTGTTTGAAGCTAAATCATTTGTTTCGCATGGATTCGAAGATAACCCTTCTACTTCGCATTGATTTGAAGCTAAATCATGTGTTTCGCATGGATTTGAAGCAAAGCCTTCTACTTCGCATTGATTTGGAGTTAAATCATGTGTTTCGCATGGATTTAAAGCTAACTCGTTGTTTCGCAAGCAGTTGAAGCTAAATCATGTATAGCACAAGTGTTTGAAGCTAAACCATTTGATTAGCATGGATTCGAAGATCACCCCACTTCTTCGCATTGATTTGAAGATAATCATGTGTTTCGCATGTATTTGAAGCTAACTCGTTTGTTTCGCATACAGTTGAAGATAAGTAATGCATATCACAAGTATTTGAAGATAAACCATTTGATTCCCATGGATTTGAAGCTATGCATTCTTCTTCGCATTGATTTGAAGCTAAATCATGTATTTCGCATGGATTTGAAGCTAACTCGTTTGTTTCGCATGCTGTTGAAGCTAAATCATGTATATCACAAGTATTTGAATATGAACCATTTGATTAGCATGGATTCGAAGAACACCCCTCTTCTTCGCATTGATTTGAAGCTAAATCATGTGTTTCGCATGGATTGGAAGCTAACTCGTTTGTTTCGCATGCAGTTGAAGCTAAATCACGTATATCACAAGTATTTGAAGCTAAACCATTTGTTTCGCATTGATTCGAAGATCATTCTTCCACTTCGCATTGATTTGAAGCTAAATCATGTGTTTCGCATGGTTTAGAAAGCTAACTCGTTTGTTTCGCATGCTGTTGAAGCTGAATCATGTATATCACAAGTGTTTGAAGCTAAATCATTTGTTTCGCATGGATTCGAAGATAATCCTTCTTCTTCGCATTGGTTTGAAGCTAAATCATGTATATCACAAGTATTTGAAGCTAAACCATTTGATTTCCATGGATTTGTAGCTATGCCTTCTACTTCGCATTGATTTGGACCTAAATCATGTGTTTCGCATGGATTTAAAGCAAACTCGTTGTTTCGCATGCAGTTGAAGCTAAATCATGTATATCACAAGTGTTTGAAGCTAAACCATTTGTTTCGCATGGATTCGAAGATAACCCTTCTACTTCGCACTGATTTGAAGCTCAATCATGTGTTGCGCATGGATTAGAAGCTAACTCGTTTGTTTCGCATGCAGTTGAAGCTAAATCATGTATATCACAAGTATTTGAAGCTAAACCATTTTATTCACATGGATTTGAAGCTATGCCTTCTACTTCGCATTGATTTGATGTTAAATCATATGTCTCGCATGGATTTGAAGCTATCTCGTTTGTTTCGCATGCACTTGACTATAAATCAAGTATATCACAAGTATTTGAAGCTAAACCTTTGTTTCGCATGGATTCGAACATCAGCCTTCTGCTTCGCATTGATTTGGACCTAAATCATGTGTTTCGCATGGATTTGAAGCTAACTCGTTTATTTCGCATGCACTTGAAGCTAAATCATGTATATCACAATTTGTTTGAAGCTAAACCATTTGTTTTGCATGGATTCGAAGATAACCCTCCTACTTCGCATTGGTTTGAAGCTAAATCATTTGTTTCGCATGGATTTGAAGCTAACTCGTTTGTTTCGCATGCTGTTGAAACTAAATCATGTATATCACAAGTATTTGAAGCTAAACCATTTGATTTCCATGGATTTGTAGCTATGCCTTCTACTTCGCATTGATTTGGAGCTAAATCATGTGTTTCGCATGGATTTAAAGCTAACTCGTTGTTTCGCATGCAGTTGAAGCTAAATCATGTATATCACAAGTGTTTGAAGCTAAACCATTTGTTTCGCATGGATTCGAAGATAACCCTCCTACTTCGCACTGATTTGAAGCTAAATCATGTGTTGCGCATGGATTAGAAGCTAACTCGTTTGTTTCGCATGCAGTTGAAGCTAAATCATGTATATCAAAAGTATTTGAAGCTAAACCATTTTATTCCCATGCATTTGAAGCTATGCCTTCTACTTCGCATTGATTTGATGTTAAATCATATGTCTCGCATGGATTTGAAGCTATCTCGTTTGTTTCGCATGCACTTGAATATAAATCAAGTATATCACAAGTATTTGAAGCTAAACCTTTGTTTCGCATGGATTCGAACATCAGCCTTCTGCTTCGCATTGATTTGGACCTAAATCATGTGTTTCGCATGGATTTGAAGCTAACTCGTTTATTTCGCATGCACTTGAAGCTAAATCATGTATATCACAATTTGTTTGAAGCTAAACCATTTGTTTTGCATGGATTCGAAGATAATCCTTCTTCTTCGCATTGATTTGAAACTAAATCATGTGTTTCGCATGGATTTGAAGCTAACTCGTTTGTTTCGCATGCAGTTGATGCTGAATCATGTATATCACAAGTATTTGCAGCTAAACCATTTGTTTCGCATGGATTCGTAGATAAGCCTTCTACTCCGCAACGATTTGAAGCTAAATCATGTGTTTCGCATGGTTTTTGAAGCTAACTCGTTTGTTTCGCATGCAGTTGAAGCTAAATCATGTATATCACAAGTGTTTGAAGCTAAACCATTTATTTCGCATGGATTTGAAGCTATGCCTTCTACTTCGCATTGATTTGATGTTAAATCATATGTCTCGCATGGATTTGAAGCTATCTCGTTTGTTTCGCATGCACTTGAATATAAATCAAGTATATCACAAGTATTTGAAGCTAAACCTTTGTTTCGCATGGATTCGAAGATAACCCTACTACTTCGCATTGGTTTGAATCTAAATCATTTGTTTCGCATGGATTTGAAGCTAACTTGTTTGTTTCGCATGCTGTTGAAACTAAATCATGTATATCACAAGTATTTGAAGCTAAACCATTTGATTTCCATGGATTTGTAGCTATGCCTTCTACTTCGCATTGATTTGGAGCTAAATCATGTGTTTCGCATGGATTTACAGATAACTCGTTTGTTTCGCATGCTGCTGAAGCTAAATCATGTATATCACAAGTATTTGAATATGAACCATTTGATTAGCATGGATTCGAAGATCACCACTCTTCTTCGCATTGATTTGAAGATAATCATGTGTTTCGCAAGGATTTGAAGCTAACTCGTTTGTTTCGCATGCAGTTGAAGCTAAATCATGTATATAACAAGTGTTTGAAGCTAAATCATTTGTTTCGCATGGATTCGAAGATAACCCATCTACTTCGCATTGATTTGAAGCCAAATCATGTATTTCGCATGGATTTCAAGCAAAGCCTTCTACTTCGCATTGATTTGGAGTTAAATCATGTGTTTCGCATGGATTTAAAGCCAACTCGTTGTTTTGCATGCAGTTGAAGCTAAATCATGTATATCACAAGTGTTTGAAGCTAAACCATTTGTTTCGCATGGATTCGAAGATAACCCTTCTACTTCGCATTGATTTGAAGCTAAATCATGTGTTGCGCATGGATTAGAAGCTAACTCGTTTGTTTCGCATGCAGTTGAAGCTAAATCATGTATATCACAAGTATTTGAATCTAAACCATTTGTTTCCCATGGATTTGAAGCTATGCCTTCTACTTCGCATTGATTTGGAGCTAAATCATGTGTTTCGCATGGATTTGAAGCTAACTCGTTTGTTTCGCATGCTGTTGAAGCTAAATCATGTATATCACAAGTATTTGAAGCTAAACCATTTGTTTCGCATTGATTCAAAGATCAGTCTTCCACTTCGCATTGATTTGAAGCTAAATCATGTGTTTCGCATGGATTTGAAGATAACTCGTTTGTTTCGCATGCAGTTGATGCTGAATCATGTATATCACAAGTATTTGCGGCTAAACCATTTGTTTCGCATGGATTCGTAGATACGCCTTCTACTTCGCATCGATTTGAAGCTAAATCATGTTTTTCGCATGGATTTGAAGCAAAGCCTTCTACTTCGCATTGATTTGAAGATAATCATGTGTTTCGCAAGGATTTGAAGCTAACTCGTTTGTTTCGCATGCAGTTGATGCTAAATCATGTATATCAAAAGTATTTGAAGCTAAACCATTTGTTTCGCATGGATTCGAACATCAGCCTTCTGTTTCGCATTGATTTGATGTTAAATCATATGTTTCGCATGGATTTGAAGCTAACTCGTTTGTTTCGCATGCTGTTGAAGCTAAATCAAGTATATGACAAGTATTTGAAGCAAAACCATTTGATTCGCACGGATTTGATGATAACCCATCTAGTTCGCATTGATTTGAATTTAAATCATGTGCTTCGCGTGGATTTGAAGCTAACTCGTTTCTTTCGCATGCAGTTGAAGATAAGTCATGCATACCACAAGTATTTGAAGATAAACCATTTTATTCCCATGGATTTGAAGCTATGCCTTCCACTTCGCATTGATTTGAAGCTAAATCATGTGTTTCGCATGGTTTAGAAAGCTAACTCGTTTGTTTCGCATGCTGTTGAAGCTGAATCATGTATATCACAAGTGTTTGAAGCTAAATCATTTGTTTCGCATGGATTCGAAGATAATCCTTCTTCTTCGCATTGGTTTGAAGCTAAATCATGTATATCACAAGTATTTGAAGCTAAACCATTTGATTTCCATGGATTTGTAGCTATGCCTTCTACTTCGCATTGATTTGGACCTAAATCATGTGTTTCGCATGGATTTAAAGCAAACTCGTTGTTTCGCATGCAGTTGAAGCTAAATCATGTATATCACAAGTGTTTGAAGCTAAACCATTTGTTTCGCATGGATTCGAAGATAACCCTTCTACTTCGCACTGATTTGAAGCTCAATCATGTGTTGCGCATGGATTAGAAGCTAACTCGTTTGTTTCGCATGCAGTTGAAGCTAAATCATGTATATCACAAGTATTTGAAGCTAAACCATTTTATTCACATGGATTTGAAGCTATGCCTTCTACTTCGCATTGATTTGATGTTAAATCATATGTCTCGCATGGATTTGAAGCTATCTCGTTTGTTTCGCATGCACTTGACTATAAATCAAGTATATCACAAGTATTTGAAGCTAAACCTTTGTTTCGCATGGATTCGAACATCAGCCTTCTGCTTCGCATTGATTTGGACCTAAATCATGTGTTTCGCATGGATTTGAAGCTAACTCGTTTATTTCGCATGCACTTGAAGCTAAATCATGTATATCACAATTTGTTTGAAGCTAAACCATTTGTTTTGCATGGATTCGAAGATAACCCTTCTACTTCGCATTGGTTTGAAGCTAAATCATTTGTTTCGCATGGATTTGAAGCTAACTCGTTTGTTTCGCATGCTGTTGAAACTAAATCATGTATATCACAAGTATTTGAAGCTAAACCATTTGATTTCCATGGATTTGTAGCTATGCCTTCTACTTCGCATTGATTTGGAGCTAAATCATGTGTTTCGCATGGATTTAAAGCTAACTCGTTGTTTCGCATGCAGTTGAAGCTAAATCATGTATATCACAAGTGTTTGAAGCTAAACCATTTGTTTCGCATGGATTCGAAGATAACCCTCCTACTTCGCACTGATTTGAAGCTAAATCATGTGTTGCGCATGGATTAGAAGCTAACTCGTTTGTTTCGCATGCAGTTGAAGCTAAATCATGTATATCAAAAGTATTTGAAGCTAAACCATTTTATTCCCATGGATTTGAAGCTATGCCTTCTACTTCGCATTGATTTGATGTTAAATCATATGTCTCGCATGGATTTGAAGCTATCTCGTTTGTTTCGCATGCACTTGAATATAAATCAAGTATATCACAAGTATTTGAAGCTAAACCTTTGTTTCGCATGGATTCGAACATCAGCCTTCTGCTTCGCATTGATTTGGACCTAAATCATGTGTTTCGCATGGATTTGAAGCTAACTCGTTTATTTCGCATGCACTTGAAGCTAAATCATGTATATCACAATTTGTTTGAAGCTAAACCATTTGTTTTGCATGGATTCGAAGATAATCCTTCTTCTTCGCATTGATTTGAAACTAAATCATGTGTTTCGCATGGATTTGAAGCTAACTCGTTTGTTTCGCATGCAGTTGATGCTGAATCATGTATATCACAAGTATTTGCAGCTAAACCATTTGTTTCGCATGGATTCGTAGATAAGCCTTCTACTCCGCAACGATTTGAAGCTAAATCATGTGTTTCGCATGGTTTTTGAAGCTAACTCGTTTGTTTCGCATGTAGTTGAAGCTAAATCATGTATATCACAAGTGTTTGAAGCTAAACCATTTATTTCGCATGGATTTGAAGCTATGCCTTCTACTTCGCATTGATTTGATGTTAAATCATATGTCTCGCATGGATTTGAAGCTATCTCGTTTGTTTCGCATGCACTTGAATATAAATCAAGTATATCACAAGTATTTGAAGCTAAACCTTTGTTTCGCATGGATTCGAAGATAACCCTACTACTTCGCATTGGTTTGAATCTAAATCATTTGTTTCGCATGGATTTGAAGCTAACTTGTTTGTTTCGCATGCTGTTGAAACTAAATCATGTATATCACAAGTATTTGAAGCTAAACCATTTGATTTCCATGGATTTGTAGCTATGCCTTCTACTTCGCATTGATTTGGAGCTAAATCATGTGTTTCGCATGGATTTACAGATAACTCGTTTGTTTCGCATGCTGCTGAAGCTAAATCATGTATATCACAAGTATTTGAATATGAACCATTTGATTAGCATGGATTCGAAGATCACCACTCTTCTTCGCATTGATTTGAAGATAATCATGTGTTTCGCAAGGATTTGAAGCTAACTCGTTTGTTTCGCATGCAGTTGAAGCTAAATCATGTATATAACAAGTGTTTGAAGCTAAATCATTTGTTTCGCATGGATTCGAAGATAACCCATCTACTTCGCATTGATTTGAAGCCAAATCATGTATTTCGCATGGATTTCAAGCAAAGCCTTCTACTTCGCATTGATTTGGAGTTAAATCATGTGTTTCGCATGGATTTAAAGCCAACTCGTTGTTTCGCATGCAGTTGAAGCTAAATCATGTATATCACAAGTGTTTGAAGCTAAACCATTTGTTTCGCATGGATTCGAAGATAACCCTTCTACTTCGCATTGATTTGAAGCTAAATCATGTGTTGCGCATGGATTAGAAGCTAACTCGTTTGTTTCGCATGCAGTTGAAGCTAAATCATGTATATCACAAGTATTTGAATCTAAACCATTTGTTTCCCATGGATTTGAAGCTATGCCTTCTACTTCGCATTGATTTGGAGCTAAATCATGTGTTTCGCATGGATTTGAAGCTAACTCGTTTGTTTCGCATGCTGTTGAAGCTAAATCATGTATATCACAAGTATTTGAAGCTAAACCATTTGTTTCGCATTGATTCAAAGATCAGTCTTCCACTTCGCATTGATTTGAAGCTAAATCATGTGTTTCGCATGGATTTGAAGATAACTCGTTTGTTTCGCATGCAGTTGATGCTGAATCATGTATATCACAAGTATTTGCGGCTAAACCATTTGTTTCGCATGGATTCGTAGATAAGCCTTCTACTTCGCATCGATTTGAAGCTAAATCATGTTTTTCGCATGGATTTGAAGCAAAGCCTTCTACTTCGCATTGATTTGAAGATAATCATGTGTTTCGCAAGGATTTGAAGCTAACTCGTTTGTTTCGCATGCAGTTGATGCTAAATCATGTATATCAAAAGTATTTGAAGCTAAACCATTTGTTTCGCATGGATTCGAACATCAGCCTTCTGTTTCGCATTGATTTGATGTTAAATCATATGTTTCGCATGGATTTGAAGCTAACTCGTTTGTTTCGCATGCTGTTGAAGCTAAATCAAGTATATGACAAGTATTTGAAGCAAAACCATTTGATTCGCACGGATTTGATGATAACCCATCTAGTTCGCATTGATTTGAATTTAAATCATGTGCTTCGCGTGGATTTGAAGCTAACTCGTTTCTTTCGCATGCAGTTGAAGATAAGTCATGCATACCACAAGTATTTGAAGATAAACCATTTTATTCCCATGGATTTGAAGCTATGCCTTCTACTTCGCATTGATTTGGAGCTAAATCATGTGTTTCGCATGGATTTAAAGCTAACTCGTTGTTTCGCATGCAGTTGAAGCTAAATCATGTATAACACAAGTGATTGAAGCTAAACCATTTGTTTCGAATGGATTCAAAGATAACCCTTCTACTTCGCATTGATTTGAAGCTAAATCATGTGTTGCGCATGGATTTGAAACTAACTCATTTGTTTCGCATGCAGTTGAAGCTAAATCATGTATATCACAAGTGTTTGAAGCTAAATCATTTGTTTCGCATGGATTCGAAGATAACCCTTCTACTTTGCATTGATTTGAAGCTAAATCATGTGTTTCGCATGGATTTGAAGCAAAGCCTTCTACTTCGCATTGATTTGGAGTTAAATCATGTGTTTCGCATGGATTTTAGCTAACTCGTTGTTTCGCATGCAGTTGAAGCTAAATCATGTATATCACAAGTGTTTGAAGCTAAACCATTTGTTTCGCATGGATTCGAAGATAACCCTTCTACTTCGCATTGATTTGAAGTTAAATCATGTGTTGCGCATGGATTAGAAGCTAACTCGTTTGTTTCGCATGCAGTTGAAGCTAAATCATGTATATCACAAGTATTTGAAGCTAAACCATTTTATTCCCATGCATTTGAAGCTATGCCTTCTACTTCGCATTGATTTGATGTTAAATCATATGTCTCGCATGGATTTGAAGCTATCTCGTTTGTTTCGCATGCACTTGAATATAAATCAAGTATATCACAAGTATTTGAAGCTAAACCTTTGTTTCGCATGGATTCGAACATCAGCCTTCTCTTTCGCATTGATTTGGACCTAAATCATGTGTTTCGCATGGATTTGAAGCTAACTCGTTTATTTCGCATGCACTTGAAGCTGAACCATGTATATCACAAGTATTTGAAGCTAAACCGTTTGATTGGCATGGATTTGAAGCTAAGCCTTCTACTTCGCATTAAATTGAAGCTAAATCATGTGTTTCGCATGGATTTGAAGCTAACACGTTTGTTTCGCATGCTGTTGAAGCTAAATCATGTATATCACAAGTATTGGAATCTAAACCATTTGATTCCCATGGATTTGAAGCTATGCCTTCTACTTCGCATTGATTTGGAGCTAAATCATGTGTTTCGCATGGATTTGAAGCTAACTCGTTTGTTTCGCATGCTGTTGAAGCTGAATCATGTATATCACAAGTATTTGAAGCTAAACCATTTGTTTCGCATGGATTCGTAGATAAGCCTTCTACTTCGCATCGATTTGAAGCTAAATCATGTTTTTCGCATGGATTTGAAGCAAAGCCTTCTACTGCGCATTGATTTGAAGATAATCATGTGTTTCGCAAGGATTTGAAGCTAACTCGTTTGTTTCGCATGCAGTTGATGCTAAATCATGTATATCACAAGTATTTGAAGCTAAACCATTTGTTTCGCATGGATTCGAACGTCAGCCTTCTGCTTCGCATTGATTTGATGTTAAATCATATGTTTCGCATGCAGTTGAAGCTAAATCATGTATAACACAAGTGTTTGAAGCTAAACCATTTGTTTCGCATGGATTCAAAGATAATCCTTCTACTTCGCATTGATTTGAAGCTAAATCATTAGTTGCGCATGGATTTGAAGCTAACTCGATTGTTTCGCATGCAGTTGAAGCTAAATCATGTATATCACAAGTGTTTGAAGCTAAATCATTTGTTTCGCATGGATTCGAAGATAACCCTTCTACTTCGCATTGATTTGAAGCTAAATCATGTGTTTCGCATGGATTTGAAGCAAAGCCTTCTACTTCGCAATGATTTGGAGTTAAATCATGTGTTTCGCATGGATTTAAAGCTAACTCGTTGTTTCGCAAGCAGCTGAAGCTAAATCATGTATATCACAAGTGTTTGAAGCTAAACCATTTGATTAGCATGGATTCGAAGATCACCCCTCTCCTTCGCATTGATTTGAAGATAATCATGTGTTTCGCATGGATTTGAAGCTAACTCGTTTGTTTCGCATGCAGTTGAAGCTAAATCATGTATATCACAAGTGTTTGTAGCTAAATCATTTGTTTCGCATGGATTCGAAGATAACCCTTCTACTTCGCATTGATTTGAAGCTAAATCATGTGTTTCGCATGGATATGAAGCAAAGCCTTCTACTTCGCATTGATTTGGAGTTAAATCATGTGTTTCGCATGGATTTAAAGCTAACTCGTTGTTTCGCAAGCAGTTGAAGCTAAATCATGTATAGCACAAGTGTTTGAATATGAACCATTTGATTAGCATGGATTCGAAGATCACCCCTCTTCTTCGCATTGATTTGAAGCTAAATCATGTGTGTCGCATGGATTTGAAGCTAACTCGTTTGTTTCGCATGCAGTTGAAGCTAAATCATGTATATCACAAGTGTTTGAAGCTAAATCATTTGTTTCGCATGGATTCGAACATAACCCTTCTACTTCGCATTGATTTGAAGCTAAATCATGTGTTTCGCATGGATTTGAAGCAAAGCCTTCTACTTCGCAATGATTTGGAGTTAAATCATGTGTTTCGCATGGATTTAAAGCTAACTCGTTGTTTCGCAAGCAGTTGAAGCTAAATCATGTATATCACAAGTGTTTGAAGCTAAACCATTTGATTAGCATGGATTCGAAGATCAGCCCACTTCTTCGCATTGATTTGAAGATAATCATGTGTTTCGCATGTATTTGAAGCTAACTCGATTGTTTCGCATGCTGTTGAAGCTAAATCATGTATATCACAAGTGTTTCAAGCTAAATCATTTGTTTCGCATGAATTCGAAGATAACCCTTCTACTTCGCATTGATTTGAAGCTAAATCATGTTTTTCGCATGGATTTGAAGCAAAGCCTTCTACTTCGCATTGATTTGGAGTTAAATCATGTGTTTCGCGTGGATTTAAAGCTAAATCGTTGTTTCGCATGCAGTTGAAGCTAAATCATGTATATCACAAGTGTTTGAAGCTAAACCATTTGTTTCGCATGGATTCGTAGATAAGCCTTCTACTTCGCATCGATTTGAAGCTAAATCATGTGTTTCGCAAGGATTTGAAGCTAACTCGTTTGTTTTGCATGCAGTTGAAGCTAAATCATGTATATCACAAGTATTTGAAGCTAAACCATTTGTTTCGCATGGATTCGAACATCAGCCTTCTGCTTCGCATTGATTTGATGTTAAATCATATGTTTCGCATGGATTTGAAGCTAACTCGTTTGTTTCGCATGCTGTTGAAGCGAAATCAAGTATATCACAAGTATTTGAAGCAAAACCATTTGATTCGCACGGATTTGATGATAACCCATCTAGTTCGCATTGATTTGAATTTAAATCATGTGCTTCGCGTGGATTTGAAGCTAACTCGTTTGTTTCGCATGTAGTTGAAGATAAGTCATGCATACCACAAGTATTTGAAGATAAACCATTTTATTCACATGGATTTGAAGCTATGCCTTCTACTTCGCATTGATTTGATGTTAAATCATATGTCTCGCATGGATTTGAAGCTATCTCGTTTGTTTCGCATGCACTTGAATAGAAATCAAGTATATCACAAGTATTTGAAGCTAAACCTTTGTTTCGCATGGATTCGAACATCAGCCTTCTGCTTCGCATTGATTTGGACCTAAATCATGTGTTTCGCATGGATTTGAAGCTAACTCGTTTATTTCGCATGCACTTGAAGCTAAATCATGTATATCACAATTTGTTTGAAGCTAAACCATTTGTTTTGCATGGATTCGAAGATAATCCTTCTTCTTCGCATTGATTTGAAGCTAAATCATGTGTTTCGCATGGATTTGATGCTGAATCATGTATATCACAAGTATTTGCAGCTAAACCATTTGTTTCGCATGGATTCGTAGATAAGCCTTCTACTTCGCATCGATTTGAAGCTAAATCATGTGTTTCGCATGGTTTTTGAAGCTAACTCGTTTGTTTCGCATGCAGTTGAAGCTAAATCATGTATATCACAAGTGTTTGAAGCTAAACCATTAGTTTCGCATGGATTCGAAGATAACCCTTCTACTTCGCATTGATTTGAAGCTAAATCATGTGTTGCGCATGGATTAGAAGCTAACTCGTCTGTTTCGCATGCAGTTGAAGCTAAATCATGTATATCACAAGTGTTTGAAGCTAAATCATTTGTTTCGCATGGATTCGAAGATAACCCTTCTACTTCGCATTGATTTGAAGCTAAATCATGTGTTTCGCATGGATATGAAGCAAAGCCTTCTACTTCGCATTGATTTGGAGTTAAATCATGTATTTCGCATGGATTTAAAGCTAACTCGTTGTTTCGCAAGCAGTTGAAGCTAAATCATGTATAGCACAAGTGTTTGAAGCTAAACCATTTGATTAGCATGGATTCGAAGATCACCCCTCTTCTTCGCATTGATTTGAAGCTAAATCATGTGTTGCGCATGGATTTGAAACTAACTCGTTTGTTTCGCATGCAGTTGAAGCTAAATCATGTATATCACAAGTGTTTGAAGCTAAATCATTTGTTTCGCATGGATTCGAAGATAACCCTTCTACTTTGCATTGATTTGAAGCTAAATCATGTGTTTCGCATGGATTTGAAGCAAAGCCTTCTACTTCGCATTGATTTAGAGTTAAATCATGTGTTTCGCATGGATTTAAAGCTAACTCGTTGCTTCGCATGCAGTTGAAGCTAAATCATGTATATCACAAGTATTTGAAGCTAAACCATTTTATTCCCATGCATTTGAAGCTATGTCTTCTACATCGCATTGATTTGATGTTAAATCATATGTCTCGCATGGATTTGAAGCTAGCTCGTTTGTTTCGCATGCACTTGAATAGAAATCAAGTATATCACAAGTATTTGAAGCTAAACCTTTGTTTCGCATGGATTCGAACATCAGCCTTCTGCTTCGCATTGATTTGGACCTAAATCATGTGTTTCGCATGGATTTGAAGCTAACTCGTTTATTTCGCATGCACTTGAAGCTAAATCATGTATATCACAATTTGTTTGAAGCTAAACCATTTGTTTTGCATGGATTCGAAGATAATCCTTCTTCTTCGCATTGATTTGAAGCTAAATCATGTGTTTCGCATGGATTTGATGCTGAATCATGTATATCACAAGTATTTGCAGCTAAACCATTTGTTTCGCATGGATTCGTAGATAAGCCTTCTACTTCGCATCGATTTGAAGCTAAATCATGTGTTTCGCATGGTTTTTGAAGCTAACTCGTTTGTTTCGCATGCAGTTGAAGCTAAATCATGTATATCACAAGTGTTTGAAGCTAAACCATTAGTTTCGCATGGATTCGAAGATAACCCTTCTACTTCGCATTGATTTGAAGCTAAATCATGTGTTGCGCATGGATTAGAAGCTAACTCGTCTGTTTCGCATGCAGTTGAAGCTAAATCATGTATATCACAAGTGTTTGAAGCTAAATCATTTGTTTCGCATGGATTCGAAGATAACCCTTCTACTTCGCATTGATTTGAAGCTAAATCATGTGTTTCGCATGGATATGAAGCAAAGCCTTCTACTTCGCATTGATTTGGAGTTAAATCATGTATTTCGCATGGATTTAAAGCTAACTCGTTGTTTCGCAAGCAGTTGAAGCTAAATCATGTATAGCACAAGTGTTTGAAGCTAAACCATTTGATTAGCATGGATTCGAAGATCACCCCTCTTCTTCGCATTGATTTGAAGCTAAATCATGTGTTGCGCATGGATTTGAAACTAACTCGTTTGTTTCGCATGCAGTTGAAGCTAAATCATGTATATCACAAGTGTTTGAAGCTAAATCATTTGTTTCGCATGGATTCGAAGATAACCCTTCTACTTTGCATTGATTTGAAGCTAAATCATGTGTTTCGCATGGATTTGAAGCAAAGCCTTCTACTTCGCATTGATTTAGAGTTAAATCATGTGTTTCGCATGGATTTAAAGCTAACTCGTTGCTTCGCATGCAGTTGAAGCTAAATCATGTATATCACAAGTATTTGAAGCTAAACCATTTTATTCCCATGCATTTGAAGCTATGCCTTCTACATCGCATTGATTTGATGTTAAATCATATGTCTCGCATGGATTTGAAGCTAGCTCGTTTGTTTCGCATGCACTTGAATATAAATCAAGTATATCACAAGTATTTGAAGCTAAACCTTTGTTTCGCATGGATTCGAACATCAGCCTTCTGCTTCGCATTGATTTGGACCTAAATCATGTGTTTCGCATGGATTTGAAGCTAACTCGTTTATTTCGCATGCACTTGAAGCTGAACCATGTATATCACAAGTATTTGAAGCTAAACCGTTTGATTGGCATGGATTTGAAGCTAAGCCTTCTACTTCGCATTAAATTGAAGCTAAATCATGTGTTTCGCATGGATTTGAAGCTAACATGTTTGTTTCGCATGCTGTTGAAGCTAAATCATGTATATCACAAGTATTTGAATCTAAACCATTTGATTCCCATGGATTTGAAGCTATGCCTTCTACTTCGCATTGATTTGGAGCTAAATCATGTGTTTCGCATGGATTTGAAGCTAACTCGTTTGTTTCGCATGCTGTTGAAGCTGAATCATGTATATCACAAGTATTTGAAGCTAAACCATTTGTTTCGCATTGATTCAAAGATCAGTCTTCCACTTCGCATTGATTTGAAGCTAAATCATGTGTTTCGCATGGATTTGAAGCTAACTCGTTTGTTTCGCATGCAGTTGATGCTGAGTCATGTATATCACAAGTATTTGCAGCTAAAACATTTGTTTCGCATGGATTCGTAGTTAAGCCTTCTACTTCGCATGGATTTGAAGCAAAGCCTTCTACTTCGCATTGATTTGAAGATAATCATGTGTTTCGCAAGGATTTGAAGCTAACTCGTTTGTTTCGCATGCAGTTGATGCTAAATCATGTATATCACAAGTATTTGAAGCTAAACCATTTGTTTCGCATGGATTCGAACATCAGCCTTCTGCTTCGCATTGATTTGATGTTAAATCATATGTTTCGCATGGATTTGAAGCTAACTCGTTTGTTTCACATGCTGTTGAAGCTAAATCAAGTATATCACAAGTATTTGAAGCAAAACCATTTGATTCGCACGGATTTGATGATAACCCATCTAGTTCGCATTGATTTGAATTTAAATCATGTGCTCCGCGTGGATTTGAAGCTAACTCGTTTGTTTCGCATTCAGTTGAAAATAAGTCATGCATACCACAAGTATTTGAAGATAAACCATTTTATTCCAATGGATTTGAAGCTATGCCTTCTACTTCGGATTGATTTGGAGCTAAATCATGTGTTTCGCATGGATTTAAAGCTAACTCGTTGTTTCGCATGCAGTTGAAGCTAAATCATGTATAACACAAGTGTTTGAAGCTAAACCATTTGTTTCGCATGGATTCAAAGATAACCCTTCTACTTCGCATTGATTTGAAGCTAAATCATGTGTTGCGCATGGATTTGAAGCTAACTCGTTTGTTTCGCATGCAGTTGAAGCTAAATCATGTATATCACAACTGTTTGAAGCTAAATCATTTGTTTCGCATGGATTCGAAGATAACCCTTCTACTTCGCATTGATTTGAAGCTAAATCATGTGTTTCGCATGGATTTGAAGCAAAGCCTTCTACTTCGCATTGATTTGAAGCTAAATCATGTGTTGCGCATGGATTTGAAGCTAACTCGTTTGTTTCGCATGCAGTTGAAGCTAAATCATGTATATCACAATTGTTTGAAGCTAAATCATTTGTTTCGCATGGATTTGAACATAAGCCTCCTACTTCGCATTGATTTGATGCTAAATCATGTGTTTCGCATGGATTTGAAGCTAACCCGTTTATATCGCATGCAGTTGAAGCTAAATCATGTATATCACAAGTATTTGAAGCTAAAACATTTGATTCGCATGGATTTGAAACTCAGCATTCTACTTCGCATTGATTTGAATCTAAATCATGTGTTCCGCTTGGATTTTAAGCTAACTCGTTTGTATCACATGCAGTTGAAGTTAAATCATGTATATCACAAGTATTTGAAGCTAAACCGTTTGATTCGCATGGATTTGAAGCTAATCCTTCTACCTCGCATTGATTTGAAGATAAATAATGTGTTCCGCTTGGATTTTAAGCTAACTCGTTTGTATCACATGCAGTTGAAGTTAAATCATGTATATCACAATTATTTGAAGCTAACCCATTTTATTCCCATGGATTTAAAGCTATGCCTTCTACTTCGCATTGATTTGATGTTAAATCATATGTCTCGCATGGATTTGAAGCTATCGCGTTTGTTTCGCATGCACTTGAATATAAATCAAGTATATCACAAGTATTTGAAACTAAACCGTTTGATTCGCATGGATTTGAAGCTAAGCCTTCTACCTCGCAATGATTTGAAGATAAATAATGTGTTTCGCTTGGATTTGAAGCTCAGCCTTCTACTTCGTATTGATTTGAAGCTAAACAATGTGTTTCGCTTGGATTTTAAGCTAACTCGTTTGTTTCACATGCAGTTGAAGTTAAATCATGAATATCACAAGTATTTGAAGCTAAACGGTTTGATTCGCATCGATTTGAAGATAATCCTCTTTACTTCGCATTGATTTGGAGCTAAATCATGTGTTTCGCATGGATTTGAAGCTAACACGTTAGTTTCGCATGCTGTTGAAGTTAAATCATGAATATCACAAGTATTTGAAGCTAAACGGTTTGATTCGCATGGATTTGAAGATAATCCTCTTTACTTCGCATTGATTTGGAGCTAAATCATGTGTTTCGCATGGCTTTGAAGCTAACATGTTTGTTTCGCATGCTGTTGAAGTTAAATCATGTATATCACAAGTATTTGAATCTAAACAATCTATTTCGTGTGGATTCGGAGATCAGCCTTCTACTTCGCATTGATTTGAAACGAAATCATATGCTTCGCTTGGATTTGAAGCTAACTCGTTTGTTTCGCAAGCTGTTGAAGCTAAATCATGTATATCACAAGTATTTGAAGCTAAACCATTTGATTCCCATGGATTTGAAGCTATGCCTTCTACTTCGCATTGATTTGGAGCTAAATCATGTGTTTCGCATGGATTTGAAGCTAACTCGTTTGTTTCGCATGCTGTTGAAGCTAAATCATATATATCACAAGTATTTGAAGCTAAACCATTTGTTTCGCATTGATTCAAAGATCTGTCTTCCACTTCGCATTGATTTGAAGCTAAATCATGTGTTTCGCATGGATTTGAAGATAATCATGTGTTTCGCAAGGATTTGAAGCTAACTCGTTTGTTTCGCATGCAGTTGATGCTAAATCATGTATATCACAAGTATTTGAAGCTAAACCATTTGTTTCGCATGGATTCGAACATCAGCCTTCTGTTTCGCATTGATTTGATGTTAAATCATATGTTTCGCATGGATTTAAAGCTAACTCGTTGTTTCGCATGCAGTTGAAGCTAAATCATGTATAACACAAGTGTTTGAAGCTAAACCATTTGTTTCGCATGGATTCAAAGATAACCCTTCTACTTCGCATTGATTTGAAGCTAAATCATGTGTTGCGCATGGATTTGAAACTAACTCGTTTGTTTCGCATGCAGTTGAAGCTAAATCATGTATATCACAAGTGTTTGAAGCTAAACCATTTGTTTCGCATGGATTCGAAGATAACCCTTCTACTTCGCATTGATTTGAAGGTAAATCATGTGTTTCGCATGGATTCGAAGCAAAGCCTTCTACTTCGCATTGATTTGGAGTTAAATCATGTGTTTCGCAAGGATTTAAAGCTAACTCGTTGTTTCGCAAGCAGCTGAAGCTAAATCATGTATATCACAAGTGTTTGAAGCTAAACCATTTGATTAGCATGGATTCGAAGATCACCCCTCTCCTTCGCATTGATTTGAAGATAATCATGTGTTTCGCATGGATTTGAAGCTAACTCGTTTGTTTCGCATGCAGTTGAAGATAAGTAATGCATATCACAAGTATTTGAAGATAAACCATTTGATTCCCATGGATTTGTAGCTATGCCTTCTACTTCGCATTGATTTGGAGCTAAATCACGTGTTTCGCATGGATTTAAAGCTAACTCGTTTGTATCGCATGCAGTTGAAGCTAAATCATGTATATCACAAGTGTTTGAAGCTAAATCATTTGTTTCGCATGGATTCGAAGATAACCCTTCTACTTCGCATTGATTTGAAGCTAAATCATGTGTTTCGCATGGATTTGAAGCAAAGTCTTCTACTTCGCATTGATTTGGAGTTAAATCATGTGTTTCGCATGAATTTAAAGCTAAACCATTTGTTTCGCATGGATTCGAACATCAGCCTTCTGCTTCGCATTGATTTGATGTTAAATCATATGCTTCGCATGGATTTGAAGATAACTCGTTTGTTTCGCATGCTGTTGAAGCTAAATCAAGTATATCACAAGTATTTGAAGCAAAACCATTTGATTCGAACGGATTTGATGATAACCCTTCTAGTTCGCATTGATTTGAATTTAAATCATGTGTTTCGCATGGATTTAAAGCTAACTCGTTGTTTCGCATGCAGTTGAAGCTAAATCATGTATAACACAAGTGATTGAAGCTAAACCATTTGTTTCGCATGGATTCAAAGATAACCCTTCTACTTCGCATTGATTTGGAGCTAAATCATGTGTTTCGCATAGATTTAAAGCTAACTCGTTTGTTTCGCATGCAATTGAAGCTAAATCATGTATATCACAAGTATTTGAAGCTAAACCATTTTATTCCCATGGATTTGAAGCTATGCCTTCTACTTCGCATTGATTTGAAGCTAAATCATGTGTTTCGCATGGATTTGAAGCAAAGCCTTCTACTTCGCATTGATTTGGAGTTAAATCATGTGTTTCGCATGGATTTAAAGCTAACTCGTTGTTTCGCATGCAGTTGAAGCTAAATCATGTATATCACAAGTGTTTGAAGCTAAACCATTTGTTTCGCATGGATTCGAAGATAACCCTTCTACTTCGCATTGATTTGAAGGTAAATCATGTGTTGCGCATGGATTAGAAGCTAACTCGTTTGTTTCGCATGCAGTTGGAGATAAGTCATGCATATCACAAGTATTTGAAGATAAACCATTTGATTCCCATGGATTTGAAGCTATGCCTTCTACTTCGCATTGATTTGGAGCGAAATCATGTGTTTCGCATGGATTTGAAACTAACTCGTTTGTTTCGCATGCTGTTGAAGCTGAATCATGTATATCACAAGTATTTGAAGGTAAACCATTTGTTTCGCATTGATTCAAAGATCAGTCTTCCACTTCGCATTGATTTGAAGCTAAATCATGTGTTTCGCATGGATTTGAAGCTAACTCGTTTGTTTCGCATGCAGTTGATGCTGAATCATGTATATCGCAAGTATTTGCAGCTAAACCATTTGTTTCGCATGGATTCGAACATCAGCCTTCTGTTTCGCATTGATTTGATGTTAAATCATATGTTTCGCATGGATTTAAAGCTAACTCGTTGTTTCGCATGCAGTTGAAGCTAAATCATGTATAACACAAGTGTTTGAAGCTAAACCATTTGTTTCGCATGGATTCAAAGATAACCCTTCTACTTCGCATTGATTTGAAGCTAAATCATGTGTTGCGCATGGATTTGAAACTAACTCGTTTGTTTCGCATGCAGTTGAAGCTAAATCATGTATATCACAAGTGTTTGAAGCTAAACCATTTGTTTCGCATGGATTCGAAGATAACCCTTCTACTTCGCATTGATTTGAAGGTAAATCATGTGTTTCGCATGGATTTGAAGCAAAGCCTTCTACTTCGCATTGATTTGGAGTTAAATCATGTGTTTCGCAAGGATTTAAAGCTAACTCGTTGTTTCGCAAGCAGCTGAAGCTAAATCATGTATATCACAAGTGTTTGAAGCTAAACCATTTGATTAGCATGGATTCGAAGATCACCCCTCTCCTTCGCATTGATTTGAAGATAATCATGTGTTTCGCATGGATTTGAAGCTAACTCGTTTGTTTCGCATGCAGTTGAAGATAAGTAATGCATATCACAAGTATTTGAAGATAAACCATTTGATTCCCATGGATTTGCAGCTATGCCTTCTACTTCGCATTGATTTGGAGCTAAATCACGTGTTTCGCATGGATTTAAAGCTAACTCGTTTGTATCGCATGCAGTTGAAGCTAAATCATGTATATCACAAGTGTTTGAAGCTAAATCATTTGTTTCGCATGGATTCGAAGATAACCCTTCTACTTCGCATTCGTTTGAAGCTAAATCATTTGTTTCGCATGGATTTGAAGCTAACTCGTTTGTTTCGCATGCTGTTGAAACTAAATCATGTATATCACAAGTATTTGAAGCTAAACCATTTGATTTCCATGGATTTGTAGCTATGCCTTCTACTTCGCATTGATTTGGAGCTAAATCATGTGTTGCGCATGAATTAGAAGCTAACTCGTTTGTTTCGCATGCAGTTGAAGCTAAATCATGTATATCACAAGTGTTTGAAGCTAAACCATTTGTTTCGCATGGATTCGAAGATAACCCTTCTACTTCGCATTGGTTTGAAGCTAAATCATTTGTTTCGCATGGATTTGAAGCTAACTCGTTTGTTTCGCATGCTGTTGAAACTAAATCATGTATATCACAAGTATTTGAAGAAAACCATTTTATTCCCATGGATTTGAAGCTATGCCTTCTACTTCGCATTGATTTGGAGCTAAATCATGTGTTTCGCATGGATTTACAGATAACTCGTTTGTTTCGCATGCTGCTGAAGCTAAATCATGTATATCACAAGTATTTGAATATGAACCATTTGATTAGCATGGATTCGAAGATCACCACTCTTCTTCGCATTGATTTGAAGATAATCATGTGTTTCGCAAGGATTTGAAGCTAACTCGTTTGTTTCGCATGCAGTTGAAGCTAAATCATGTATATAACAAGTGTTTGAAGCTAAATCATTTGTTTCGCATGGATTCGAAGATAACCCATCTACTTCGCATTGATTTGAAGCCAAATCATGTGTTTCGCATGGATTTCAAGCAAAGCCTTCTACTTCGCATTGATTTGGAGTTAAATCATGTGTTTCGCATGGATTTAAAGCTAACTCGATGTTTCGCATGCAGTTGAAGCTAAATCATGTATATCACAAGTGTTTGAAGCTAAACCATTTGTTTCGCATGGATTCGAAGATAACCCTTCTACTTCGCATTGATTTGAAGCTAAATCATGTGTTGCGCATGGATTTGAAACTAACTCGTTTGTTTCGCATGCAGTTGAAGCTAAATCATGTATATCACAAGTGTTTGAAGCTAAATCATTTGTTTCGCATGGATTCGAAGATAACCCTTCTACTTTGCATTGATTTGAAGCTAAATCATGTGTTTCGCATGGATTTGAAGCAAAGCCTTCTACTTCGCATTGATTTAGAGTTAAATCATGTGTTTCGCATGGATTTAAAGTTAACTCGTTGCTTCGCATGCAGTTGAAGCTAAATCATGTATATCACAAGTATTTGAAGCTAAACCATTTTATTCCCATGCATTTGAAGCTATGCCTTCTACATCGCATTGATTTGATGTTAAATCATATGTCTCGCATGGATTTGAAGCTAGCTCGTTTGTTTCGCATGCACTTGAATATAAATCAAGTATATCACAAGTATTTGAAGCTAAACCTTTGTTTCGCATGGATTCGAACATCAGCCTTCTGCTTCGCATTGATTTGGACCTAAATCATGTGTTTCGCATGGATTTGAAGCTAACTCGTTTATTTCGCATGCACTTGAAGCTGAACCATGTATATCACAAGTATTTGAAGCTAAACCGTTTGATTGGCATGGATTTGAAGCTAAGCCTTCTACTTCGCATTAAATTGAAGCTAAATCATGTGTTTCGCATGGATTTGAAGCTAACATGTTTGTTTCGCATGCTGTTGAAGCTAAATCATGTATATCACAAGTATTTGAATCTAAACCATTTGATTCCCATGGATTTGAAGCTATGCCTTCTACTTCGCATTGATTTGGAGCTAAATCATCTGTTTCGCATGGATTTGAAGCTAACTCGTTTGTTTCGCATGCTGTTGAAGCTGAATCATGTATATCACAAGTATTTGAAGCTAAACCATTTGTTTCGCATTGATTCAAAGATCAGTCTTCCACTTCGCATTGATTTGAAGCTAAATCATGTGTTTCGCATGGATTTGAAGCTAACTCGTTTGTTTCGCATGCAGTTGAAGCTAAATCATGTATATCACAACTGTTTGAAGCTAAATCATTTGTTTCGCATGGATTCGAAGATAACCCTTCTACTTCGCATTGATTTGAAGCTAAATCATGTGTTTCGCATGGATTTGAAGCAAAGCCTTCTACTTCGCATTGATTTGAAGCTAAATCATGTGTTGCGCATGGATTTGAAGCTAACTCGTTTGTTTCGCATGCAGTTGAAGCTTAATCATGTATATCACAATTGTTTGAAGCTAAATCATTTGTTTCGCATGGATTTGAACATAAGCCTCCTACTTCGCATTGATTTGATGCTAAATCATGTGTTTCGCATGGATTTGAAGCTAACCCGTTTATATCGCATGCAGTTGAAGCTAAATCATGTATATCACAAGTATTTGAAGCTAAAACATTTGATTCGCATGGATTTGAAACTCAGAATTCTACTTCGCATTGATTTGAATCTAAATCATGTGTTCCGCTTGGATTTTAAGCTAACTCGTTTGTATCACATGCAGTTGAAGTTAAATCATGTATATCACAAGTATTTGAAGCTAAACCGTTTGATTCGCATGGATTTGAAGCTAATCCTTCTACCTCGCATTGATTTGAAGATAAATAATGTGTTCCGCTTGGATTTTAAGCTAACTCGTTTGTATCACATGCAGTTGAAGTTAAATCATGTATATCACAATTATTTGAAGCTAACCCATTTTATTCCCATGGATTTAAAGCTATGCCTTCTACTTCGCATTGATTTGATGTTAAATCATATGTCTCGCATGGATTTGAAGCTATCGCGTTTGTTTCGCATGCACTTGAATATAAATCAAGTATATCACAAGTATTTGAAACTAAACCGTTTGATTCGCATGGATTTGAAGCTAAGCCTTCTACCTCGCAATGATTTGAAGATAAATAATGTGTTTCGCTTGGATTTGAAGCTCAGCCTTCTACTTCGTATTGATTTGAAGCTAAACAATGTGTTTCGCTTGGATTTTAAGCTAACTCGTTTGTTTCACATGCAGTTGAAGTTAAATCATGAATATCACAAGTATTTGAAGCTAAACGGTTTGATTCGCATCGATTTGAAGATAATCCTCTTTACTTCGCATTGATTTGGAGCTAAATCATGTGTTTCGCATGGATTTGAAGCTAACACGTTAGTTTCGCATGCTGTTGAAGTTAAATCATGAATATCACAAGTATTTGAAGCTAAACGGTTTGATTCGCATGGATTTGAAGATAATCCTCTTTACTTCGCATTGATTTGGAGCTAAATCATGTGTTTCGCATGGCTTTGAAGCTAACACGTTTGTTTCGCATGCTGTTGAAGTTAAATCATGTATATCACAAGTATTTGAATCTAAACAATCTATTTCGTGTGTATTCGGAGATCAGCCTTCTACTTCGCATTGATTTGAAACGAAATCATATGCTTCGCTTGGATTTGAAGCTAACTCGTTTGTTTCGCAAGCTGTTGAAGCTAAATCATGTATATCACAAGTATTTGAAGCTAAACCATTTGATTCCCATGGATTTGAAGCTATGCCTTCTACTTCGCATTGATTTGGAGCTAAATCATGTGTTTCGCATGGATTTGAAGCTAACTCGTTTGTTTCGCATGCTGTTGAAGCTAAATCATATATATCACAAGTATTTGAAGCTAAACCATTTGTTTCGCATTGATTCAAAGATCTGTCTTCCACTTCGCATTGATTTGAAGCTAAATCATGTGTTTCGCATGGATTTGAAGATAATCATGTGTTTCGCAAGGATTTGAAGCTAACTCGTTTGTTTCGCATGCAGTTGATGCTAAATCATGTATATCACAAGTATTTGAAGCTAAACCATTTGTTTCGCATGGATTCGAACATCAGCCTTCTGTTTCGCATTGATTTGATGTTAAATCATATGTTTCGCATGGATTTAAAGCTAACTCGTTGTTTCGCATGCAGTTGAAGCTAAATCATGTATAACACAAGTGTTTGAAGCTAAACCATTTGTTTCGCATGGATTCGAAGATAACCCTTCTACTTCGCATTGATTTGAAGGTAAATCATGTGTTTCGCATGGATTTGAAGCAAAGCCTTCTACTTCGCATTGATTTGGAGTTAAATCATGTGTTTCGCAAGGATTTAAAGCTAACTCGTTGTTTCGCAAGCAGCTGAAGCTAAATCATGTATATCACAAGTGTTTGAAGCTAAACCATTTGATTAGCATGGATTCGAAGATCACCCCTCTCCTTCGCATTGATTTGAAGATAATCATGTGTTTCGCATGGATTTGAAGCTAACTCGTTTGTTTCGCATGCAGTTGAAGATAAGTAATGCATATCACAAGTATTTGAAGATAAACCATTTGATTCCCATGGATTTGTAGCTATGCCTTCTACTTCGCATTGATTTGGAGCTAAATCACGTGTTTCGCATGGATTTAAAGCTAACTCGTTTGTATCGCATGCAGTTGAAGCTAAATCATGTATATCACAAGTGTTTGAAGCTAAATCATTTGTTTCGCATGGATTCGAAGATAACCCTTCTACTTCGCATTGATTTGAAGCTAAATCATGTGTTTCGCATGGATTTGAAGCAAAGTCTTCTACTTCGCATTGATTTGGAGTTAAATCATGTGTTTCGCATGAATTTAAAGCTAAACCATTTGTTTCGCATGGATTCGAACATCAGCCTTCTGCTTCGCATTGATTTGATGTTAAATCATATGCTTCGCATGGATTTGAAGATAACTCGTTTGTTTCGCATGCTGTTGAAGCTAAATCAAGTATATCACAAGTATTTGAAGCAAAACCATTTGATTCGAACGGATTTGATGATAACCCTTCTAGTTCGCATTGATTTGAATTTAAATCATGTGTTTCGCATGGATTTAAAGCTAACTCGTTGTTTCGCATGCAGTTGAAGCTAAATCATGTATAACACAAGTGTTTGAAGCTAAACCATTTGTTTCGCATGGATTCAAAGATAACCCTTCTACTTCGCATTGATTTGGAGCTAAATCATGTGTTTCGCATAGATTTAAAGCTAACTCGTTTGTTTCGCATGCAATTGAAGCTAAATCATGTATATCACAAGTATTTGAAGCTAAACCATTTTATTCCCATGGATTTGAAGCTATGCCTTCTACTTCGCATTGATTTGAAGCTAAATCATGTGTTTCGCATGGATTTGAAGCAAAGCCTTCTACTTCGCATTGATTTGGAGTTAAATCATGTGTTTCGCATGGATTTAAAGCTAACTCGTTGTTTCGCATGCAGTTGAAGCTAAATCATGTATATCACACGTGTTTGAAGCTAAACCATTTGTTTCGCATGGATTCGAAGATAACCCTTCTACTTCGCATTGATTTGAAGGTAAATCATGTGTTGCGCATGGATTAGAAGCTAACTCGTTTGTTTCGCATGCAGTTGAAGATAAGTCATGCATATCACAAGTATTTGAAGATAAACCATTTGATTCCCATGGATTTGAAGCTATGCCTTCTACTTCGCATTGATTTGGAGCGAAATCATGTGTTTCGCATGGATTTGAAACTAACTCGTTTGTTTCGCATGCTGTTGAAGCTGAATCATGTATATCACAAGTATTTGAAGGTAAACCATTTGTTTCGCATTGATTCAAAGATCAGTCTTCCACTTCGCATTGATTTGAAGCTAAATCATGTGTTTCGCATGGATTTGAAGCTAACTCGTTTGTTTCGCATGCAGTTGATGCTGAATCATGTATATCGCAAGTATTTGCAGCTAAACCATTTGTTTCGCATGGATTCGAACATCAGCCTTCTGTTTCGCATTGATTTGATGTTAAATCATATGTTTCGCATGGATTTAAAGCTAACTCGTTGTTTCGCATGCAGTTGAAGCTAAATCATGTATAACACAAGTGTTTGAAGCTAAACCATTTGTTTCGCATGGATTCAAAGATAACCCTTCTACTTCGCATTGATTTGAAGCTAAATCATGTGTTGCGCATGGATTTGAAACTAACTCGTTTGTTTCGCATGCAGTTGAAGCTAAATCATGTATATCACAAGTGTTTGAAGCTAAACCATTTGTTTCGCATGGATTCGAAGATAACCCTTCTACTTCGCATTGATTTGAAGGTAAATCATGTGTTTCGCATGGATTTGAAGCAAAGCCTTCTACTTCGCATTGATTTGGAGTTAAATCATGTGTTTCGCAAGGATTTAAAGCTAACTCGTTGTTTCGCAAGCAGCTGAAGCTAAATCATGTATATCACAAGTGTTTGAAGCTAAACCATTTTATTCCCATGGATTTGAAGCTATGCCTTCTACTTCGCATTGATTTGAAGCTAAATCATGTGTTTCGCATGGATTTGAAGCAAAGCCTTCTACTTCGCATTGATTTGGAGTTAAATCATGTGTTTCGCATGGATTTAAAGCTAACTCGTTGTTTCGCATGCAGTTGAAGCTAAATCATGTATATCACAAGTGTTTGAAGCTAAACCATTTGTTTCGCATGGATTCGAAGATAACCCTTCTACTTCGCATTGATTTGAAGGTAAATCATGTGTTGCGCATGTATTAGAAGCTAACTCGTTTGTTTCGCATGCAGTTGAAGATAAGTCATGCATATCACAAGTATTTGAAGATAAACCATTTGATTCCCATGGATTTGAAGCTATGCCTTCTACTTCGCATTGATTTGGAGCGAAATCATGTGTTTCGCATGGATTTGAAACTAACTCGTTTGTTTCGCATGCTGTTGAAGCTGAATCATGTATATCACAAGTATTTGAAGGTAAACCATTTGTTTCGCATTGATTCAAAGATCAGTCTTCCACTTCGCATTGATTTGAAGCTAAATCATGTGTTTCGCATGGATTTGAAGCTAACTCGTTTGTTTCGCATGCAGTTGATGCTGAATCATGTATATCGCAAGTATTTGCAGCTAAACCATTTGTTTCGCATGGATTCGAACATCAGCCTTCTGTTTCGCATTGATTTGATGTTAAATCATATGTTTCGCATGGATTTAAAGCTAACTCGTTGTTTCGCATGCAGTTGAAGCTAAATCATGTATAACACAAGTGTTTGAAGCTAAACCATTTGTTTCGCATGGATTCAAAGATAACCCTTCTACTTCGCATTGATTTGAAGCTAAATCATGTGTTGCGCATGGATTTGAAACTAACTCGTTTGTTTCGCATGCAGTTGAAGCTAAATCATGTATATCACAAGTGTTTGAAGCTAAACCATTTGTTTCGCATGGATTCGAAGATAACCCTTCTACTTCGCATTGATTTGAAGGTAAATCATGTGTTTCGCATGGATTTGAAGCAAAGCCTTCTACTTCGCATTGATTTGGAGTTAAATCATGTGTTTCGCAAGGATTTAAAGCTAACTCGTTGTTTCGCAAGCAGCTGAAGCTAAATCATGTATATCACAAGTGTTTGAAGCTAAACCATTTGATTAGCATGGATTCGAAGATCACGCCTCTCCTTCGCATTGATTTGAAGATAATCATGTGTTTCGCATGGATTTGAAGCTAACTCGTTTGTTTCGCATGCAGTTGAAGATAAGTAATGCATATCACAAGTATTTGAAGATAAACCATTTGATTCCCATGGATTTGCAGCTATGCCTTCTACTTCGCATTGATTTGGAGCTAAATCACGTGTTTCGCATGGATTTAAAGCTAACTCGTTTGTATCGCATGCAGTTGAAGCTAAATCATGTATATCACAAGTGTTTGAAGCTAAATCATTTGTTTCGCATGGATTCGAAGATAACCCTTCTACTTCGCATTCGTTTGAAGCTAAATCATTTGTTTCGCATGGATTTGAAGCTAACTCGTTTGTTTCGCATGCTGTTGAAACTAAATCATGTATATCACAAGTATTTGAAGCTAAACCATTTGATTTCCATGGATTTGTAGCTATGCCTTCTACTTCGCATTGATTTGGAGCTAAATCATGTGTTGCGCATGAATTAGAAGCTAACTCGTTTGTTTCGCATGCAGTTGAAGCTAAATCATGTATATCACAAGTGTTTGAAGCTAAACCATTTGTTTCGCATGGATTCGAAGATAACCCTTCTACTTCGCATTGGTTTGAAGCTAAATCATTTGTTTCGCATGGATTTGAAGCTAACTCGTTTGTTTCGCATGCTGTTGAAACTAAATCATGTATATCACAAGTATTTGAAGAAAACCATTTTATTCCCATGGATTTGAAGCTATGCCTTCTACTTCGCATTGATTTGGAGCTAAATCATGTGTTTCGCATGGATTTACAGATAACTCGTTTGTTTCGCATGCTGCTGAAGCTAAATCATGTATATCACAAGTATTTGAATATGAACCATTTGATTAGCATGGATTCGAAGATCACCACTCTTCTTCGCATTGATTTGAAGATAATCATGTGTTTCGCAAGGATTTGAAGCTAACTCGTTTGTTTCGCATGCAGTTGAAGCTAAATCATGTATATAACAAGTGTTTGAAGCTAAATCATTTGTTTCGCATGGATTCGAAGATAACCCATCTACTTCGCATTGATTTGAAGCCAAATCATGTGTTTCGCATGGATTTCAAGCAAAGCCTTCTACTTCGCATTGATTTGGAGTTAAATCATGTGTTTCGCATGGATTTAAAGCTAACTCGATGTTTCGCATGCAGTTGAAGCTAAATCATGTATATCACAAGTGTTTGAAGCTAAACCATTTGTTTCGCATGGATTCGAAGATAACCCTTCTACTTCGCATTGATTTGAAGCTAAATCATGTGTTGCGCATGGATTTGAAACTAACTCGTTTGTTTCGCATGCAGTTGAAGCTAAATCATGTATATCACAAGTGTTTGAAGCTAAATCATTTGTTTCGCATGGATTCGAAGATAACCCTTCTACTTTGCATTGATTTGAAGCTAAATCATGTGTTTCGCATGGATTTGAAGCAAAGCCTTCTACTTCGCATTGATTTAGAGTTAAATCATGTGTTTCGCATGGATTTAAAGCTAACTCGTTGCTTCGCATGCAGTTGAAGCTAAATCATGTATATCACAAGTATTTGAAGCTAAACCATTTTATTCCCATGCATTTGAAGCTATGCCTTCTACATCGCATTGATTTGATGTTAAATCATATGTCTCGCATGGATTTGAAGCTAGCTCGTTTGTTTCGCATGCACTTGAATATAAATCAAGTATATCACAAGTATTTGAAGCTAAACCTTTGTTTCGCATGGATTCGAACATCAGCCTTCTGCTTCGCATTGATTTGGACCTAAATCATGTGTTTCGCATGGATTTGAAGCTAACTCGTTTATTTCGCATGCACTTGAAGCTGAACCATGTATATCACAAGTATTTGAAGCTAAACCGTTTGATTGGCATGGATTTGAAGCTAAGCCTTCTACTTCGCATTAAATTGAAGCTAAATCATGTGTTTCGCATGGATTTGAAGCTAACATGTTTGTTTCGCATGCTGTTGAAGCTAAATCATGTATATCACAAGTATTTGAATCTAAACCATTTGATTCCCATGGATTTGAAGCTATGCCTTCTACTTCGCATTGATTTGGAGCTAAATCATCTGTTTCGCATGGATTTGAAGCTAACTCGTTTGTTTCGCATGCTGTTGAAGCTGAATCATGTATATCACAAGTATTTGAAGCTAAACCATTTGTTTCGCATTGATTCAAAGATCAGTCTTCCACTTCGCATTGATTTGAAGCTAAATCATGTGTTTCGCATGGATTTGAAGCTAACTCGTTTGTTTCGCATGCAGTTGATGCTGAGTCATGTATATCACAAGTATTTGCAGCTAAAACATTTGTTTCGCATGGATTCGTAGTTAAGCCTTCTACTTCGCATGGATTTGAAGCAAAGCCTTCTACTTCGCATTGATTTGAAGATAATCATGTGTTTCGCAAGGATTTGAAGCTAACTCGTTTGTTTCGCATGCAGTTGATGCTAAATCATGTATATCACAAGTATTTGAAGCTAAACCATTTGTTTCGCATGGATTCGAACATCAGCCTTCTGCTTCGCATTGATTTGATGTTAAATCATATGTTTCGCATGGATTTGAAGCTAACTCGTTTGTTTCACATGCTGTTGAAGCTAAATCAAGTATATCACAAGTATTTGAAGCAAAACCATTTGATTCGCACGGATTTGATGATAACCCATCTAGTTCGCATTGATTTGAATTTAAATCATGTGCTCCGCGTGGATTTGAAGCTAACTCGTTTGTTTCGCATTCAGTTGAAAATAAGTCATGCATACCACAAGTATTTGAAGATAAACCATTTTATTCCAATGGATTTGAAGCTATGCCTTCTACTTCGGATTGATTTGGAGCTAAATCATGTGTTTCGCATGGATTTAAAGCTAACTCGTTGTTTCGCATGCAGTTGAAGCTAAATCATGTATAACACAAGTGTTTGAAGCTAAACCATTTGTTTCGCATGGATTCAAAGATAACCCTTCTACTTCGCATTGATTTGGAGCTAAATCATGTGTTTCGCATAGATTTAAAGCTAACTCGTTTGTTTCGCATGCAATTGAAGCTAAATCATGTATATCACAAGTATTTGAAGCTAAACCATTTTATTCCCATGGATTTGAAGCTATGCCTTCTACTTCGCATTGATTTGAAGCTAAATCATGTGTTTCGCATGGATTTGAAGCAAAGCCTTCTACTTCGCATTGATTTGGAGTTAAATCATGTGTTTCGCATGGATTTAAAGCTAACTCGTTGTTTCGCATGCAGTTGAAGCTAAATCATGTATATCACACGTGTTTGAAGCTAAACCATTTGTTTCGCATGGATTCGAAGATAACCCTTCTACTTCGCATTGATTTGAAGGTAAATCATGTGTTGCGCATGGATTAGAAGCTAACTCGTTTGTTTCGCATGCAGTTGAAGATAAGTCATGCATATCACAAGTATTTGAAGATAAACCATTTGATTCCCATGGATTTGAAGCTATGCCTTCTACTTCGCATTGATTTGGAGCGAAATCATGTGTTTCGCATGGATTTGAAACTAACTCGTTTGTTTCGCATGCTGTTGAAGCTGAATCATGTATATCACAAGTATTTGAAGGTAAACCATTTGTTTCGCATGGATTCAAAGATAACCCTTCTACTTCGCATTGATTTGAAGCTAAATCATGTGTTGCGCATGGATTTGAAACTAACTCGTTTGTTTCGCATGCAGTTGAAGCTAAATCATGTATATCACAAGTGTTTGAAGCTAAACCATTTGTTTCGCATGGATTCGAAGATAACCCTTCTACTTCGCATTGATTTGAAGGTAAATCATGTGTTTCGCATGGATTTGAAGCAAAGCCTTCTACTTCGCATTGATTTGGAGTTAAATCATGTGTTTCGCAAGGATTTAAAGCTAACTCGTTGTTTCGCAAGCAGCTGAAGCTAAATCATGTATATCACAAGTGTTTGAAGCTAAACCATTTTATTCCCATGGATTTGAAGCTATGCCTTCTACTTCGCATTGATTTGAAGCTAAATCATGTGTTTCGCATGGGTTTGAAGCAAAGCCTTCTACTTCGCATTGATTTGGAGTTAAATCATGTGTTTCGCATGGATTTAAAGCTAACTCGTTGTTTCGCATGCAGTT
The DNA here is from genome assembly GCF_051020955.1 of Megalopta genalis. Classification (NCBI taxonomy): domain Eukaryota; kingdom Metazoa; phylum Arthropoda; class Insecta; order Hymenoptera; family Halictidae; genus Megalopta; species Megalopta genalis. Next base: position 521,138 of record NW_027476152.1, read on the forward strand.
GAAGCTAAATCATGTATATCACAAGTGTTTGAAGCTAAACCATTTGTTTCGCATGGATTCGAAGATAACCCTTCTACTTCGCATTGATTTGAAGGTAAATCATGTGTTGCGCATGGATTAGAAGCTAACTCGTTTGTTTCGCATGCAGTTGAAGATAAGTCATGCATATCACAAGTATTTGAAGATAAACCATTTGATTCCCATGGATTTGAAGCTATGCCTTCTACTTCGCATTGATTTGGAGCGAAATCATGTGTTTCGCATGGATTTGAAACTAACTCGTTTGTTTCGCATGCTGTTGAAGCTGAATCATGTATATCACAAGTATTTGAAGGTAAACCATTTGTTTCGCATTGATTCAAAGATCAGTCTTCCACTTCGCATTGATTTGAAGCTAAATCATGTGTTTCGCATGGATTTGAAGCTAACTCGTTTGTTTCGCATGCAGTTGATGCTGAATCATGTATATCGCAAGTATTTGCAGCTAAACCATTTGTTTCGCATGGATTCGAACATCAGCCTTCTGTTTCGCATTGATTTGATGTTAAATCATATGTTTCGCATGGATTTAAAGCTAACTCGTTGTTTCGCATGCAGTTGAAGCTAAATCATGTATAACACAAGTGTTTGAAGCTAAACCATTTGTTTCGCATGGATTCAAAGATAACCCTTCTACTTCGCATTGATTTGAAGCTAAATCATGTGTTGCGCATGGATTTGAAACTAACTCGTTTGTTTCGCATGCAGTTGAAGCTAAATCATGTATATCACAAGTGTTTGAAGCTAAACCATTTGTTTCGCATGGATTCGAAGATAACCCTTCTACTTCGCATTGATTTGAAGGTAAATCATGTGTTTCGCATGGATTTGAAGCAAAGCCTTCTACTTCGCATTGATTTGGAGTTAAATCATGTGTTTCGCAAGGATTTAAAGCTAACTCGTTGTTTCGCAAGCAGCTGAAGCTAAATCATGTATATCACAAGTGTTTGAAGCTAAACCATTTGATTAGCATGGATTCGAAGATCACCCCTCTCCTTCGCATTGATTTGAAGATAATCATGTGTTTCGCATGGATTTGAAGCTAACTCGTTTGTTTCGCATGCAGTTGAAGATAAGTAATGCATATCACAAGTATTTGAAGATAAACCATTTGATTCCCATGGATTTGCAGCTATGCCTTCTACTTCGCATTGATTTGGAGCTAAATCACGTGTTTCGCATGGATTTAAAGCTAACTCGTTTGTATCGCATGCAGTTGAAGCTAAATCATGTATATCACAAGTGTTTGAAGCTAAATCATTTGTTTCGCATGGATTCGAAGATAACCCTTCTACTTCGCATTGATTTGAAGCTAAATCATGTGTTTCGCATGGATTTGAAGCAAAGTCTTCTACTTCGCATTGATTTGGAGTTAAATCATGTGTTTCGCATGAATTTAAAGCTAAACCATTTGTTTCGCATGGATTCGAACATCAGCCTTCTGCTTCGCATTGATTTGATGTTAAATCATATGCTTCGCATGGATTTGAAGATAACTCGTTTGTTTCGCATGCTGTTGAAGCTAAATCAAGTATATCACAAGTATTTGAAGCAAAACCATTTGATTCGAACGGATTTGATGATAACCCTTCTAGTTCGCATTGATTTGAATTTAAATCATGTGTTTCGCATGGATTTAAAGCTAACTCGTTGTTTCGCATGCAGTTGAAGCTAAATCATGTATAACACAAGTGTTTGAAGCTAAACCATTTGTTTCGCATGGATTCAAAGATAACCCTTCTACTTCGCATTGATTTGGAGCTAAATCATGTGTTTCGCATAGATTTAAAGCTAACTCGTTTGTTTCGCATGCAATTGAAGCTAAATCATGTATATCACAAGTATTTGAAGCTAAACCATTTTATTCCCATGGATTTGAAGCTATGCCTTCTACTTCGCATTGATTTGAAGCTAAATCATGTGTTTCGCATGGATTTGAAGCAAAGCCTTCTACTTCGCATTGATTTGGAGTTAAATCATGTGTTTCGCATGGATTTAAAGCTAACTCGTTGTTTCGCATGCAGTTGAAGCTAAATCATGTATATCACAAGTGTTTGAAGCTAAACCATTTGTTTCGCATGGATTCGAAGATAACCCTTCTACTTCGCATTGATTTGAAGGTAAATCATGTGTTGCGCATGGATTAGAAGCTAACTCGTTTGTTTCGCATGCAGTTGAAGATAAGTCATGCATATCACAAGTATTTGAAGATAAACCATTTGATTCCCATGCATTTGAAGCTATGCCTTCTACTTCGCATTGATTTGGAGCGAAATCATGTGTTTCGCATGGTTTTGAAACTAACTCGTTTGTTTCGCATGCTGTTGAAGCTGAATCATGTATATCACAAGTATTTGAAGGTAAACCATTTGTTTCGCATTGATTCAAAGATCAGTCTTCCACTTCGCATTGATTTGAAGCTAAATCATGTGTTTCGCATGGATTTGAAGCTAACTCGTTTGTTTCGCATGCAGTTGATGCTGAATCATGTATATCGCAAGTATTTGCAGCTAAACCATTTGTTTCGCATGGATTCGAAGATAAGCCTTCTACTTCCCATCAATTTGAAGCTAAATCATGTTTTTCGCATGGATTTGAAGCAAAGCCTTCTACTTCGCATTGATTTGAAGATAATCATGTGTTTCGCACGGATTTGAAGCTAACTCGTTTGTTTCGCTTGCTGTTGAAGCTAAATCATGTATATCACAAGTATTTGAAGCAAAACCATTTGATTCGCACGGATTTGATGATAACCCTTCTAGTTCGCATTGATTTGAATTTAAATCATGTGTTTCGTATGGATTTGAAGCTAACTCGTTTGTTTCGCATGCAGTTGAAGATAAGTCATGCATATCACAAGTATTTGAAGATAAACCATTTGATTCCCATGGATTTGAAGCTATGCCTTCTACTTCGCATTTATTTGGAGCTAAATCATGTGTTTCGCATGGATTTAAAGCTAACTCGTTTGTTTCGCATGCAGTTGAAGCTAAATCATGTATATCACAAGTGTTTGAAGCTAAATCATTTGTTTCGCATGGATTCGAAGATAACCCTTCTACTTCGCATTGATTTGAAGCTAAATCATGTGTTTCGCATGGATTTAAAGCTAACTCGTTGTTTCGCATGCAGTTGAAGCTAAATCATGGATATCACAAGTGTTTGAAGCTAAACCATTTGATTGGCATGGATTTGAAGCTAAGCCTTCTACTTCGCATTAAATTGAAGCTAAATCATGTGTTTCGCATGGATTTGAAGCTAACATGTTTGTTTCGCATGGATTTGAAGCTAAGCTTTCTACCTCGCATTGATTTGAAGATAAATAATGTGTTTCGCTTGGATTTGAAGCTCAGCCTTCTACTTCGCATTGATTTGAAGCTAAACCATGTGTTTCGCTTGGATTTTAAGCTAACTCGTTTGTTTCACATGCAGTTGAAGTTAAATCATGAATATCACAAGTATTTGAAGCTAAACCATTTGTTTCGCATTGATTCAAAGATCAGTCTTCCACTTCGCATTGATTTGAAGCTAAATCATGTGTTTCGCATGGATTTGAAGCTAACTCGTTTGTTTCGCATGCAGTTGATGCTGAATCATGTATATCACAAGTATTTGCAGCTAAACCATTTGTTTCGCATGGATTCGTAGATAAGCCTTCTACTTCGCATCGATTTGAAGCTAAATCATGTGTTTCGCATGGTTTTTGAAGCTAACTCGTTTGTTTCGCATGCTGTTGAAGCTAAATCATGTATATCACAAGTATTTGAAGCTAAACCATTTGATTCGCACGGATTTGATGATAACCCTTCTACTTCGCATTGATTTGAAACGAAATCATATGCTTCGCTTGGATTTGAAGCTAACTCGTTTGTTTCGCAAGCTGTTGAAGCTAAATCATGTATATCACAAGTATTTGAAGCAAAACCATTTGATTCGCACGGATTTGATGATAACCCTTCTAGTTCGCATTGATTTGAAGCTAAATCATGTGTTGCGCATGGATTAGATGCTAACTCGTTTGTTTCGCATGCAGTTGAAGTTAATTCATGTATATCATAAGTATTTGAAGCTAAACCATTTTATTCTCATGGATTTGAAGCTATGCCTTCTACTTCGCATTGATTTGATGTTAAATCATATGTCTCGCATGGATTTGAAGTTATCTCGTTTGTTTCGCATGAACTTGAATATAAATCATGTATATCACAAGTATTTGAATCTAAACAATCTGTTTCGTGTGGATTCGGAGATCAGCCTTCTACTTCGCATTGATTTGAATCGAAATCATATGCTTCGCTTGGATTTGAAGCTAACTCGTTTGTTTCGCATGCTGTTGAAGCTAAATCATTTATATCACAAGTATTTGAAGCTAAACCATTTGATTTCCATGGATTTGAAGCTATGGCTTCTACTTCGCATTGATTTGGAGCTAAATCATATGTTTCGCATGGATTTAAAGCTAACTCGATTGTTTCGCATGCAGTTGAAGCTAAATCATGTATATCACAAGTGTTTGAAGCTAAACCATTTGTTTCGCATGGATTCGTAGATAAGCCTTCTACTTCGCATCGATTTGAAGCTAAATCATGTTTTTCGCATGGTTTTGAAGCAAAGCCTTCTACTTCGCATTGATTTGAAGATAATCATGTGTTTCGCAAGGATTTGAAGCTAACTCGTTTGTTTCGCATGCAGTTGATGCTAAATCATGTTTATCACAAGTATTTGAAGCTAAACCATTTGTTTCGCATGGATTCGAACATCAGCCTTCTGCTTCGCATTGATTTGATGTTAAATCATATGTTTCGCATGGATTTGAAGCTAACTCGTTTGTTTCACATGCTGTTGAAGCTAAATCAAGTATATCACAAGTATTTGAAGCAAAACCATTTGATTCGCACGGATTTGATGATAACCCATCTAGTTCGCATTGATTTGAATTTAAATCATGTGCTTCGCGTGGATTTGAAGCTAACTCGTTTGTTTCGCATGCAGTTGAAAATAAGTCATGCATACCACAAGTATTTGAAGATAAACCATTTTATTCCCATGGATTTGAAGCTATGCCTTCTACTTCGCATTGATTTGGAGCTAAATCATGTGTTTCGCATGGATTTAAAGCTAACTCGTTGTTTCGCATGCAGTTGAAGCTAAATCATGTATAACACAAGTGTTTGAAGCTAAACCATTTGTTTCGCATGGATTCAAAGATAACCCTTTTACTTCGCATTGATTTGAAGCTAAATCATGTGTTGCGCATGGATTTGAAGCTAACTCGTTTGTTTCGCATGCAGTTGAAGCTAAATCATGTATATCACAAGTGTTTGAAGCTAAATCATTTGTTTCGCATGGATTCGAAGATAACCCTTCTACTTCGCATTGATTTGAAGCTAAATCATGTGTTTCGCATGGATTTGAAGCAAAGCCTTCTACTTCGCATTGATTTGGAGTTAAATCATGTGTTTCGCAAGGATTTAAAGCTATCTCGTTGTTTCGCAAGCAGCTGAAGCTAAATCATGTATATCACAAGTGTTTGAATATGAACCATTTGATTAGCATGGATTCGAAGATCCCCACTCTTCTTCGCATTGATTTGAAGATAATCATGTGTTTCGCAAGGATTTGAAGCTAACTCGTTTGTTTCGCATGCAGTTGAAGCTAAATCATGTATATCATAAGTGTTTGAAGCTAAACCATTTGTTTCGCATGGATTCGAAGATAACCCTTCTACTTCGCATTGATTTGAAGCTAAATCATGTGTTGCGCATGGATTAGAAGCTAACTCGTTTGTTTCGCATGCAGTTGAAGCTAAATCATGCATATCACAAGCATTTGAATCTAAACCATTTGTTTCCCATGGATTTGAAGCTATGCCTTCTACTTCGCATTGATTTGGAGCTAAATCATGTGTTTCGCATGGATTTGAAGCTAACTCGTTTGTTTCGCATGCTGTTGAAGCTAAATCATATATATCACAAGTATTTGAAGCTAAACCATTTGTTTCGCATTGATTCAAATATCTGTCTTCCACTTCGCATTGATTTGAACCTAAATCATGTGTTTCGCATGGATTTGAAGATAACTCGTTTGTTTCGCATGCAGTTGATGCTGAATCATGTATATCACAAGTATTTGCGGCTAAACCATTTGTTTCGCATGGATTCGTAGATAAGCCTTCTACTTCGCATCGATTTGAATATAAATCATGTGTTTCGCATGGATTTGAAGCAAAGCATTCTACTTCGCATTGATTTGAAGATAATCATGTGTTTCGCAAGGATTTGAAGCCAACTCGTTTGTTTCGCATGCAGTTGATGCTAAATCATGTATATCACAAGTATTTGAAGCTAAACCATTTGTTTCGCATGGATTCGAACATCAGCCTTCTACTTCGCATTGATTTGAAGCTAAATCATGTGTTGCGCATGGATTTGAAACTAACTCCTTTGTTTCGCATGCAGTTGAAGCTAAATCATGTATATCACAAGTGTTTGAAGCTAATCCATTTGTTTCGCATGGATTCGAAGATAACCCTTCTACTTCGCATTGATTTGAAGGTAAATCATGTGTTTCGCATGGATTTGAAGCAAAGCCTTCTACTTCGCATTGATTTGGAGTTAAATCATGTGTTTCGCAAGGATTTAAAGCTAACTCGTTGTTTCGCAAGCAGCTGAAGCTAAATCATGTATATCACAAGTGTTTGAAGCTAAACCATTTGATTAGCATGGATTCGAAGATCACCCCTCTCCTTCGCATTGATTTGAAGATAATCATGTGTTTCGCATGGATTTGAAGCTAACTCGTTTGTTTCGCATGCAGTTGAAGATAAGTAATGCATATCACAAGTATTTGAAGATAAACCATTTGATTCCCATGGATTTGTAGCTATGCCTTCTACTTCGCATTGATTTGGAGCTAAATCACGTGTTTCGCATGGATTTAAAGCTAACTCGTTTGTATCGCATGCAGTTGAAGCTAAATCATGTATATCACAAGTGTTTGAAGCTAAATCATTTGTTTCGCATGGATTCGAAGATAACCCTTCTACTTCGCATTGATTTGAAGCTAAATCATGTGTTTCGCATGGATTTGAAGCAAAGTCTTCTACTTCGCATTGATTTGGAGTTAAATCATGTGTTTCGCATGGATTTAAAGCTAAACCATTTGTTTCGCATGGATTCGAACATCAGCCTTCTGCTTCGCATTGATTTGATGTTAAATCATATGCTTCGCATGGATTTGAAGATAACTCGTTTCTTTCGCATGCTGTTGAAGCTAAATCAAGTATATCACAAGTATTTGAAGCAAAACCATTTGATTCGAACGGTTTTGATGATAACCCTTCTAGTTCGCATTGATTTGAATTTAAATCATGTGTTTCGCATGGATTTAAAGCTAACTCGTTGTTTCGCATGCAGTTGAAGCTAAATCATGTATAACACAAGTGTTTGAAGCTAAACCATTTGTTTCGCATGGATTCAAAGATAACCCTTCTACTTCGCATTGATTTGAAGCTAAATCATGTGTTGCGCATGGATTTGAAACTAACTCGTTTGTTTCGCATGCAGTTGAAGCTAAATCATGTATATCACAAGTGTTTGAAGCTAAACCATTTGTTTCGCATGGATTCGAAGATAACCCTTCTACTTCGCATTGATTTGAAGCTAAATCATGTGTTTCGCATGGATTTGAAGCAAAGCCTTCTACTTCGCATTGATTTGGAGCTAAATCATGTGTTTCGCATAGATTTAAAGCTAACTCGTTTGTTTCGCATGCAGTTGAAGCTAAATCATGTATATCACAAGTATTTGAAGCTAAACCATTTTATTCCCATGGATTTGAAGCTATGCCTTCTACTTCGCATTGATTTGAAGCTAAATCATGTGTTTCGCATGGATTTGAAGCAAAGCCTTCTACTTCGCATTGATTTGGAGTTAAATCATGTGTTTCGCATGGATTTAAAGCTAACTCGTTGTTTCGCATGCAGTTGAATCTAAATCATGTATATCACAAGTGTTTGAAGCTAAACCATTTGTTTCGCATGGATTCGAAGATAACCCTTCTACTTCGCATTGATTTTATGCTTCGCTTGGATTTGAAGCTAACTCGTTTGTTTCGCATGCTGTTGAAGCTAAATCATTTATATCACAAGTATTTGAAGCTAAACCATTTGATTTCCATGGATTTGAAGCTATGGCTTCTACTTCGCATTGATTTGGAGCTAAATCATATGTTTCGCATGGATTTAAAGCTAACTCGATTGTTTCGCATGCAGTTGAAGCTAAATCATGTATATCACAAGTGTTTGAAGCTAAACCATTTGTTTCGCATGGATTCGTAGATAAGCCTTCTACTTCGCATCGATTTGAAGCTAAATCATGTTTTTCGCATGGTTTTGAAGCAAAGCCTTCTACTTCGCATTGATTTGAAGATAATCATGTGTTTCGCAAGGATTTGAAGCTAACTCGTTTGTTTCGCATGCAGTTGATGCTAAATCATGTTTATCACAAGTATTTGAAGCTAAACCATTTGTTTCGCATGGATTCGAACATCAGCCTTCTGCTTCGCATTGATTTGATGTTAAATCATATGTTTCGCATGGATTTGAAGCTAACTCGTTTGTTTCACATGCTGTTGAAGCTAAATCAAGTATATCACAAGTATTTGAAGCAAAACCATTTGATTCGCACGGATTTGATGATAACCCATCTAGTTCGCATTGATTTGAATTTAAATCATGTGCTTCGCGTGGATTTGAAGCTAACTCGTTTGTTTCGCATGCAGTTGAAAATAAGTCATGCATACCACAAGTATTTGAAGATAAACCATTTTATTCCCATGGATTTGAAGCTATGCCTTCTACTTCGCATTGATTTGGAGCTAAATCATGTGTTTCGCATGGATTTAAAGCTAACTCGTTGTTTCGCATGCAGTTGAAGCTAAATCATGTATAACACAAGTGTTTGAAGCTAAACCATTTGTTTCGCATGGATTCAAAGATAACCCTTTTACTTCGCATTGATTTGAAGCTAAATCATGTGTTGCGCATGGATTTGAAGCTAACTCGTTTGTTTCGCATGCAGTTGAAGCTAAATCATGTATATCACAAGTGTTTGAAGCTAAATCATTTGTTTCGCATGGATTCGAAGATAACCCTTCTACTTCGCATTGATTTGAAGCTAAATCATGTGTTTTCGCATGGATTTGAAGCAAAGCCTTCTACTTCGCATTGATTTGGAGTTAAATCATGTGTTTCGCAAGGATTTAAAGCTATCTCGTTGTTTCGCAAGCAGCTGAAGCTAAATCATGTATATCACAAGTGTTTGAATATGAACCATTTGATTAGCATGGATTCGAAGATCCCCACTCTTCTTCGCATTGATTTGAAGATAATCATGTGTTTCGCAAGGATTTGAAGCTAACTCGTTTGTTTCGCATGCAGTTGAAGCTAAATCATGTATATCATAAGTGTTTGAAGCTAAACCATTTGTTTCGCATGGATTCGAAGATAACCCTTCTACTTCGCATTGATTTGAAGCTAAATCATGTGTTGCGCATGGATTAGAAGCTAACTCGTTTGTTTCGCATGCAGTTGAAGCTAAATCATGCATATCACAAGCATTTGAATCTAAACCATTTGTTTCCCATGGATTTGAAGCTATGCCTTCTACTTCGCATTGATTTGGAGCTAAATCATGTGTTTCGCATGGATTTGAAGCTAACTCGTTTGTTTCGCATGCTGTTGAAGCTAAATCATATATATCACAAGTATTTGAAGCTAAACCATTTGTTTCGCATTGATTCAAATATCTGTCTTCCACTTCGCATTGATTTGAACCTAAATCATGTGTTTCGCATGGATTTGAAGATAACTCGTTTGTTTCGCATGCAGTTGATGCTGAATCATGTATATCACAAGTATTTGCGGCTAAACCATTTGTTTCGCATGGATTCGTAGATAAGCCTTCTACTTCGCATCGATTTGAATATAAATCATGTGTTTCGCATGGATTTGAAGCAAAGCATTCTACTTCGCATTGATTTGAAGATAATCATGTGTTTCGCAAGGATTTGAAGCCAACTCGTTTGTTTCGCATGCAGTTGATGCTAAATCATGTATATCACAAGTATTTGAAGCTAAACCATTTGTTTCGCATGGATTCGAACATCAGCCTTCTACTTCGCATTGATTTGAAGCTAAATCATGTGTTGCGCATGGATTTGAAACTAACTCCTTTGTTTCGCATGCAGTTGAAGCTAAATCATGTATATCACAAGTGTTTGAAGCTAAACCATTTGTTTCGCATGGATTCGAAGATAACCCTTCTACTTCGCATTGATTTGAAGGTAAATCATGTGTTTCGCATGGATTTGAAGCAAAGCCTTCTACTTCGCATTGATTTGGAGTTAAATCATGTGTTTCGCAAGGATTTAAAGCTAACTCGTTGTTTCGCAAGCAGCTGAAGCTAAATCATGTATATCACAAGTGTTTGAAGCTAAACCATTTGATTAGCATGGATTCGAAGATCACCCCTCTCCTTCGCATTGATTTGAAGATAATCATGTGTTTCGCATGGATTTGAAGCTAACTCGTTTGTTTCGCATGCAGTTGAAGATAAGTAATGCATATCACAAGTATTTGAAGATAAACCATTTGATTCCCATGGATTTGTAGCTATGCCTTCTACTTCGCATTGATTTGGAGCTAAATCACGTGTTTCGCATGGATTTAAAGCTAACTCGTTTGTATCGCATGCAGTTGAAGCTAAATCATGTATATCACAAGTGTTTGAAGCTAAATCATTTGTTTCGCATGGATTCGAAGATAACCCTTCTACTTCGCATTGATTTGAAGCTAAATCATGTGTTTCGCATGGATTTGAAGCAAAGTCTTCTACTTCGCATTGATTTGGAGTTAAATCATGTGTTTCGCATGGATTTAAAGCTAAACCATTTGTTTCGCATGGATTCGAACATCAGCCTTCTGCTTCGCATTGATTTGATGTTAAATCATATGCTTCGCATGGATTTGAAGATAACTCGTTTGTTCGCATGCTGTTGAAGCTAAATCAAGTATATCACAAGTATTTGAAGCAAAACCATTTGATTCGAACGGTTTTGATGATAACCCTTCTAGTTCGCATTGATTTGAATTTAAATCATGTGTTTCGCATGGATTTAAAGCTAACTCGTTGTTTCGCATGCAGTTGAAGCTAAATCATGTATAACACAAGTGTTTGAAGCTAAACCATTTGTTTCGCATGGATTCAAAGATAACCCTTCTACTTCGCATTGATTTGAAGCTAAATCATGTGTTGCGCATGGATTTGAAACTAACTCGTTTGTTTCGCATGCAGTTGAAGCTAAATCATGTATATCACAAGTGTTTGAAGCTAAACCATTTGTTTCGCATGGATTCGAAGATAACCCTTCTACTTCGCATTGATTTGAAGCTAAATCATGTGTTTCGCATGGATTTGAAGCAAAGCCTTCTACTTCGCATTGATTTGGAGCTAAATCATGTGTTTCGCATAGATTTAAAGCTAACTCGTTTGTTTCGCATGCAGTTGAAGCTAAATCATGTATATCACAAGTATTTGAAGCTAAACCATTTTATTCCCATGGATTTGAAGCTATGCCTTCTACTTCGCATTGATTTGAAGCTAAATCATGTGTTTCGCATGGATTTGAAGCAAAGCCTTCTACTTCGCATTGATTTGGAGTTAAATCATGTGTTTCGCATGGATTTAAAGCTAACTCGTTGTTTCGCATGCAGTTGAATCTAAATCATGTATATCACAAGTGTTTGAAGCTAAACCATTTGTTTCGCATGGATTCGAAGATAACCCTTCTACTTCGCATTGATTTGAAGGTAAATCATGTGTTGCGCATGGATTAGAAGCTAACTCGTTTGTTTCGCATGCAGTTGAAGATAAGTCATGCATATCACAAGGGTTTGAAGCTAAATCATTTGTTTCGCATGGATTTGAAGCTATGCCTTCTACTTCGCATTGATTTGGAGCTGAATCATGTGTTTCGCATGGATTTGAAGCTAACTCGTTTGTTTCGCATGCTGTTGAAGCTGAATCATGTATATCACAAGTATTTGAAGGTAAACCATTTGTTTCGCATTGATTCAAAGATCAGTCTTCCACTTCGCATTGATTTGAAGCTAAATCATGTGTTTCGCATGGATTTGAAGCTAACTCGTTTGTTTCGCATGCAGTTGATGCTGAATCATGTATATCGCAAGTATTTGCAGCTAAACCATTTGTTTCGCATGGATTCGTAGATAAGCCTTCTACTTCCCATCAATTTGAAGCTAAATCATGTTTTTCGCATGGATTTGAAGCAAAGCCTTCTACTTCGCATTGATTTGAAGATAATCATGTGTTTCGCAAGGATTTGAAGCTAACTCGTTTCTTTCGCATGCAGTTGATGCTAAATCATGTATATCACAAGTATTTGAAGCTAAACCATTTGTTTCGCATGGATTCGAACATCAGTCTTCTGCTTCGCATTGATTTGATGTTAAATCATATGTTTCGCATGGATTTGAAGCTAACTCGTTTGTTTCGCATGCAGTTGAAGATAAGTCATGCATACCACAAGTATTTGAACATAAACCATTTTATTCCCATGGATTTGAAGATATGCCTTCTACTTCGCATTGATTTGGAGCTAAATCATGTGTTTCGCATGGATTTAAAGCTAACTCGTTGTTTCGCATGCAGTTGAAGCTAAATCATGTATGACACAAGTGTTTGAAGCTAAACCATTTGTTTCGCATGGATTCAAAGATAACCCTTCTACTTCGCATTGATTTGAAGCTAAATCATGTGTTGCGCATGGATTTGAAGCTAACTCGTTTGTTTCGCATGCAGTTGAAGCTAAATCATGTATATCACAAGGGTTTGAAGCTAAATCATTTGTTTCGCATGGATTCGAAGATAACCCTTCTACTTCGCATTGATTTGAAGCTAAATCATGTGTTTCGCATGGATTTGAAGCAAAGCCTTCTACTTCGCATTGATTTGGAGTTAAATCATGTGTTTCGCAAGGATTTAAAGCTGACTCGTTGTTTCGCAAGCAGCTGAAGCTAAATCATGTATATCACAAGTGTTTGAAGCTAAACCATTTGATTAGCATGGATTCGAAGATCACCCCTCTCCTTCGCATTGATTTGAAGATAATCATGTGTTTCGCATGGATTTGAAGCTAACCCGTTTATATCGCATGCAGTTGAAGCTAAATCATGTATATCACAAGTATTTGAAGATAAACCATTTGATTCCCATGGATTTGAAACTCAGCATTCTACTTCGCATTGATTTGAATCTAAATCATGTGTTCCGCTTGGATTTTAAGCTAACTCGTTTGTATCACATGCAGTTGAAGTTAAATCATGTATATCACAAGTATTTGAAGCTAAACCGTTTGATTCGCATGGATTTGAAGCTAATCCTTCTACCTCGCATTGATTTGAAGATAAATAATGTGTTCCGCTTGGATTTTAAGCTAACTCGTTTGTATCACATGCAGTTGAAGTTAAATCATGTATATCACAATTATTTGAAGCTAACCCATTTTATTCCCATGGATTTAAAGCTATGCCTTCTACTTCGCATTGATTTGATGTTAAATCATATGTCTCGCATGGATTTCAAGCTATCGCGTTTGTTTCGCATGCACTTGAATATAAATCAAGTATATCACAAGTATTTGAAACTAAACCGTTTGATTCGCATGGATTTGAAGATAAGCCTTCTACCTCGCAATGATTTGAAGATAAATAATGTGTTTCGCTTGGATTTGAAGCTCAGCCTTCTATTTCGTATTGATTTGAAGCTAAACAATGTGTTTCGCTTGGATTTTAAGCTAACTCGTTTGTTTCACATGCAGTTGAAGTTAAATCATGAATATCACAAGTATTTGAAGCTAAACGGTTTGATTCGCATGGATTTGAAGATAATCCTCTTTACTTCGCATTGATTTGGAGCTAAATCATGTGTTTCGCATGGATTTGAAGCTAACACGTTTGTTTCGCATGCTGTTGAAGTTAAATCATGTATATCACAAGTATTTGAATCTAAACAATCTGTTTCGTGTGGATTCGGAGATCAGCCTTCTACTTCGCATTGATTTGAAATGAAATCATATGCTTCGCTTGGATTTGAAGCTAACTCGTTTGTTTCGCAAGCTGTTGAAGCTAAATCATGTATATCACAAGTATTTGAAGCTAAACCATTTGATTCCCATGGATTTGAAGCTATGCCTTCTACTTCGCATTGATTTGGAGCTAAATCATGTGTTTCGCATGGATTTGAAGCTAACTCGTTTGTTTCGCATGCTGTTGAAGCTGAATCATGTATATCACAAGTATTTGAAGGTAAACCATTTGTTTCGCATTGATTCAAAGATCAGTCTTCCACTTCGCATTGATTTGAAGCTAAATCATGTGTTTCGCAAGGATTTAATGCTAACTCGTTTGTATCGCATGCAGTTGAAGCTAAATCATGTATATCACAAGTGTTTGAAGCTAAATCATTTGTTTCGCATGGATTCGAAGATAACCCTTCTACTTCGCATTGATTTGAAGCTAAATCATGTGTTTCGCATGGATTTGAAGCAAAGTCTTCTACTTCGCATTGATTTGGAGTTAAATCATGTGTTTCGCATGGATTTAAAGCTAAACCATTTGTTTCGCATGGATTCGAACATCAGCCTTCTGCTTCGCATTGATTTGATGTTAAATCATATGCTTCGCATGGATTTGAAGATAACTCGTTTGTTTCGCATGCTGTTGAAGCTAAATCAAGTATATCACAAGTATTTGAAGCAAAACCATTTGATTCGAACGGATTTGATGATAACCCTTCTAGTTCGCATTGATTTGAATTTAAATCATGTGTTTCGCGTGGATTTGAAGCTAACTCGTTTGTTTCGCATGCAGTTGAAAATAAGTCATGCATACCACAAGTATTTGAAGATAAACCATTTTATTCCCATGGATTTGAAGCTATGCCTTCTACTTCGCATTGATTTGGAGCTAAATCATTTGTTTCGCATGGATTTGAAGCTAACTCCTTTGTTTCGCTTGCTGTTGAAGCTAAATCATGTATATCACAAGTATTTGAATATGAACCATTTGATTAGCATGGATTCGAAGATCACCCCTCTTCTTCGCATTGATTTGAAGCTAAATCATTTGTTTCGCATGGATTTGAAGCTAACTCGTTTGTTTCGCATGTTGTTGAAGCTAAATCATATATATCACAAGTATTTGAAGCTAAACCATTTGTTTCGCATTGATTCAAAGATCTGTCTTCCACTTCGCATTGATTTGAAGCTAAATCATGTGTTTCGCATGGATTTGAAGATAACTCGTTTGTTTCGCATGCAGTTGATGCTGAATCATGTATATCACAAGTATTTGCGGCTAAACCATTTGTTTCGCATGGATTCGTAGATAAGCCTTCTACTTCGCATCGATTTGAAGCTAAATAATGTTTTTCGCATGGATTTGAAGCAAAGCATTCTACTTCGCATTGATTTGAAGATAATCATGTGTTTCGCAAGGATTTGAAGCCAACTCGTTTGTTTCGCATGCAGTTGATGCTAAATCATGTATATCACAAGTATTTGAAGCTAAACCATTTGTTTCGCATGGATTCGAACATCAGCCTTCTACTTCGCATTGATTTGAAGCTAAATCATGTGTTGCGCATGGATTTGAAACTAACTCCTTTGTTTCGCATGCAGTTGAAGCTAAATCATGTATATCACAAGTGTTTGAAGCTAAACCATTTGTTTCGCATGGATTCGAAGATAACCCTTCTACTTCGCATTGATTTGAAGGTAAATCATGTGTTTCGCATGGATTTGAAGCAAAGCCTTCTACTTCGCATTGATTTGGAGTTAAATCATGTGTTTCGCAAGGATTTAAAGCTAACTCGTTTGTATCGCATGCAGTTGAAGCTAAATCATGTATATCACAAGTGTTTGAAGCTAAATCATTTGTTTCGCATGGATTCGAAGATAACCCTTCTACTTCGCATTGATTTGAAGCTAAATCATGTGTTTCGCATGGATTTGAAGCAAAGTCTTCTACTTCGCATTGATTTGGAGTTAAATCATGTGTTTCGCATGGATTTAAAGCTAAACCATTTGTTTCGCATGGATTCGAACATCAGCCTTCTGCTTCGCATTGATATGATGTTAAATCATATGCTTCGCATGGATTTGAAGATAACTCGTTTGTTTCGCATGCTGTTGAAGCTAAATCAAGTATATCACAAGTATTTGAAGCAAAACCATTTGATTCGAACGGATTTGATGATAACCCTTCTAGTTCGCATTGATTTGAATTTAAATCATGTGTTTCGCATGGATTTAAAGCTAACTCGTTGTTTCGCATGCAGTTGAAGCTAAATCATGTATAACACAAGTGTTTGAAGCTAAACCATTTGTTTCGCATGGATTCAAAGATAACCCTTCTACTTCGCATTGATTTGAAGCTAAATCATGTGTTGCGCATGGATTTGAAACTAACTCGTTTGTTTCGCATGCAGTTGAAGCTAAATCATGTATTTCACAAGTGTTTGAAGCTAAACCATTTGTTTCGCATGGATTCGAAGATAACCCTTCTACTTCGCATTGATTTGAAGCTAAATCATGTGTTTCGCATGGATTTGAAGCAAAGCCTTCTACTTCGCATTGATTTGGAGCTAAATCATGTGTTTCGCATAGATTTAAAGCTAACTCGTTTGTTTCGCATGCAGTTGAAGCTGAATCATGTATATCACAAGTATTTGAAGCTAAACCATTTGATTCCCATGGATTTGAAGCTATGCCTTCTACTTCGCATTGATTTGGAGCTAAATCATGTGTTTCGCATGGATTTGAAGCTAACTCGTTTGTTTCGCATGCTGTTGAAGCTGAATCATGTATATCACAAGTATTTGAAGGTAAACCATTTGTTTCGCATTGATTCAAAGATCAGTCTTCCACTTCGCATTGATTTGAAGCTAAATCATGTGTTTCGCAAGGATTTAAAGCTAACTCGTTTGTATCGCATGCAGTTGAAGCTAAATCATGTATATCACAAGTGTTTGAAGCTAAATCATTTGTTTCGCATGGATTCGAAGATAACCCTTCTACTTCGCATTGATTTGAAGCTAAATCATGTGTTTCGCATGGATTTGAAGCAAAGTCTTCTACTTCGCATTGATTTGGAGTTAAATCATGTGTTTCGCATGGATTTAAAGCTAAACCATTTGTTTCGCATGGATTCGAACATCAGCGTTCTGCTTCGCATTGATTTGATGTTAAATCATATGCTTCGCATGGATTTGAAGATAACTCGTTTGTTTCGCATGCTGTTGAAGCTAAATCAAGTATATCACAAGTATTTGAAGCAAAACCATTTGATTCGAACGGATTTGATGATAACCCTTCTAGTTCGCATTGATTTGAATTTAAATCATGTGTTTCGCGTGGATTTGAAGCTAACTCGTTTGTTTCGCATGCAGTTGAAAATAAGTCATGCATACCACAAGTATTTGAAGATAAACCATTTTATTCCCATGGATTTGAAGCTATGCCTTCTACTTCGCATTGATTTGGAGCTAAATCATGTGTTTCGCATGGATTTAAAGCTAACTCGTTGTTTCGCATGCAGTTGAAGCTAAATCATGTATAACACAAGTGTTTGAAGCTAAACCATTTGTTTCGCATGGATTCAAAGATATCCCTTTTACTTCGCATTGATTTGAAGCTAAATCATGTGTTGCGCATGGATTTGAAGCTAACTCGTTTGTTTCGCATGCAGTTGAAGCTAAATCATGTATATCACAAGTGTTTGAAGCTAAATCATTTGTTTCGCATGGATTCGAAGATAACCCTTCTACTTCGCATTGATTTGAAGCTAAATCATGTGTTTCGCATGGATTTGAAGCAAAGCCTTCTACTTCGCATTGATTTGAAGCTAAATCATGTGTTGCGCATGGAGTAGAAGCTAACTCGTTTGTTTCGCATGCAGTTGAAGCTAAATCATGCATATCACAAGCATTTGAATCTAAACCATTTGTTTCCCATGGATTTGAAGCTACGCCTTCTACTTCGCATTGATTTGGAGCTAAATCA
This sequence comes from Megalopta genalis, assembly GCF_051020955.1. Taxonomy (NCBI): domain Eukaryota; kingdom Metazoa; phylum Arthropoda; class Insecta; order Hymenoptera; family Halictidae; genus Megalopta; species Megalopta genalis. The sequence goes on from NW_027476152.1 coordinate 539,318, forward strand.
TGTGTTTCGCATGGATTTGAAGCTAACTCGTTTGTTTCGCATGCTGTTGAAGCTAAATCATATATATCACAAGTATTTGAAGCTAAACCATTTGTTTCGCATTGATTCAAAGATCTGTCTTCCACTTCGCATTGATTTGAAGCTAAATCATGTGTTTCGCATGGATTTGAAGATAACTCGTTTGTTTCGCATGCAGTTGATGCTGAATCATGTATATCACAAGTCTTTGCGGCTAAACCATTTGTTTCGCATGGATTCGTAGATAAGCCTTCTACTTCGCATCGATTTGAAGCTAAATCATGTTTTTCGCATGGATTTGAAGCAAAGCATTCTACTTCGCATTGATTTGAAGATAATCATGTGTTTCGCAAGGATTTGAAGCCAACTCGTTTGTTTCGCATGCAGTTGATGCTAAATCATGTATATCACAAGTATTTGAAGCTAAACCATTTGTTTCGCATGGATTCGAACATCAGCCTTCTACTTCGCATTGATTTGAAGCTAAATCATGTGTTGCGCATGGATTTGAAACTAACTCCTTTGTTTCGCATGCAGTTGAAGCTAAATCATGTATATCACAAGTGTTTGAAGCTAAACCATTTGTTTCGCATGGATTCGAAGATAACCCTTCTACTTCGCATTGATTTGAAGGTAAATCATGTGTTTCGCATGGATTTGAAGCAAAGCCTTCTACTTCGCATTGATTTGGAGTTAAATCATGTGTTTCGCAAGGATTTAAAGCTAACTCGTTTGTATCGCATGCAGTTGAAGCTAAATCATGTATATCACAAGTGTTTGAAGCTAAATCATTTGTTTCGCATGGATTCGAAGATAACCCTTCTACTTCGCATTGATTTGAAGCTAAATCATGTGTTTCGCATGGATTTGAAGCAAAGTCTTCTACTTCGCATTGATTTGGAGTTAAATCATGTGTTTCGCATGGATTTAAAGCTAAACCATTTGTTTCGCATGGATTCGAACATCAGCCTTCTGCTTCGCATTGATTTGATGTTAAATCATATGCTTCGCATGGATTTGAAGATAACTCGTTTGTTTCGCATGCTGTTGAAGCTAAATCAAGTATATCACAAGTATTTGAAGCAAAACCATTTTATTCGAACGGATTTGATGATAACCCTTCTAGTTCGCATTGACTTGAATTTAAATCATGTGTTTCGCATGGATTTAAAGCTAACTCGTTTGTTTCGCATGCATTTGATGCTGAATCAAGTATATCACAAGTATTTGCAGCTAAACCATTTGTTTCGCATGGATTCGTAGATAAGCCTTCTACGTCGCATCGATTTGAAGCTAAATCATGTGTTTCGCATGGTTTTTGAAGCTAACTCGTTTGTTTCGCATGCTGTTGAAGCTAAATCATGTATATCACAAGTATTTGAAGCTAAACCATTTCATTCGCACGGATTTGATGATAACCCTTCTACTTCGCATTGATTTGAAACGAAATCATATGCTTCGCTTGGATTTGAAGCTAACTCGTTTGTTTCGCAAGCTGTTGAAGCTAAATCATGTATATCACAAGTATTTGAAGCAAAACCATTTGATTCGCACGGATTTGATGATAACCCTTCTAGTTCGCATTGATTTGAAGCTAAATCATGTGTTGCGCATGGATTAGATGCTAACTCGTTTGTTTCGCATGCAGTTGAAGTTAAATCATGTATATCAAAATTATTTGAAGCTAAACCATATTATTCCCATGGATTTGAAGCTATGCCTTCTACTTCGCATTGATTTGATGTTAAATCATATGTCTCGCATGGATTTGAAGTTATCTCGTTTGTTTCGCATGAACTTGAATATAAATCATGTATAGCACAAGTATTTGAAGCTAAACCATTTGATTCCCATGGATTTGAAGCTATGCCTTCTACTTCGCATTGATTTGTAGCTAAATCATGTGTTCCGCATGGATTTGAAGCTAACTCGTTTGTTTCGCATGCTGTTGTAGCTAAATCATGTATAGCACAAGTATTTGAAGCTAAACCATTTGATTCCCATGGATTTGAAGCTATGCCTTCTACTTCGCATTGATTTGTAGCTAAATCATGTGTTCCGCATGGATTTGAAGCTAACTCGTTTGTTTCTCACGCACTTGAATCTAAATCAAGTATATCACAAGTATTTGAAGCTAAACCGTTTGATTCGCATGGATTTGAATCTAAGCCTTCTACTTCGTATTGATTTGGAGTTAAATCATGTGTTTCGCAAGGATTTAAAGCTAACTCGTTTGTATCGCATGCAGTTGAAGCTAAATCATGTATATCACAAGTGTTTGAAGCTAAATCATTTGTTTCGCATGGATTCGAAGATAACCCTTCTACTTCGCATTGATTTGAAGCTAAATCATGTGTTTCGCATGGATTTGAAGCAAAGTCTTCTACTTCGCATTGATTTGGAGTTAAATCATGTGTTTCGCATGGATTTAAAGCTAAACCATTTGTTTCGCATGGATTCGAACATCAGCCTTCTGCTTCGCATTGATATGATGTTAAATCATATGCTTCGCATGGATTTGAAGATAACTCGTTTGTTTCGCATGCTGTTGAAGCTAAATCAAGTATATCACAAGTATTTGAAGCAAAACCATTTGATTCGAACGGATTTGATGATAACCCTTCTAGTTCGCATTGATTTGAATTTAAATCATGTGTTTCGCATGGATTTAAAGCTAACTCGTTGTTTCGCATGCAGTTGAAGCTAAATCATGTATAACACAAGTGTTTGAAGCTAAACCATTTGTTTCGCATGGATTCAAAGATAACCCTTCTACTTCGCATTGATTTGAAGCTAAATCATGTGTTGCGCATGGATTTGAAACTAACTCGTTTGTTTCGCATGCAGTTGAAGCTAAATCATGTATATCACAAGTGTTTGAAGCTAAACCATTTGTTTCGCATGGATTCGAAGATAACCCTTCTACTTCGCATTGATTTGAAGCTAAATCATGTGTTTCGCATGGATTTGAAGCAAAGCCTTCTACTTCGCATTGATTTGGAGCTAAATCATGTGTTTCGCATAGATTTAAAGCTAACTCGTTTGTTTCGCATGCAGTTGAAGCTGAATCATGTATATCACAAGTATTTGAAGCTAAACCATTTGATTCCCATGGATTTGAAGCTATGCCTTCTACTTCGCATTGATTTGGAGCTAAATCATGTGTTTCGCATGGATTTGAAGCTAACTCGTTTGTTTCGCATGCTGTTGAAGCTGAATCATGTATATCACAAGTATTTGAAGGTAAACCATTTGTTTCGCATTGATTCAAAGATCAGTCTTCCACTTCGCATTGATTTGAAGCTAAATCATGTGTTTCGCAAGGATTTAAAGCTAACTCGTTTGTATCGCATGCAGTTGAAGCTAAATCATGTATATCACAAGTGTTTGAAGCTAAATCATTTGTTTCGCATGGATTCGAAGATAACCCTTCTACTTCGCATTGATTTGAAGCTAAATCATGTGTTTCGCATGGATTTGAAGCAAAGTCTTCTACTTCGCATTGATTTGGAGTTAAATCATGTGTTTCGCATGGATTTAAAGCTAAACCATTTGTTTCGCATGGATTCGAACATCAGCGTTCTGCTTCGCATTGATTTGATGTTAAATCATATGCTTCGCATGGATTTGAAGATAACTCGTTTGTTTCGCATGCTGTTGAAGCTAAATCAAGTATATCACAAGTATTTGAAGCAAAACCATTTGATTCGAACGGATTTGATGATAACCCTTCTAGTTCGCATTGATTTGAATTTAAATCATGTGTTTCGCGTGGATTTGAAGCTAACTCGTTTGTTTCGCATGCAGTTGAAAATAAGTCATGCATACCACAAGTATTTGAAGATAAACCATTTTATTCCCATGGATTTGAAGCTATGCCTTCTACTTCGCATTGATTTGGAGCTAAATCATGTGTTTCGCATGGATTTAAAGCTAACTCGTTGTTTCGCATGCAGTTGAAGCTAAATCATGTATAACACAAGTGTTTGAAGCTAAACCATTTGTTTCGCATGGATTCAAAGATATCCCTTTTACTTCGCATTGATTTGAAGCTAAATCATGTGTTGCGCATGGATTTGAAGCTAACTCGTTTGTTTCGCATGCAGTTGAAGCTAAATCATGTATATCACAAGTGTTTGAAGCTAAATCATTTGTTTCGCATGGATTCGAAGATAACCCTTCTACTTCGCATTGATTTGAAGCTAAATCATGTGTTTCGCATGGATTTGAAGCAAAGCCTTCTACTTCGCATTGATTTGAAGCTAAATCATGTGTTGCGCATGGAGTAGAAGCTAACTCGTTTGTTTCGCATGCAGTTGAAGCTAAATCATGCATATCACAAGCATTTGAATCTAAACCATTTGTTTCCCATGGATTTGAAGCTACGCCTTCTACTTCGCATTGATTTGGAGCTAAATCATGTGTTTCGCATGGATTTGAAGCTAACTCGTTTGTTTCGCATGCTGTTGAAGCTAAATCATATATATCACAAGTATTTGAAGCTAAACCATTTGTTTCGCATTGATTCAAAGATCTGTCTTCCACTTCGCATTGATTTGAAGCTAAATCATGTGTTTCGCATGGATTTGAAGATAACTCGTTTGTTTCGCATGCAGTTGATGCTGAATCATGTATATCACAAGTCTTTGCGGCTAAACCATTTGTTTCGCATGGATTCGTAGATAAGCCTTCTACTTCGCATCGATTTGAAGCTAAATCATGTTTTTCGCATGGATTTGAAGCAAAGCATTCTACTTCGCATTGATTTGAAGATAATCATGTGTTTCGCAAGGATTTGAAGCCAACTCGTTTGTTTCGCATGCAGTTGATGCTAAATCATGTATATCACAAGTATTTGAAGCTAAACCATTTGTTTCGCATGGATTCGAACATCAGCCTTCTACTTCGCATTGATTTGAAGCTAAATCATGTGTTGCGCATGGATTTGAAACTAACTCCTTTGTTTCGCATGCAGTTGAAGCTAAATCATGTATATCACAAGTGTTTGAAGCTAAACCATTTGTTTCGCATGGATTCGAAGATAACCCTTCTACTTCGCATTGATTTGAAGGTAAATCATGTGTTTCGCATGGATTTGAAGCAAAGCCTTCTACTTCGCATTGATTTGGAGTTAAATCATGTGTTTCGCAAGGATTTAAAGCTAACTCGTTTGTATCGCATGCAGTTGAAGCTAAATCATGTATATCACAAGTGTTTGAAGCTAAATCATTTGTTTCGCATGGATTCGAAGATAACCCTTCTACTTCGCATTGATTTGAAGCTAAATCATGTGTTTCGCATGGATTTGAAGCAAAGTCTTCTACTTCGCATTGATTTGGAGTTAAATCATGTGTTTCGCATGGATTTAAAGCTAAACCATTTGTTTCGCATGGATTCGAACATCAGCCTTCTGCTTCGCATTGATTTGATGTTAAATCATATGCTTCGCATGGATTTGAAGATAACTCGTTTGTTTCGCATGCTGTTGAAGCTAAATCAAGTATATCACAAGTATTTGAAGCAAAACCATTTTATTCGAACGGATTTGATGATAACCCTTCTAGTTCGCATTGACTTGAATTTAAATCATGTGTTTCGCATGGATTTAAAGCTAACTCGTTTGTTTCGCATGCATTTGATGCTGAATCAAGTATATCACAAGTATTTGCAGCTAAACCATTTGTTTCGCATGGATTCGTAGATAAGCCTTCTACGTCGCATCGATTTGAAGCTAAATCATGTGTTTCGCATGGTTTTTGAAGCTAACTCGTTTGTTTCGCATGCTGTTGAAGCTAAATCATGTATATCACAAGTATTTGAAGCTAAACCATTTCATTCGCACGGATTTGATGATAACCCTTCTACTTCGCATTGATTTGAAACGAAATCATATGCTTCGCTTGGATTTGAAGCTAACTCGTTTGTTTCGCAAGCTGTTGAAGCTAAATCATGTATATCACAAGTATTTGAAGCAAAACCATTTGATTCGCACGGATTTGATGATAACCCTTCTAGTTCGCATTGATTTGAAGCTAAATCATGTGTTGCGCATGGATTAGATGCTAACTCGTTTGTTTCGCATGCAGTTGAAGTTAAATCATGTATATCAAAATTATTTGAAGCTAAACCATATTATTCCCATGGATTTGAAGCTATGCCTTCTACTTCGCATTGATTTGATGTTAAATCATATGTCTCGCATGGATTTGAAGTTATCTCGTTTGTTTCGCATGAACTTGAATATAAATCATGTATAGCACAAGTATTTGAAGCTAAACCATTTGATTCCCATGGATTTGAAGCTATGCCTTCTACTTCGCATTGATTTGTAGCTAAATCATGTGTTCCGCATGGATTTGAAGCTAACTCGTTTGTTTCGCATGCTGTTGTAGCTAAATCATGTATAGCACAAGTATTTGAAGCTAAACCATTTGATTCCCATGGATTTGAAGCTATGCCTTCTACTTCGCATTGATTTGTAGCTAAATCATGTGTTCCGCATGGATTTGAAGCTAACTCGTTTGTTTCTCACGCACTTGAATCTAAATCAAGTATATCACAAGTATTTGAAGCTAAACCGTTTGATTCGCATGGATTTGAATCTAAGCCTTCTACTTCGTATTGATTTGAAAATGAATCATGTGTTTCGCTTGTATTTTAAGCAAACACGTTTGTTTCCCATGCTGTTGAAGCTAAATCATGTATATCACAAGTATTTGAATCTAACCGGTTTGTTTCGCATGGATTTGAACATAAGCCTCCTACTTCGCATTGATTTGATGCTAAATCATGTGTTTCGCATGGATTTGAAGCTAACCCGTTTATATCGCATGCAGTTGAAGCTAAATCATGTATATCACAAGTATTTGAAGCTAAAACATTTGATTCGCATGGATTTGAAACTCAGCATTCTACTTCGCATTGATTTGAATCTAAATCATGTGTTCCGCTTGGATTTTAAGCTAACTCGTTTGTATCATATGCAGTTGAAGTTAAATCATGTATATCACAAGTATTTGAAGCTAAACCGTTTGATTCGCATGGATTTGAAGCTAAGCCTTCTACCTCGCATTGATTTGAAGATAAATAATGTGTTCCGCTTGGATTTTAAGCTAACTCGTTTGTATCACATGCAGTTGAAGTTAAATCATGTATATCACAAGTATTTGAAGCTAAACCGTTTGATTCGCATGGATTTGAAGCTCAGCCTTCTACTTCGCATTGATTTGAAGCTAAACAATGTGTTTCGCTTGGATTTTAAGCTAACTCGTTTGTATCACATGCAGTTGAAGTTAACTCATGAATATCACAAGTATTTGAAGCTAAACCATTTGATTTCCATGGATTTGAAGCTATGCCTTCTACCTCGCATTGATTTGAAGATAAATAATGTGTTCCGCTTGGATTTTAAGCTAACTCGTTTGTTTCGCATGCTGTTGAAGCTAAATCATTTATATCACAAGTATTTGAAGCTAAACCATTTGATTTCCATGGATTTGAAGCTATGGCTTCTACTTCGCATTGATTTGGAGCTAAATCATATGTTTCGCATGGATTTAAAGCTAACTCGTTTGTTTCGCATGCAGTTGAAGCTAAATCATGTATATCACAAGTGTTTGAAGCTAAATCATTTGTTTCGCATGGATTCGAAGATAACCCTTCTACTTCGCATTGATTTGAAGCTAAATCATGTGTTTCGCATTGATTCAAAGATCAGTCTTCCACTTCGCATTGATTTGGAGTTAAATCATGTGTTTCGCATGGATTTAAAGCTAACTCGTTGTTTCGCATGCAGTTGAAGCTAAATCATGGATATCACAAGTGTTTGAAGCTAAACCATTTGTTTCGCATGGATTCGAAGATAACCCTTCTACTTCGCATTGATTTGAAGCTAAATCATGTGTTGCGCGTGGATTAGAAGCTAACTCGTTTGTTTCGCATGCAGTTGAAGCTAAATCATGTATATCACAAGTATTTGAAGCTAAACGATTTGTTTCGCATGGATTTGAAGATAAGCCTCCTACTTCGCATTGATTTGGAGCTAAATCATGTATTCCGCATGGATTTGAAGCTAACTCGTTTGCTTCGCATGCTGTTGAAGCTAAATCATGTATATCACAAGTGTTTGAAGCTAAACCGTTTGATTCGCATGGATTTGAATCTAAGCCTTCTACTTCGTATTGATTTGAAAATGAATCATGTGTTTCGCTTGGATTTTAAGCAAACACGTTTGTTTCCCATGCTGTTGAAACTAAATCATGTATATCACAAGTATTTGAATCTAACCGGTTTGTTTCGCATGGATTTGAACATAAGCCTCCCACTTCGCATTGATTTGATGCTAAATCATGTGTTTCGCATGGATTTGAAGCTAACCCGTTTATATCGCATGCGGTTGAAGCTAAATCATGTATATCACAAGTATTTGAAGCTAACCCATTTTATTCCCATGGATTTGAAGCTATGCCTTCTACTTCGCATTGATTTGATGTTAAATCATATGTCTCGCATGGATTTGAAGCTATCGCGTTTGTTTCGCATGCACTTGAATATAAATCAAGTATATCACAAGTATTTGAAACTAAACCGTTTGATTCGCATGGATTTGAAGCTAAGCCTTCTACCTCGCATTGATTTGAGGATAAATAATCTGTTTCGCTTCAATTTGAAGCTCAGCCTTCTACTTCGCATTGATTTGAAGCTAAACAATGTGTTTCGCTTGGATTTTAAGCTAACTCGTTTGTTTCACATGCAGTTGAAGTTAAATCATGAATATCACAAGTATTTGAAGCTAAACCATTTGATTTCCATGCATTTGAAGCTATGCCTTCTACTTCGCATTGATTTGGAGCTAAATCATGTGTTTCGCATGGATTTGAAGCTAACTCGTTTGTTTCGCATGCTGTTGAAGCTAAATCATTTATATCACAAGTATTTGAAGCTAAACCATTTGATTTCCATGGATTTGAAGCTATGGCTTCTACTTCGCATTGATTTGGAGCTAAATCATATGTTTCGCATGGATTTAAAGCTAACTCGTTTGTTTCGCATGCAGTTGAAGCTAAATCATGTATATCACAAGTGTTTGAAGCTAAATCATTTGTTTCGCATGGATTCGAAGATAACCCTTCTACTTCGCATTGATTTGAAGCTAAATCATGTGTTTCGCATGGATTTGAAGCTAACTCGTTTGTTTCGCATGCAGTTGATGCTGAGTCATGTATGTCACAAGTATTTGCAGCTAAACCATTTGTTTCGCATGGATTCGTAGATAGGCCTTCTACTTCGCATCGATTTGAAGCTAAATCATGTTTTTCGCATGGATTTGAAGCAAAGCCTTCTACTTCGCATTGATTTGAAGATAATCATGTGTTTCGCAAGGATTTGAAGCTAACTCGTTTGTTTCGCATGCAGTTGATGCTAAATCATGTTTATCACAAGTATTTGAAGCTAAACCATTTGTTTCGCATGGATTCGAACATCAGCCTTCTGCTTCGCATTGATTTGATGTTAAATCATATGTTTCGCATGGATTTGAAGCTAACTCGTTTGTTTCACATGCTGTTGAAGCTAAATCAAGTATATCACAAGTATTTGAAGCAAAACCATTTGATTCGCACGGATTTGATGATAACCCATCTAGTTCGCATTGATTTGAATTTAAATCATGTGCTTCGCGTGGATTTGAAGCTAACTCGCTTGTTTCGCATGCAGTTGAAAATAAGTCATGCATACCACAAGTATTTGAAGATAAACCATTTTATTCCCATGGATTTGAAGCTATGCCTTCTACTTCGCATTGATTTGGAGCTAAATCATGTGTTTCGCATGGATTTAAAGCTAACTCGTTGTTTCGCATGCAGTTGAAGATAAATCATGTATAACACAAGTGTTTGAAGCTAAACCATTTGTTTCGCATGGATTCAAAGATAACCCTTCTACTTCGCATTGATTTGAAGCTAAATCATGTGTTGCGCATGGATTTGAATCTAACTCGTTTGTTTCGCATGCAGTTGAAGCTAAATCATGTATATCACAAGTGTTTGAAGCTAAATCATTTGTTTCGCATGGATTCGAAGATAACCCTTCTACTTCGCATTGATTTGAAGCTAAATCATGTGTTTCGCATGGATTTGAAGCAAAGCCTTCTACTTCGCATTGATTTGGAGTTAAATCATGTGTTTCGCAAGGATTTAAAGCTATCTCGTTGTTTCGCAAGCAGCTGAAGCTAAATCATGTATATCACAAGTGTTTGAAGCTAAACCATTTGTTTCGCATGGATTCGAAGATAACCCTTCTACTTCGCATTGATTTGAAGCTAAATCATGTGTTTCGCATGGATTTGAAGCAAAGCCTTCTACTTCGCATTGATTTGGAGCTAAATCATGTGTTTCGCATGGATTTAAAGCTAACTCGTTTGTTTCGCATGCAGTTGAAGCTAAATCATGTATATCACAAGTATTTGAAGCTAAACCATTTTATTCCCATGGATTTGAAGCTATGCCTTCTACTTCGCATTGATTTGGAGTTAAATCATGTGTTCCGCATGGATTTAAAGCTAACTCGTTTGTTTCGCATGCAGTTGATGCTAAATCATGTATATCACAAGTATTTGAAGCAAAACCATTTGTTTCGCATGGATTCGAACATCAGCCTTCTGCTTCGCATTGATTTGGAGTTAAATCATGTGTTTCGCATGGATTTAAAGCTAAACCATTTGTTTGGCATGGATTCGAACATCAGCCTTCTGCTTCGCATTGATTTGATGTTAAATCATATGCTTCGCATGGATTTGAAGATAACTCGTTTGTTTCGCATGCTGTTGAAGCAAAATCAAGTATATCACAAGTATTTGAAGCAAAACCATTTGATTCGAACGGATTTGATGATAACCCTTCTAGTTCGCATTGATTTGAATTTAAATCATGTATTTCGCATGGATTTAAAGCTAACTCGTTGTTTCGCATGCAGTTGAAGCTAAACCATGTATAACACAAGTGTTTGAAGCTAAACCATTTGTTTCGCATGGATTCAAAGATAACCCTTCTACTTCGCATTGATTTGAAGCTAAATCATGTGTTGCGCATGGATTTGAAACTAACTCGTTTGTTTCGCATGCAGTTGAAGCTAAATCATGTATATCACAAGTGTTTGAAGCTAAACCATTTGTTTCGCATGGATTCGAAGATAACCCTTCTATTTCGCATTGATTTGAAGCTAAATCATGTGTTTCGCATGGATTTGAAGCAAAGCCTTCTACTTCGCATTGATTTGGAGCTAAATCATGTGTTTCGCATAGATTTAAAGCTAACTCGTTTGTTTCGCATGCAGTTGAAGCTAAATCATGTATGTCACAAGTATTTGAAGCTAAACCATTTTATTCCCATGGATTTGAAGCTATGCCTTCTACTTCGCATTGATTTGAAGCTAAATCATGTGTTTCGCATGGATTTGAAGCAAAGCATTCTACTTCGCATTGATTTGGAGTTAAATCATGTGTTTCGCATGGATTTAAAGCTAACTCGTTGTTTCGCATGCAGTTGAAGCTAAATCATGTATATCACAAGTGTTTGAAGCTAAACCATTTGTTTCGCATGGATTCGAAGATAACCCTTCTACTTCGCATTGATTTGAAGGTAAATCATGTGTTGCGCATGGATTAGAAGCTAACTCGTTTGTTTCGCATGCAGTTGAAGATAAGTCATGCATATCACAAGTATTTGAAGATAAACCATTTGATTCCCATGGATTTGAAGCTATGCCTTCTACTTCGCATTGATTTGGAGCTAAATCATGTGTTTCGCATGGATTTGAAGCTAACTCGTTTCTTTCGCATGCAGTTGATGCTAAATCATGTATATCACAAGTATTTGAAGCTAAACCATTTGTTTCGCATGGATTCGAACATCAGCCTTCTGCTTCGCATTGATTTGATGTTAAATCATATGTTTCGCATGGATTTGAAGCTAACTCGTTTGTTTCGCATGCAGTTGAAGATAAGTCATGCATACCACAAGTATTTGAAGATAAACCATTTTATTCCCATGGATTTGAAGATATGCCTTCTACTTCGCATTGATTTGAATTTAAATCATGTGTTTCGTATGGATTTGAAGCTAACTCGTTTGTTTCGCATGCAGTTGAAGATAAGTCATGCATATCACAAGTATTTGAAGATAAACCATTTGATTCCCATGGATTTGAAGCTATGCCTTCTACTTCGCATTTATTTGGAGCTAAATCATGTGTTTCGCATGGATTTAAAGCTAACTCGTTTGTTTCGCATGCAGTTGAAGCTAAATCATGTATATCACAAGTGTTTGAAGCTAAATCATTTGATTGGCATGGATTTGAAGCTAAGCCTTCTACTTCGCATTAAATTGAAGCTAAATCATGTGTTTCGCATGGATTTGAAGCTAACATGTTTGTTTCGCATGGATTTGAAGCTAAGCTTTCTACCTCGCATTGATTTGAAGATAAATAATGTGTTTCGCTTGGATTTGAAGCTCAGCCTTCTACTTCGCATTGATTTGAAGCTAAACCATGTGTTTCGCTTGGATTTTAAGCTAACTCGTTTGTTTCACATGCAGTTGAAGTTAAATCATGAATATCACAAGTATTTGAAGCTAAACCATTTGTTTCGCATTGATTCAAAGATCAGTCTTCCACTTCGCATTGATTTGAAGCTAAATCATGTGTTTCGCATGAATTTGAGGCTAAATCATGCGTTTCGCATGGATTTGAAGCTAACTCGTTTGTTTCGCCTGCATTTGAAGCTAAATCATGCATACCACAAGTATTTGAAGCTAAACCATTTGATTCGCATGTATTTGAAGCTAAGCCTTCCACTTCGCATTGTTTTGAAACTAAATCTTGTGTTTCGCATGGATTTGAAGCTAACTCATTTGTTTCGCCTGCATTTGAAGCTATATCACTTATATCGCAAGCACTTGAAGCTAAATCATTCGTTTTGTATGGATTTGAAGCTAAACCTTCTACATCACATTGATTTGAAGCTAAACCAAGTGTTTCGCTTGGATTTGAAGCTGACTCGTCTGTTTCGCATGCAGTTGAAGCTAAATCATGTTTATCACAATTATCTGAATCTATACCATTTGTTTCGCTTGGATTTGAAGCTAAGCCTTCTACATCGCACTGATTTGAAGCTAAATCATGTGTTTCGCTTCAATTTGAAGATAACTCGTTCGTTCGTCTGCATTAGAAGTTATTTCATTTATATCGCAAGTATTTGAATCTAAATCATGTGTTTCGCTCGGATTTGAATCTAAGCCTTCTACTTCGCATGATTTGAAGCTAAATCATGTGTTTCCCTTGGATTGGAAGCTAACTCGTTTGTTTCGCATGCTGTTGAAGCTAAATCATGTTTATCACAAGTATCTGAATCTATACCATTTGTTTCGCTTAGATTTGAAGCTAAGCCTTCTACATCGCACTGATTTGAATCTAAATCATGTGTTTCGCTTTAATTTGAAGATAACTCGTTCGTTCGTCTGCGTTTGAAGTTATTTCATTTATATCGCAAGTATTTGAATCTAAATCATGTGTTTCGCTCGGATTTGAAACTAACCCTTCTACTTCGCATTGATTTGAAGCTAAATCATGTGTTTCGCTTGGATTTGAAACTAAGCCTTCTACTTCGCATTGATTTGAAGCTAAGTCATGTGTTTCGCATGGATGTGATGCTAACTCGATTGTTTTACCTGCATTCGAAGCTATATCACATATATTGACAAGTATTTGACGCTCAATCATTCGTTTCGCTTGGAATTGAAACTAAGCATTCTACTTCGCATTGATTTGAAGCTAAATCATGTGCTTCGCATGGATTTGAAGCAAACTCGTTTTTTTCGCATACAGTTTTAGCTGAATCATGTATATCACAAGTATTTGAAGCTAAAATTTTGATTCCCACGGATTTGAAGCTAAGCCTTCTACTTCGCATTGATTTGAGGCTAAATCGTGTGTTTCGCTTGGATTTGAAGCTAACTCGTTTTTTTCGCATGCAGTTGAAGCTAAGTCATGTATATCACAAGTATTTGAAACAAAACCATTTGATTCGCACGGATTTGAAGCTAAGCCTTCTACGTCGAACTGATTTGAAGCTAAATCATGTGTCTTGCATGAATTTGAAGATAACTCGTTCGTTCGTCTGCATTTGAATTTATTTCATTTATATCGCAAGTATTTGAATCTAAATCATGTGTTTCGCACGGATTTGAAGCTAAGCCTTCTACTTCGTATGATTTGAAGCTAAATCATGTGTTTCGCTTCAATTTGAAGATAACTCGTTCGTTCGTCTGCATTAGAAGTTATTTCACTTACATCGCAAGTATTTGTATCTAAATCATGTGTTTCGCTCGGATTTGAAGCTAAGCCTTCTACTTCGCATGATTTGAAGCTAAATCATGTGTTTCCCTTGGATTGCAAGCTAACTCGTTTGTTTCGCATGCAGTCGAAGCTAAATCATGTTTATCACAAGTATCTGAATCTATACCATTTGTTTCGCTTAGATTTGAAACTAATTGTGTTTCGCATTAATTTGAAGCTAACTGTTTGTTCCGCCTGCATTTGAAGCTATATCACTTATATCGCAAGTATTTGAAGCTAAATCATTTGTTTCGCATGGATTTGACGCTAAGCCTTTAACTTCGCATTGATTTGAAGCTAAATCATGTGTTTCGCATTAATTTGAAGCTAACTGTTTGTTCCGCCTGCATTTGAAGCTATATCACTTATATCGCAAATATTTGAAGCTAAATCATTTGTTTCGCATGGATTTGACGCTAAGCCTTTAACTTCGCATTGATTTGAAGCTAAATCATGTGTTTCGCTTCGATTTGAAACTAAGCCTTCTACTTCGCATTGATTTGAAGTTAAATCATGTGTTTCGCATGGATGTGATGCTAACTCGATTGTTTCGCCTGCATTCGAAGCTATATCACATGTATTGACAAGTATTTGAAGCTCAATCTTTCGTTTCGCTTGGAATTGAAACTAAGCGTTCAACTTCGCATTGATTTGAAGCTAAATCATGTGTTTCGCATGAATTTGAAGCTAACTGTTTGTTCCGCCTGCATTTGCAACTATATCACTTATATCGCAAGTATTTGAATCTAAATCATGTGTTTCGCATGGATTTGAAGCTAACTCGTTTGTTTTGCATGCACTTGAAGCTGAACCATGTATATCACAAGTATTTGATGCTAAACCGTTTGATTGGCATGGATTCGAAGATCAGCCATTTTCTTCGCATTGATTTGATGTTAAATCATATGTTTCGCATGGATTTGAAGCTATCTCGTTTGTTTCGCATGCACTTGAATATAAATCAAGTATATCACAAGTATTTGAAGCTAAACCGTTTGATTCGCATGGATTTGAAGCTAAGCCTTCTACCTCGCACTGATTTGAAAATCAATAATGTGTTTCGCTTGGATTTGAAGCTAACTCGTTTGTATCGCACGCACTTGAATCTAAATCAAGTATATCAGAAGTATTTGAAGCTAAACCGTTTGATTCGCTTGGATTTGAAGCTAAGCTTTCTACTTCGCATTGATTTGAAGACAAATCATGTGTATCGCTTGGATTTTAAGCTAACTCGTTTGTTTCGCATGCTGTTGAATCTAAATCATGTATATCACAAGTATTTGAATCTGACCCATTTGATTAGCATGGATTCGAAGATCACCCTTCTTCTTCGCATTGATTTAAGGCTGAATCATGTGTTTTGCATGGATTTGAAGCTAACTCGTTTGTTTCGCCTGCAGTTGAAACTAAATCATGTATATCACAAGTATTTGAAGCTAAACCATTTGTTTCGCATGGATTCGAAGATCAGCCTTCTGCGTCGCATTGATTTGATGTTAAATGATATGTTTCGCATGGACTTGAAGCTATTTCGACGTTTTGCATGCACTTGAATCTAAATCATGTATATCACAAGTATTTGAAGCTAAACCATTTGATTCCCATGGATTTAAAGCTATACCTTCTACTTCGCATTGATTTGGAGTTAAATCATGTGTTTTGCTTGGATTTGAAGCTAACTCGTTTGTTTCGCCTGCATTTCAAGCTATATCACATCTATTCACAAGTATGTGAAGCTAAATCATTCGTTTCGCATGGACTTGACGCTAAGCCTTCAACTTCGCGTTGACTTGATGCTAAATCACGTGTTTCGCATGAATTTGAAGCTAGCTCGTTTGTTTCGCATACAGTTGAAGCTAAATCATGTATATCACAATTTGTTTGAAGCTAAACCATTTGTTTCGTATGGATTCGAAGATAACCCTTCTACTTCGCATTGATTTGAAGATAAATAATGTGTTTCGCATGGATTTGAAGCAAACTCGTTTGTATCGCACGCACTTGAATCTAGATCAAGTATATCACAAGTATTTGAAGCTAAACCGTTTGATTCGCATGGATCTGAAGCTAAGCCTTCTACTTCGCATTGATTTGAAGACAAATCATGTGTTTCGCTTGGATTTTAAGCTAACTCGTTTGTTTCACATGCAGTTGAAGCTAAATCATGTACATCACAAGTGTTTGAAGCTAAACCTTTTGTTTTGCATGGATTCGAAGATAATCCTTCTACTTCGCATTGATTTGAAGCTAAATCATACGTTTCGCATGGATTTGAATCTATCTCGTTTGTTTCGCATGCACTTGAATATAAATCAAGCATATAACAAGTATTTGAAGCTAAACCGTTTGATTCGCATGGATTTGCAGCTAAACCTTATACTTCGCATTGATTTGAGGCTAAATCATGTGTTTCGCATGGATTTGAAGCTAACTCGTTTGTGTCGCATGCAGTTGAATATAAATCATATATATCACAAGTATTTGAAGCTAAACTATTTGATTCGCATGGATTTGAAGCTAAGCCTTCTACTTCGCATTGATTTGAAGTTAAATCATGTGTTTCGCATGGATTTCAAGCTAACTCGATTGTTTCGCATGCTGTTGAAGCGAAATCATGTATATCATAAGTATTTGAAGCTAAATCATTTGTTTCGCATGGATTTGAAGCTAACTCGTTTGTGTCGCATGCACTTGAATATAAATCATATATATCACAAGTATTTGAAGCTAAACTATTGGATTCGCATGGATTTGAAGCTAAGCCTTCTACTTCGCATTGATTTGAAGTTAAATCATGTGTTTCGCATGGATTTCAAGCTAGGCCTTCTACTTTGCATTGATTTGTAGCTAAATCATGTGTTTCGCTTGGATTTGAAGCTAACTGGTTTGTTGCGCATGCAGTTAAAGCTAAATCATGTATATCACAGTATTTAAAGCTAAATCATTTGTTTCGAATGAATATTAAGCTAAACCATGTGTTTCGCATGAATTTGTCGATAAATCATGTGTTTCGCTTGGTTATGACGCTAACTCGTTGTTTCGCCTGCAGTTGAAGCTAAATCATGTATATCACAAGTATTTGAAGCTAAACCGTTTGATTCGCATGGATTTGAAGCTAAGCC
Organism: Megalopta genalis; assembly: GCF_051020955.1. Classification (NCBI taxonomy): domain Eukaryota; kingdom Metazoa; phylum Arthropoda; class Insecta; order Hymenoptera; family Halictidae; genus Megalopta; species Megalopta genalis. The sequence continues at coordinate 556,846 of NW_027476152.1, forward strand.
TTCTACTTCGCATTGATTTGAAGCTAAATAATGTGTTTCGCTCGGGTTTTAAGCTAACTCGTTTGTTTCACATGCAGTTGAAGTTAAATCATGAATATCACAAGTATTTGAAGCTAAACGATTTGTTTCGCATGGATTTGAATATAAGCCTCCTACTTCGCATTGATTTGTTGCTAAATCATGTGTTTCGCAAGGATTTGAAGCTAACTCGTTTGTTTCGCATGCAGTTGAAGCTAAATTATGTATATCACATGCATTTGAAGCTAAACCATTTGTTTCGCATGGATTAGAAGTTCAACATTCTACTTCGCATTGATTTGAAGCTATATCATGTGTTCCGTTTGGATTTTAAGCTAACTTGTTTCTATCACAAGCAGTTGAAGTTAAATCATGTATAAAACAAGTATCTGAAACTAAACCATTTGTTTCGAATGGATTTGAAGCTACGCCTTCTACTGCGCATTGCATTGAAGCTATATCATGTGTTCCGCTTGGATTTTAAGCTAACTCGTTTGTATCACATGCAGTGGAAGTTAAATCATGTATATCACAAGTATATGAAGCTAAACGATTTGTTTCGCATGGATTTGAAGATATGCCCTCTACTTCGCATTGATTTGCAGCTAAATCATGTGCTTCGTGTGGATTTTAAGCTAACTCGTTTGATTCGCATGCAGTTGAAGCTAAATTATGTATATCACAAGCATTTGAAGCTAAACTATTTTTTTCGCATGGATTTGAAACCACGCCTTCTACTTCGCATTGATTTGAAGCTAAATAATTTGTTTCGCTTGGATTTGAAGCTAAGCCTTGTACTTCGCATTGATTTGAAGCTAAATCAAGTGTTTCGCATGGATTTGAATCTAACTCGTTTGTTTCGTATGCTGTTGAAGCTAAATCATGTATATCACGAGTATTTGAATCTGAACCATTTGATTCGCATTGTTTCGAAGATCAGCCATCTTCTGCGCATTGATTTGGTGTTAAATCATATGTTTCGCATGGATTTGAAGCTATCTCGTTTGTTTCGCATGCACTTGAATATAAATCAAGTATATCACAAGTATTTGAAGCTAAACCATTTGATTCGCATGGATTTGAAGCTAAGCCTTCTACCTCGCATTGATTTGAAGATAAATCATGTGTTTCGCTTGGATTTTAAGGTAACTCGTTTGTTTCAAATGCAGTTGAAGCTAAATCATTTATATCACAAGTGTTTGAAGTTAAACCATTTGTTTTGAATGGATTCGAAGATAATCCTTCTACTTCGCATTGATTTGTAGCTAATTCATGTGTTTCTGATGGATTTAAAGTTAACTTGTTTGTTTCGCATGCAGTTGAAGCTAAATCATGTATATCACAAGTACTTCAATCTGAACCATTTGATTAGCATGGATTCGAAGATCACCCTTCTACTTCGCATTGATTTGAAGCTAACTCGTTTGTTTTGCATGCAGTGGAAGCTTAAATCATGTATAAAACAAGTATCTGAAACTAAACCATTTGTTTCGAATGGATTTGAAGCTACGCCTTCTACTGCGCATTGCATTGAAGCTAAAGCATATGTTTCGCTTGGATTTGAAGATAACTCGTTTGTTTTGCATGCAGTGGAAGCTTAAATGATGTATAAAACAAGTATCTGAAACTAAACCATTTGTTTCGAATGGATTTGAAGCTACGCCTTCTACTGCGCATTGCATTGAAGCTAAAGCATATGTTTCGCTTGGATTTGAAGATAACTCGATTGCTTCGCATGCAGTTGAAGCTAAATTATGTATTTCACAAGTATTTGAAGCTAAATCATTTGTTTCGCATGGATTTGACGCTAAGCCTTTAACTTCGCATTGATTTGAAGCTAAATCATGTGTTTCGCTTGGAATTGAAACTAAGCGTTCAACTTCGCATTGATTTGAAGCTAAATCATGTGTTCCGCATGGATTTGATGCTAACTCGTTTCTTTCGCATGCTGTTGAAGCTAAATCATGTATATCACAAGTATTTGATGCTAAACCATTTGATTCGCACGGATTTGATGATAACCCTTCTAGTTTGCATTGATTTGAATTTAAAGCATGTGTTTCGCATGGATTTGAAGCTAACTCGTTTGTTTCGCATGCAGTTGAAGATAAGTCATGCATATAACAAGTATTTGAATCTAAACCATTTGATTCCCATGGATTTGAAGCTATGCCTTCTACTTCGCATTGATTTGGAGCTAAATCATGTGTTTCGCATGGATTTAAAGCTAACTGGTTTGTTTCGCATGCAGTTGAAGCTAAATCATGTATATCACAAGTGTTTGAAGCTAAACCGTTTGATTCGCATGGATTTGAAGATCTGCCTTCTACTTCGCATTGATTTGAAGCTAAATCATGTGTTTCGCATGGATTTGAATCTAACTCGTTAGTTTCGCATGCTGTTGAAGCTAAATCATGTATATCACAAGTATTTGAAGCTGAACCACTTGTTTCGCAGGGATTTGAAGCTAAGCCTTCTACTTCGCATTGATTTGAAGATAAATCATGTGTTTCGCTTGGATTTGAAGCTAACTCGTTTGTTTCGCATGCATTTGGAGCTAAGTCATGAATATCACAAGTATTTGAAAATAAACCATTTGAATCCCATGGATTTGAAGCTATGCCTTCTACTTCGCATTGATTTGGTGCTAAATCATGTGTTTCGCATGGATTTGAAGCTAACTCGATAGTTTCGCATGCTGTTGAAGCTAAATCATGTATATCACATGTATTTGAAGCTGAACCACTTGTTTCGCAGGGATTTGAAGCTAATCCTTCTACTTCGCATTGATTTGAAGATAAATCATGTGTTTCGCTTGGATTTGAAGCTAACTCGTTTGTTTCGCATGCATTTGGAGCTAAGTCATGAATATCACAAGTATTTGAAAATAAACCATTTGAATCCCATGGATTTGAAGCTATGCCTTCTACTTCGCATTGATTTGGAGCTAAATCATGTGTTTCGCATGGATATAAAGCTAACTCGTATGTTTCGCATGCAGTTGAAGCTAAATCATGTATATCACAAGTATTTGAAGCTGAACCACTTGTTTCGCAGGGATTTGAAGCTAAGCCTTCTACTTCGCATTGATTTGAAGATAAATCATGTGTTTCGCTTGGATTTGAAGCTAACTCGTTTGTTTCGCATGCATTTGAAACTAAGTCATGAATATCACAAGTATTTGAAAATAAACCATTTGATTCCCATGGATTTGAAGCTATGCCTTCTACTTCGCATTGATTTGGAGCTAAATCATGTGTTTCGCATGGATTTAAAGCTAACTCGTTTGTTTCGCATGCAGTTGAAGCTAAATCATGTATATCACAAGTGTTTGAAGCTAAACCGTTTGATTCGCATGGATTTGAAGATCTGCCTTCAACTTCGCATTGATTTGAAGCTAAATCATGTGTTTTGCATGGATTTGAATCTAACGCCTTTGGGTCGCCTGCAGTTGAGGTTGACTCATGTATATCCCAAGTATTTGAAGCTAATCAATTTGTTTCGCATGGTTTCGAAGATAATCTTTCTACTTCGCATTGATTTGAAGCTAAATCATATGTTTCGCATGGATTTGAATCTAACCCGTTTGTTTCGCATGCAGTTGAAGCTAAGTCATGTATAAAACAAGTATTTGAAGCTAAACCATTTGTTTCGCATGGATTTGAAGCAAAGCCTTCTACTTCGCATTGATTTGGAGTTGAATCATGTGTTTCGCATGGGTTTAAAGCTAATTCGTTGTTTCGCATGCAGTTGAAGCTAAATCATGTATAACACAAGTGTTTGAAGCTAAACCATTTGTTTCGCATGGATTCAAAGAAAACCCTTCTACTTCGCATTGATTTGAAGCTAAAGCATATGTTTCGCTTGGATTTGAAGATAACTCGATTGCTTCGCATGCAGTTGAAGCTAAATTATGTATTTCACAAGTATTTGAAGCTAAATCATTTGTTTCGCATGGATTTGACGCTAAGCCTTTAACTTCGCATTGATTTGAAGCTAAATCATGTGTTTCGCTTGGAATTGAAACTAAGCGTTCAACTTCGCATTGATTTGAAGCTAAATCATGTGTTCCGCATGGATTTGATGCTAACTCGTTTCTTTCGCATGCTGTTGAAGCTAAATCATGTATATCACAAGTATTTGATGCTAAACCATTTGATTCGCACGGATTTGATGATAACCCTTCTAGTTTGCATTGATTTGAATTTAAAGCATGTGTTTCGCATGGATTTGAAGCTAACTCGTTTGTTTCGCATGCAGTTGAAGATAAGTCATGCATATAACAAGTATTTGAATCTAAACCATTTGATTCCCATGGATTTGAAGCTATGCCTTCTACTTCGCATTGATTTGGAGCTAAATCATGTGTTTCGCATGGATTTAAAGCTAACTGGTTTGTTTCGCATGCAGTTGAAGCTAAATCATGTATATCACAAGTGTTTGAAGCTAAACCGTTTGATTCGCATGGATTTGAAGATCTGCCTTCTACTTCGCATTGATTTGAAGCTAAATCATGTGTTTCGCATGGATTTGAAGCTAACACGTTTGTTTCGCATGCTGTTGAAGCTAAATCATGTATATCACAAGTGTTTGAAGCTAAACCATTTGTTTCACATGGATTCGAAGATAACCCTTCTACTTCGCATTGGTTTGAAGCTAAATCATGTGTTTCGCATGGATCTAAAGCTAACTCGTTTGTTTCGCATGCAGTTGAAGCTAAATCATGTATATCACAATTTGTTTGAATCTAAACCATTTGTTTCGCATGGATTCGAAGATAACCCTTCTACTTCGCATTGTTTTGAAGCTAAATCATGTGTTTCGTATGGATTTGAAGCTAACTCGTTTGTATCGCATGCAGTTGAAGCTAAATTATGTATATCACAAGTATTTGAAGCTAAACCATTTGTTTCGCATGGATTTGAAACTACGCCTTCTACTTCGCATTGATTTGAAGGTAAATAATTTGTCTCACTTGGATTTGAAGCTAAGCCTTCTACTTCGCATTGATTTGAAGCTAAATCATGTGTTGCGCATGGATTTGAAGCTATCTCGTTTGTTTCGCATGCTGTTGAAGCTAAATCAAGTACATCACAAGTATTTGAAGCAAAACCATTTGATTCGCACGGATTTGATGATAACCCATCTAGTTCGCATAGATTTGAATTTAAATCATGTGCTTCGCGTGGATTTGAAGCTAACTCGTTTGTTTCGCATGCTGTTGAAGCTAAATCATGTATATCACAAGTGTTTGAAGCTAAATCATTTGTTTCGCATGAATTCGAAGATAACCCTTCTACTTCGCATTGATTTGAAGCTAAATCATGAGTTTCGCATGGATTTAAAGCTAACTCGTTTGTTTCTCATGCAGTTGTAGCTAAATCATGTATATCATAAGTGTTTGAAGCTAAACCGTTTGATTCGCATGGTTTTGAAGATCTGCCTTCAACTTCGCATTGATTTCAAGCTAAATCATGTGTTTTGCATGGATTTGAATCTAACGCCTTTGGGTCGCCTGCAGTTGAGGTTGACTCATGTATATCCCAAGTATTTGAAGCTAATCAATTTGTTTCGCATGGTTTCGAAGATAAGCTTTCTACTTCGCATTGATTTGAAGCTAAATCATATGTTTCGCATGGATTTGAATCTAACCCGTTTGTTTCGCATGCAGTTGAAGCTAAGTCATGTATAAAACAAGTATTTGAAGCTAAACCATTTGTTTCGCATGGATTTGAAGCAAAGCCTTCTACTTCGCATTGATTTGGAGTTGAATCATGTGTTTCGCATGGGTTTAAAGCTAATTCGTTGTTTCGCATGCAGTTGAAGCTAAATCATGTATAACACAAGTGTTTGAAGCTAAACCATTTGTTTCGCATGGATTCAAAGAAAACCCTTCTACTTCGCATTGATTTGAAGCTAAATCATGTGTTGCGCATGGATTTGAAGCTAACTCGTTTGTTTCGCATGCAGTTGAAGCTAAATCATGTATATCACAAGTATTTGAAGCTAAATCATTTTATTCCCATGGATTTGAAGCTATGCCTTCTACTTCGCATTGATTTGAAGATAAATCATGTGTTTCGCTTGGATTTGAGGCTAGCTTGTTTGTTTCGCATGCAGCTGAAGCTAAATCATGTATATAACAATTTGTTTGAAGCTAAATCATTTGTTTTGCATGGATTCGAAGATAATCCTTCTACTTCGCATTGATTTGAAGCTAAATCATGTGTTTGGCATGGATTTGAAGCTAACTAGTTTGTTTCGCATGCAGCTGAAGCTAAATCATGTATATCACAAGTGTTTGAAGCTAAACCATTTGTTTTGCATGGATTCGAAGATAATCGTTCTACTTCGCATTGATTTGAAGCTAAATCATGTGTTTCACATGGATTTGAAGCTAACTCGTCTGTTTCGCATGCAGTTGAAGCTAATTCATGTATATCACAAGTATTTGAAGCAAAACCTTTGTTTCGCATGGATTCGAACATCAGCCTTCTGCTTCGCATTGATTTGGACCTAAATCATGTGTTTCGCATGGATTTGAAGCTAACTCGTTTATTTCGCATGCAGTTGAAGCTGAACCATGTATATCACAAGTATTTGAAGCTAAACCGTTTGATTGGCATGGATTTGAAGCTAAGCCTTCTACTTCGCATTAAATTGAAGCTAAATCATGTGTATCGCATGGATTTGAAGCCAACACGTTTGTTTCGCATGCTGTTGAAGCTAAATCATGTATATCACAAGTGTTTGAAGCTAAACCTTTTGTTTCGCATGGATTCGAAGATAATCCTTCTACTTCGCATTGATTTGAAGCTAAATCATGTGTTTCGCATGGATTTGAAGCTAACTCGTTTGTTTCGCATTGATTTGAAGCTAAATCATGTGTTTCACTTGGATTTGAAGCTAAGCCTTCTACTTCACGACGATTTGACCTTAAATCATATTTTTCGCTGGATTTGAAACTAACTCGTTTGTTTCGCATGCTGTTGAAGCTAAATCATGTATATCACAAGTATTTGAAGCTAAACGATTTGATTCGCATGGATTTGAAGATAAGCCCTCTACTTCACATTGATTTGCAGCTAAATCATTAGTTTCGTATGGATTTGAAGCTAACTCGTTTTGTATCGCATGCAGTTGAAGCTAAATTATGTATATCACAAGTATTTGAAGCTAAACCATTTGTTTCGCATGGATTTGAAACTACGCCTTCTACTTCGCATTAATTTGAAGCTAAATAATTTGTTTCACTCGGATTTGAAGATAAGCCTTCTACTTCACGTCGATTTGACCTTAAATCATATTTTTCGCTGGATTTGAATCTAACTCGTGTGTTTCGCATGCTGTTGAAGCTAAATCATGTATATAACAAGTATTTGAAGCTAAACCATTTGTTTCGCATGTATTCGAAGATAACACTTCTACTTCGCATTCATTTGAAGCTAAATCAAGTGTTTCGCATGGATTTCAATCTAACTCGTTTGTTTCGCATGCTGTTGAAGCTAAATCATGTATATCACGAGTATTTGAAGCTAAACCATTTGTTTCGCATTGATTCAAAGATCAGTCTTCCACTTCGCATTGATTTGAAGCTAAATCATGTGTTTCACTTGGATTTGAAGCTAAGCCTTCTACTTCACGTCGATTTGACCTTAAATCATATTTTTCGCTGGATTTGAAACTAACTCGTTTGTTTCGCATGCTGTTGAAGCTAAATCATGTATATCACAAGTGTTTGAAGCTAAATCATTTGTTTCGCATGGATTCGAAGATAATCCTTCTACTTCGCATTGTTTTGAAGCTAAATCATGTGTTTTGCATGGATTCGAAGATAATCCTTCTTCTTCGCATTGATTTGAAGCTAAATCATGTATTTCGCATGTATTTAAAGCTAACTCGTTGTTTCGCATGCAGTTGAAGCTAAATCATGTATAACACAAGTATTTGAAGCTAAACCATTTGATTCCCATGGATTTGTAGCTATGCCTTTTACTTCGCATTGATTTGATGTTAAATCATATGTTTCGCATGGATTTGAAGCTAACTCGTTTGTTTCGCATGCTGTTGAAGCTAAATCAAGTATATCACAAGTATTTGAAGCAAAACCATTTGATTCGCACGGATTTGATTATAACCCATCTAGTTCGCATTGATTTGAATTTAAATCATGTCCTTCGCTTGGGTTAGAAGCTAACTCGTTTGTTTCGCATGCAGTTGAAGATAAGTCATGCATACCACAAGTATTTGAAGATAAACCATTTGATTCCCATGGATTTGAAGCTATGCCTTCTACTTCGCATTGATTTGGAGCAAAATCATGTGTTTCGCATGGATTTAAAGCTACCTCGTTGTTTCGCATGCAGTTGAAGCTAAATTATGTATATCACAAGTATTTGAAGCTAAACCATTTGTTTCGAATGGATTTGAAACTACGCCTTCTACTTCGCATTAATTTGAAGCTAAATAATTTGTTTCACTCGGATTTGAAGCTAAGCCTTCTACTTCACGTCGATTTGACCTTAAATCATATTTTTCGCTGGATTTGAATCTAACTCGTTTGTTTCGCATGCTCTTGAAGCTAAATCATGTATATAACAAGTATTTGAAGCTAAACCATTTGTTTCGCATGTATTCGAAGATAACACTTCTACATCGCATTCATTTGAAGCTAAATCAAGTGTTTCGCATGGATTTCAATCTAACTCGTTTGTTTCGCATGCTGTTGAAGCTAAATCATGTATATCACGAGTATTTGAAGCTAAACCATTTGTTTCGCATTGATTCAAAGATCAGTCTTCCACTTCGCATTGATTTGAAGCTAAATCATGTGTTTCACTTGGATTTGAAGCTAAGCCTTCTACTTCACGTCGATTTGACCTTAAATCATATTTTTCGCTGGATTTGAAACTAACTCGTTTGTTTCGCATGCTGTTGAAGCTAAATCATGTATATAACAAGTATTTGAATCTAAACCATTTGTTTCGCATGTATTCGAAGATAACCCTTCTACTTCGCATTCATTTGAAGCTAAATCAAGTGTTTCGCAAGGATTTCAATCTAACTCGTTTGTTTCGCATGCTGTTGAAGCTAAATCATGTATATCACGAGTATTTGAAGCTAAACCATTTGTTTCGCATTGATTCAAAGATCAGTCTTCCACTTCGCATTGATTTGAAGCTAAATCATGTGTTTCACTTGGATTTGAAGCTAAGCCTTCTACTTCACGTCGATTTGACCTTAAATCATATTTTTCGCTGGATTTGAAACTAACTCGTTTGTTTCGCATGCTGTTGAAGCTAAATCATGTATATAACAAGTATTTGAAGCTAAACCATTTGTTTCGCATGTATTCGAAGATTACCCTTCTACTTCGCATTCATTTGAAGCTAAATCAAGTGTTTCGCATGGATTTCAATCTAACTCGTTTGTTTCGCATGCTGTTGAAGCTAAATCATGTCTATCACGAGTATTTGAAGCTAAACCATTTGTTTCGCATTGATTCAAAGATCAGTCTTCCACTTCGCATTGATTTGAAGCTAAATCATGTGTTTCACTTGGATTTGAAGCTAAGCCTTCTACTTCACGTCGATTTGACCTTAAATCATATTTTTCGCTGGATTTGAAACTAACTCGTTTGTTTCGCATGCTGTTGAAGCTAAATCATGTATATAACAAGTATTTGAAGCTAAACCATTTGTTTCGCATGTATTCGAAGATAACCCTTCCACTTCGCATTGATTTGAAGCTAAATCATGTGTTTCGCATGGATTTGAAGGTAACTAGTTTGTATCGCATGCAGCTGTAGCTAAATCATGTATATCACAAGTGTTTGAAGCTAAACCATTTGTTTTGCATGGATTCGAAGATAATCGTTCTACTTCGCATTGATTTGAAGCTAAATCATGTGTTTCGCATGGATTTGAAGCTAACTCGTTTGTTTCGCATGCATTTGAAGCTAAATCATGTATATCACAAGTATTTGAAGCAAAACCTTTGTTTCGCATGGATTCGAACATCAGCCTTCTGCTTCGCATTGATTTGGACCTAAATCATGTGTTGCGCATGGATTTGAAGCTAACTCGTTTGTTTCGCATGCAGTTGAAGCTAAATCATGTATATCACAAGTGTTTGAAGCTAAATCATTTGTTTCGCATGGATTCGAAGATAACCCTTCTACTTCGCATTGATTTGACTCTAAATCATGTATATCACAAGTATTTGAAGCTAAACCATTTTATTCCCATGGATTTGAAGCTATGCCTTCTACTTCGCATTGATTTGAAGATAAATCATGTGTTTCGCTTGGATTTGAGGCTAGCTTGTTTGTTTCGCATGCAGTTGAAGCTAAATCATGTATATCACAATTTGTTTGAAGCTAAATCATTTGTTTTGCATGGATTCGAAGATAATCCTTCTACTTCGCATTGATTTGAAGCTAAATCATGTGTTTCGCATGGATTTGAAGCTAACTAGTTTGTTTCGCATGCAGCCGAAGCTAAATCATGTATATCACAAGTGTTTGAAGCTAAACAATTTGTTTTGCATGGATTCGAAGATAATCGTTCTACTTCGCATTGATTTGAAGCTAAATCATGTGTATCGCATGGATTTGAAGCTAACTATGTTGTTTCGCATGCAGTTGAAGCTAAATCATGTATATCACAAGTATTTGAAGCAAAACCTTTGTTTCGCATGGATTCGAACATCAGCCTTCTGCTTCGCATTGATTTGGACCTAAATCATGTATTTCGCATGGATTTGAAGCTAACTCGTTTATTTCGCATGCACTTGAAGCTGAACCATGTATATCACAAGTATTTGAAGCTAAACCGTTTGATTAGCATGGATTTGAAGCTAAGCCTTCTACTTCGCATTAAATTGAAGCTAAATCATGTGTTTCGCATGGATTTGAAGCTAACACGTTTGTTTCGTATGCTGTTGAAGCTAAATCATGTATATCACAAGTGTTTGAAGCTAAACCTTTTGTTTCGCACGGATTTGATTATAACCCATCTAGTTCGCATTGATTTGAATTTAAATCATGTCCTTCGCTTGGGTTAGAAGCTAACTCGTTTGTTTCGCATGCAGTTGAAGATAAGTCATGCATACCACAAGTATTTGAAGATAAACCATTTGATTCCCATGGATTTGAAGCTATGCCTTCTACTTCGCATTGATTTGGAGCAAAATCATGTGTTTCGCATGGATTTAAAGCTACCTCGTTGTTTCGCATGCAGTTGAAGCTAAATTATGTATATCACAAGTATTTGAAGCTAAACCATTTGTTTCGCATGGATTTGAAACTACGCCTTCTACTTCGCATTAATTTGAAGCTAAATAATTTGTTTCACTCGGATTTGAAGCTAAGCCTTCTACTTCACGTCGATTTGACCTTAAATCATATTTTTCGCTGGATTTGAATCTAACTCGTTTGTTTCGCATGCTCTTGAAGCTAAATCATGTATATAACAAGTATTTGAAGCTAAACCATTTGTTTCGCATGTATTCGAAGATAACACTTCTACTTCGCATTCATTTGAAGCTAAATCAAGTGTTTCGCATGGATTTCAATCTAACTCGTTTGTTTCGCATGCTGTTGAAGCTAAATCATGTATATCACGAGTATTTGAAGCTAAACCATTTGTTTCGCATTGATTCAAAGATCAGTCTTCCACTTCGCATTGATTTGAAGCTAAATCATGTGTTTCACTTGGATTTGAAGCTAAGCCTTCTACTTCACGTCGATTTGACCTTAAATCATATTTTTCGCTGGATTTGAAACTAACTCGTTTGTTTCGCATGCTGTTGAAGCTAAATCATGTATATAACAAGTATTTGAATCTAAACCATTTGTTTCGCATGTATTCGAAGATAACCCTTCTACTTCGCATTCATTTGAAGCTAAATCAAGTGTTTCGCAAGGATTTCAATCTAACTCGTTTGTTTCGCATGCTGTTGAAGCTAAATCATGTATATCACGAGTATTTGAAGCTAAACCATTTGTTTCGCATTGATTCAAAGATCAGTCTTCCACTTCGCATTGATTTGAAGCTAAATCATGTGTTTCACTTGGATTTGAAGCTAAGCCTTCTACTTCACGTCGATTTGACCTTAAATCATATTTTTCGCTGGATTTGAAACTAACTCGTTTGTTTCGCATGCTGTTGAAGCTAAATCATGTATATAACAAGTATTTGAAGCTAAACCATTTGTTTCGCATGTATTCGAAGATTACCCTTCTACTTCGCATTCATTTGAAGCTAAATCAAGTGTTTCGCATGGATTTCAATCTAACTCGTTTGTTTCGCATGCTGTTGAAGCTAAATCATGTATATCACGAGTATTTGAAGCTAAACCATTTGTTTCGCATTGATTCAAAGATCAGTCTTCCACTTCGCATTGATTTGAAGCTAAATCATGTGTTTCACTTGGATTTGAAGCTAAGCCTTCTACTTCACGTCGATTTGACCTTAAATCATATTTTTCGCTGGATTTGAAACTAACTCGTTTGTTTCGCATGCTGTTGAAGCTAAATCATGTATATAACAAGTATTTGAAGCTAAACCATTTGTTTCGCATGTATTCGAAGATAACCCTTCCACTTCGCATTGATTTGAAGCTAAATCATGTGTTTCGCATGGATTTGAAGGTAACTAGTTTGTTTCGCATGCAGCTGTAGCTAAATCATGTATATCACAAGTGTTTGAAGCTAAACCATTTGTTTTGCATGGATTCGAAGATAATCGTTCTACTTCGCATTGATTTGAAGCTAAATCATGTGTTTCGCATGGATTTGAAACTAACTCGTTTGTTTCGCATGCATTTGAAGCTAAATCATGTATATCACAAGTATTTGAAGCAAAACCTTTGTTTCGCATGGATTCGAACATCAGCCTTCTGCTTCGCATTGATTTGGACCTAAATCATGTGTTGCGCATGGATTTGAAGCTAACTCGTTTGTTTCGCATGCAGTTGAAGCTAAATCATGTATATCACAAGTGTTTGAAGCTAAATCATTTGTTTCGCATGGATTCGAAGATAACCCTTCTACTTCGCATTGATTTGACTCTAAATCATGTATATCACAAGTATTTGAAGCTAAACCATTTTATTCCCATGGATTTGAAGCTATGCCTTCTACTTCGCATTGATTTGAAGATAAATCATGTGTTTCGCTTGGATTTGAGGCTAGCTTGTTTGTTTCGCATGCAGTTGAAGCTAAATCATGTATATCACAATTTGTTTGAAGCTAAATCATTTGTTTTGCATGGATTCGAAGATAATCCTTCTACTTCGCATTGATTTGAAGCTAAATCATGTGTTTCGCATGGATTTGAAGCTAACTAGTTTGTTTCGCATGCAGCCGAAGCTAAATCATGTATATCACAAGTGTTTGAAGCTAAACAATTTGTTTTGCATGGATTCGAAGATAATCGTTCTACTTCGCATTGATTTGAAGCTAAATCATGTGTATCGCATGGATTTGAAGCTAACTATGTTGTTTCGCATGCAGTTGAAGCTAAATCATGTATATCACAAGTATTTGAAGCAAAACCTTTGTTTCGCATGGATTCGAACATCAGCCTTCTGCTTCGCATTGATTTGGACCTAAATCATGTATTTCGCATGGATTTGAAGCTAACTCGTTTATTTCGCATGCACTTGAAGCTGAACCATGTATATCACAAGTATTTGAAGCTAAACCGTTTGATTAGCATGGATTTGAAGCTAAGCCTTCTACTTCGCATTAAATTGAAGCTAAATCATGTGTTTCGCATGGATTTGAAGCTAACACGTTTGTTTCGTATGCTGTTGAAGCTAAATCATGTATATCACAAGTGTTTGAAGCTAAACCTTTTGTTTCGCATGGATTCGAAGATAACCCTTCTACTTCGCATTGGTTTGAAGCTAAATCAAGTGTTTCGCATGGATTTCAATCTAACTCGTTTGTTTCGCATGCTGTTGAAGCTAAATCATGTATATCACGAGTATTTGAAGCTAAACCATTTGTTTCGCATGGATTCGAAGATAACCCTTCTACTTCGCATTGATTTGAAGCTAAATCATGTGTTTCGCATGGATTTGAAGCAAAGCCTTCTACTTCGCATTGATTTGAAGCTAAATCATGTGTTTCGCATGGATTTGAAGCTAACTCGTTTGTTTCGCATTGATTTGAAGCTAAATCATGTGTTTCACTTGGATTTGAAGCTAAGCCTTCTACTTCACGACGATTTGACCTTAAATCATATTTTTCGCTGGATTTGAAACTAACTCGTTTGTTTCGCATGCTGTTGAAGCTAAATCATGTATATCACAAGTATTTGAAGCTAAACCATTTGTTTCGCATGTATTCGAAGATAACACTTCTACTTCGCATTCATTTGAAGCTAAATCAAGTGTTTCGCATGGATTTCAATCTAACTCGTTTGTTTCGCATGCTGTTGAAGCTAAATCATGTATATCACGAGTATTTGAAGCTAAACCATTTGTTTCGCATTGATTCAAAGATCAGTCTTCCACTTCGCATTGATTTGAAGCTAAATCATGTGTTTCACTTGGATTTGAAGCTAAGCCTTCTACTTCACGTCGATTTGACCTTAAATCATATTTTTCGCTGGATTTGAAACTAACTCGATTGTTTCGCATGCTGTTGAAGCTAAATCATGTATATAACAAGTATTTGAAGCTAAACCATTTGTTTCGCATGTATTCGAAGATTACCCTTCTACTTCGCATTCATTTGAAGCTAAATCAAGTGTTTCGCATGGATTTCAATCTAACTCGTTTGTTTCGCATGCTGTTGAAGCTAAATCATGTATATCACGAGTATTTGAAGCTAAACCATTTGTTTCGCATTGATTCAAAGATCAGTCTTCCACTTCGCATTGATTTGAAGCTAAATCATGTGTTTCACTTGGATTTGAAGCTAAGCCTTCTACTTCACGTCGATTTGACCTTAAATCATATTTTTCGCTGGATTTGAAACTAACTCGTTTGTTTCGCATGCTGTTGAAGCTAAATCATGTATATAACAAGTATTTGAAGCTAAACCATTTGTTTCGCATGTATTCGAAGATAACCCTTCCACTTCGCATTGATTTGAAGCTAAATCATGTGTTTCGCATGGATTTGAAGGTAACTAGTTTGTTTCGCATGCAGCTGTAGCTAAATCATGTATATCACAAGTGTTTGAAGCTAAACCATTTGTTTTGCATGGATTCGAAGATAATCGTTCTACTTCGCATTGATTTGAAGCTAAATCATGTGTTTCGCATGGATTTGAAGCTAACTCGTTTGTTTCGCATGCATTTGAAGCTAAATCATGTATATCACAAGTATTTGAAGCAAAACCTTTGTTTCGCATGGATTCGAACATCAGCCTTCTGCTTCGCATTGATTTGGACCTAAATCATGTGTTTCGCATGGATTTGAAACTAACTCGTTTGTTTCGCATGCTCTTGAAGCTAAATCATGTATATAACAAGTATTTGAAGCTAAACCATTTGTTTCGCATGTATTCGAAGATAACCCTTCTACTTCGCATTCATTTGAAGCTAAATCAAGTGTTTCGCAAGGATTTCAATCTAACTCGTTTGTTTCGCATGCTGTTGAAGCTAAATCATGTATATCACGAGTATTTGAAGCTAAACAATTTGTTTCGCATTGATTCAAAGATCAGTCTTCCACTTCGCATTGATTTGAAGCTAAATCATGTGTTTCACTTGGATTTGAAGCTAAGCCTTCTACTTCACGTAGATTTGACCTTAAATCATATTTTTTGCTGGATTTGAAACTAACTCGTTTGTTTCGCATGCTGTTGAAGCTAAATCATGTATATAACAAGTATTTGAAGCTAAACCATTTGTTTCGCATGTATTCGAAGATTACCCTTCTACTTCGCATTCATTTGAAGCTAAATCAAGTGTTTCGCATGGATTTCAATCTAACTCGTTTGTTTCGCATGCTGTTGAAGCTAAATCATGTATATCACGAGTATTTGAAGCTAAACCATTTGTTTCGCATGGATTCGAAGATAGCCCTTCTACTTCGCATTGGTTTGAAGCTAAATCATGTGTTTCGCACGGATTTGAAGCTAAGCCTTCTACTTCGCATTGATTTGGAGTTGAATCATGTGTTTCGCATGGGTTTAAAGCTAACTCGTTGTTTCGCATGCATTTGAAGCTAAATCATGTATATCACAAGTATTTGAAGCAAAACCTTTGTTTCGCATGGATTCGAACATCAGCCTTCTGCTTCGCATTGATTTGGACCTAAATCATGTGTTTCGCATGGATTTGAATCTAACTCGTTTATTTCGCATGCACTTGAAGCTGAACCATGTATATCACAAGTATTTGAAGCTAAACCGTTTGATTGGCATGGATTTGAAGCTGAGCCTTCTACTTCGCATTGATTTGAAGCTAAATAATTTGTCTCACTTGGATTTGAAGCTAAGCCTTCTACTTCACGTCGATTTGACGTTAAATCATATTTTTCGCTGGATTTGAAGCTAACTCGTTTGTTTCGCATGCTGTTAAAGCTAAATCATGTATATCACGAGTATTTGAAGCTAAACCATTTGTTTCGCATGGATTCGTAGATAAGCCTTCTACTACGAATCGATTTGAAGCTAAATCATGTGTTTCGCATGGTTTCTGATGCTAACTCGTTTGTTTCGCATGCTGTTGAAGGTAAATCATGTATATCACAAGTGTTTGAAGCTAAACCATTTGTTTCGCATGGATTCGAAGATAGCCCTTCTACTTCGCATTGGTTTGAAGCTAAATCATGTGTTTCGCATGGATTTGAAGCTAAGCCTTCTACTTCGCATTGATTTGGAGTTGAATCATGTGTTTCGCATGGGTTTAAAGCTAACTCGTTGTTTCGCATGCAGTTGAAGCTAAATCATGTATAACACAAGTGTTTGAAGCTAAACCATTTGTTTCGCATTTATTCAAAGAAAACCCTTCTACTTCGCATTGATTTGAAGCTAAATCATGTGTTGCGCATGGATTTGAAGCTAACTCGTTTGTTTCGCATGCAGTTGAAGCTAAATCATGTATATCACAAGAATTTGAAGCTAAACCATTTTATTCCCATGGATTTGAAGCTATGCCTTCTACTTCGCATTGATTTGAAGATAAATCATGTGTTTCGCTTGGATTTGAGGCTAGCTTGTTTGTTTCGCATGCAGTTGAAGCTAAATCATGTATATCACAATTTGTTTGAAGTTAAATCATTTGTTTTGCATGGATTCGAAGATAACCCTTCTACTTCACATTGGTTTGAAGCTAAATCATGTGTTTCGCATGGATTTGGAGCTAACTCGTTTGTTTCGCATGCACTTGAATCTAAATCAATTATATCACAAGCATTTGGAGCTAAACCATTTGTTTCGCATGGATTCGAAGATAACCCTTCTACTTCGCATTGGTTTGAAGCTAAATCATGTGTTTCGAATGGATTTGAAGCAAAGCCTTCTACTTCGCATTGATTTGGAGTTGAATCATGTGTTTCGCATGGGTTTAAAGCTACCTCGTTGTTTCGCATGCAGTTGAAGCTAAATCATGTATAACACAAGTGTTTGAAGCTAAACCATTTGTTTCGCATGGATTCGTAGATAAGCCTTCTACTTCGCGTCGATTTGAAGCTAAATCATGTGTTTCGCATGGTTTTTGAAGCTAACTCGTTTGTTTCGCATGCTGTTGAAGCTAAATCATGTATATCACAAGTGTTTGAAGCGAAACCATTTGTTTCGCATGGATTCGAATATAATCCTTCTTCTTCGCATTGGTTTGAAGCTAAATCATGTGTTTCGCATGGATTTGTAGCTAACTCGTCTGTTTCGCATGCAGTTGAATCTAAATCATGTATATCACAAGTATTTGAAGCAAAACCTTTGTTTCGCATGGATTCGAACATCAGCCTTCTGCTTCGCATTGATTTGGACCTAAATCATGTGTTTCGCATGGATTTGAAGCTAACTCGTTTATTTCGCATGCACTTGAAGCTGAACCATGTATATCACAAGTATTTGAAGCTAAACCGTTTGATTGGCACGGATTTGAAGCTAAGCCTTCTACTTCGCATTGATGTGGAGTTGAATCATGTGTTTCGCATGGGTTTAAAGCTAACTCGTTGTTTCGAATGCAGTTGAAGCTAAATCATGTATAACACAAGTGTTTGAAGCTAAACCATTTGTTTCGCATGTATTCGATGATAACCCTTCCACTTCGCATTGATTTGAAGCTAAATCATGTGTTTCGCATGGATTTGAAGGTAACTAGTTTGTTTCGCATGCAGCTGTAGCTAAATCATGTATATCACAAGTGTTTGAAGCTAAACCATTTGTTTTGCATGGATTCGAAGATAATCGTTCTACTTCGCATTGATTTGAAGCTAAATCATGTGTTTCGCATGGATTTGAAGCTAACTCGTTTGTTTCGCATGCATTTGAAGCTAAATCATGTATATCACAAGTATTTGAAGCAAAACCTTTGTTTCGCATGGATTCGAACATCAGCCTTCTGCTTCGCATTGATTTGGACCTAAATCATGTGTTTCGCATGGATTTGAAACTAACTCGTTTGTTTCGCATGCTCTTGAAGCTAAATCATGTATATAACAAGTATTTGAAGCTAAACCATTTGTTTCGCATGTATTCGAAGATAACCCTTCTACTTCGCATTCATTTGAAGCTAAATCAAGTGTTTCGCAAGGATTTCAATCTAACTCGTTTGTTTCGCATGCTGTTGAAGCTAAATCATGTATATCACGAGTATTTGAAGCTAAACAATTTGTTTCGCATTGATTCAAAGATCAGTCTTCCACTTCGCATTGATTTGAAGCTAAATCATGTGTTTCACTTGGATTTGAAGCTAAGCCTTCTACTTCACGTAGATTTGACCTTAAATCATATTTTTTGCTGGATTTGAAACTAACTCGTTTGTTTCGCATGCTGTTGAAGCTAAATCATGTATATAACAAGTATTTGAAGCTAAACCATTTGTTTCGCATGTATTCGAAGATTACCCTTCTACTTCGCATTCATTTGAAGCTAAATCAAGTGTTTCGCATGGATTTCAATCTAACTCGTTTGTTTCGCATGCTGTTGAAGCTAAATCATGTATATCACGAGTATTTGAAGCTAAACCATTTGTTTCGCATGGATTCGAAGATAGCCCTTCTACTTCGCATTGGTTTGAAGCTAAATCATGTGTTTCGCATGGATTTGAAGCTAAGCCTTCTACTTCGCATTGATTTGGAGTTGAATCATGTGTTTCGCATGGGTTTAAAGCTAACTCGTTGTTTCGCATGCATTTGAAGCTAAATCATGTATATCACAAGTATTTGAAGCAAAACCTTTGTTTCGCATGGATTCGAACATCAGCCTTCTGCTTCGCATTGATTTGGACCTAAATCATGTGTTTCGCATGGATTTGAATCTAACTCGTTTATTTCGCATGCACTTGAAGCTGAACCATGTATATCACAAGTATTTGAAGCTAAACCGTTTGATTGGCATGGATTTGAAGCTGAGCCTTCTACTTCGCATTGATTTGAAGCTAAATAATTTGTCTCACTTGGATTTGAAGCTAAGCCTTCTACTTCACGTCGATTTGACGTTAAATCATATTTTTCGCTGGATTTGAAGCTAACTCGTTTGTTTCGCATGCTGTTAAAGCTAAATCATGTATATCACGAGTATTTGAAGCTAAACCATTTGTTTCGCATGGATTCGTAGATAAGCCTTCTACTACGAATCGATTTGAAGCTAAATCATGTGTTTCGCATGGTTTCTGATGCTAACTCGTTTGTTTCGCATGCTGTTGAAGGTAAATCATGTATATCACAAGTGTTTGAAGCTAAACCATTTGTTTCGCATGGATTCGAAGATAGCCCTTCTACTTCGCATTGGTTTGAAGCTAAATCATGTGTTTCGCATGGATTTGAAGCTAAGCCTTCTACGTCGCATTGATTTGGAGTTGAATCATGTGTTTCGCATGGGTTTAAAGCTAACTCGTTGTTTCGCATGCAGTTGAAGCTAAATCATGTATAACACAAGTGTTTGAAGCTAAACCATTTGTTTCGCATTTATTCAAAGAAAACCCTTCTACTTCGCATTGATTTGAAGCTAAATCATGTGTTGCGCATGGATTTGAAGCTAACTCGTTTGTTTCGCATGCAGTTGAAGCTAAATCATGTATATCACAAGAATTTGAAGCTAAACCATTTTATTCCCATGGATTTGAAGCTATGCCTTCTACTTCGCATTGATTTGAAGATAAATCATGTGTTTCGCTTGGATTTGAGGCTAGCTTGTTTGTTTCGCATGCAGTTGAAGCTAAATCATGTATATCACAATTTGTTTGAAGTTAAATCATTTGTTTTGCATGGATTCGAAGATAACCCTTCTACTTCACATTGGTTTGAAGCTAAATCATGTGTTTCGCATGGATTTGGAGCTAACTCGTTTGTTTCGCATGCACTTGAATCTAAATCAATTATATCACAAGCATTTGGAGCTAAACCATTTGTTTCGCATGGATTCGAAGATAACCCTTCTACTTCGCATTGGTTTGAAGCTAAATCATGTGTTTCGAATGGATTTGAAGCAAAGCCTTCTACTTCGCATTGATTTGGAGTTGAATCATGTGTTTCGCATGGGTTTAAAGCTACCTCGTTGTTTCGCATGCAGTTGAAGCTAAATCATGTATAACACAAGTGTTTGAAGCTAAACCATTTGTTTCGCATGGATTCGTAGATAAGCCTTCTACTTCGCGTCGATTTGAAGCTAAATCATGTGTTTCGCATGGTTTTTGAAGCTAACTCGTTTGTTTCGCATGCTGTTGAAGCTAAATCATGTATATCACAAGTGTTTGAAGCGAAACCATTTGTTTCGCATGGATTCGAATATAATCCTTCTTCTTCGCATTGGTTTGAAGCTAAATCATGTGTTTCGCATGGATTTGTAGCTAACTCGTCTGTTTCGCATGCAGTTGAATCTAAATCATGTATATCACAAGTATTTGAAGCAAAACCTTTGTTTCGCATGGATTCGAACATCAGCCTTCTGCTTCGCATTGATTTGGACCTAAATCATGTGTTTCGCATGGATTTGAAGCTAACTCGTTTATTTCGCATGCACTTGAAGCTGAACCATGTATATCACAAGTATTTGAAGCTAAACCGTTTGATTGGCACGGATTTGAAGCTAAGCCTTCTACTTCGCATTGATGTGGAGTTGAATCATGTGTTTCGCATGGGTTTAAAGCTAACTCGTTGTTTCGAATGCAGTTGAAGCTAAATCATGTATAACACAAGTGTTTGAAGCTAAACCATTTGTTTCGCATTTATTCAAAGAAAACCCTTCTACTTCGCATTGATTTGAAGCTAAATCATGTGTTGCGCATGGATTTGAATCTAACTCGTTTGTTTCGCATGCAGTTGAAGCTAAATCATGTATATCACAAGAATTTGAAGCTAAACCATTTTATTCCCATGGATTTGAAGCTATGCCTTCTACTTCGCATTGATTTGAAGATAAATCATGTGTTTCGCTTGGATTTGAGGCTAGCTTGTTTGTTTCGCATGCAGTTGAAGCTAAATCATGTATATCACAATTTGTTTCAAGCTAAATCATTTGTTTTGCATGGATTCGAAGATAATCCTTCTACTTCGCATTGATTTGAAGCTAAATCATGTGTTTCGCATGTATTTGAAGCTAACTCGTTTGTTTCGCATACAGTTGAAGATAAGTAATGCATATCACAAGTATTTGAAGATAAACCATTTGATTCCCATGGATTTGAAGCTATGCATTCTTCTTCGCATTGATTTGAAGCTAAATCATTTATTTCGCATGGATTTGAAGCTAACTCGTTTGTTTCGTATGCTGTTGAAGCTAAATCATGTATATCACAAGTATTTGAATATGAACCATTTGATTAGCATGGATTCGAAGATCACCCCTCTTCTTCGCATTGATTTGAAGCTAAATCATGTGTTTCGCATGGATTTGAAGCTAACTCGTTTGTTTCGCATGTACTTGAAGCTAAATCATGTATATCACAAGTATTTGAAGCTAAACCATTTGTTTCGCATTGATTCGAAGATCATTCTTCCACTTCGCATTGATTTGAAGCTAACTCGTTTGTTTCGCATGCAGTTGATGCTGAATCATGTATATCACAAGTATTTGCAGCTAAACCATTTGTTTCGCATGGATTCGTAGATAAGCCTTCTACTTCGCGTCGATTTGAATCTAAATCATCTGTTTCGCATGGTTTTTGAAGCTAACTCGTTTGTTTCGCATGCTGTTGAAGCTGAATCATGTATATCACAAGTGTTTGAAGCTAAACCATTTGTTTCGCATTGATTCGAAGATAGCCCTTCTACTTCGCATTGGTTTGGACCTAAATCATGTGTTTCGCATGGATTTGAATCTAACTCGTTTATTTCGCATGCACTTGAAGCTGAACCATGTATATCACAAGTATTTGAAGCTAAACCGTTTGATTGGCATGGATTTGAAGCTAAGCCTTCTACTTCGCATTGATTTGAAGCTAAATAATTTGTCTCACTTGGATTTGAAGCTAAGCCTTCTACTTCACGTCGATTTGACGTTAAATCATATTTTTCGCTGGATTTGAAGCTAACTCGTTTGTTTCGCATGCAGTTGAAGCTAAATCATGTATATCACAAGTGTTTGAAGCTAAATCATTTGTTTCGCATGGATTCGAAGATAACCCTTCTACTTCGCATTGATTTGAAGCTAAATCATGTGTTTCGCATGGATTTGAAGCTAACTCGTTTGTTTCGCATGCTGTTGAAACTAAATCATGTATTTCACAAGTATTTGATGCTAAACCATTTGATTCCCATGGATTAGAAGCTATGCCTTCTACTTCGCATTGATTTCAAGCTAACTCGTTTGTTTCGCTTGCTGTTGAAGCTAAATCATGTATATCACAAGTATTTGAATATGAACCATTTGATTAGCATGGATTCGAAGATCACCCCTATTCTTCGCATTGATTTGAAGCTAAATCATGTGTTTCGCATGGATTTGAAGCTAACTCGTTTGTTTCGCATGCAGTTGAAGCTAAATCATGTATATCACAAGTATTTGAAGCTAAACCATTTGTTTCGCATTGATTCAAAGATCATTCTTCTACTTCGCATTGATTTGGAGTTAAATCATGTGTTTCGCATGGATTTAAAGCTAACTCGTTGTTTCGCAAGCATTTGAAGCTAAATCATGTATAGCACAAGTGTTTGAAGCTAAACCATTTGATTAGCATGGATTCGAAGATCACCCCTCTTCTTCGCATTGATTTGAAGATAATCATGTGTTTCGCATGTATTTGAAGCTAACTCGTTTGTTTCGCATACAGTTGAAGATAAGTAATGCATATCACAAGTATTTGAAGATAAACCATTTGATTCCCATGGATTTGAAGCTATGCATTCTTCTTCGCATTGATTTGAAGCTAAATCATGTATTTCGCATGGATTTGAAGCTAACTCGTTTGTTTCGCATGCAGTTGAAGCTAAATCATGTATATCACAAGTATTTGAAGCTAAACCATTTGTTTCGCATTGATTCGAAGATCATTCTTCCACTTCGCATTGATTTGAAGCTAAATCATGTGTTTCGCATGGATTTGAAGCTAACTCGTTTGTTTCGCATGCAGTTGATGCTGAATCATGTATATCACAAGTATTTGCAGCTAAACCATTTGTTTCGCATGGATTCGTAGATAAGCCTTCTACTTCGCGTCGATTTGAATCTAAATCATATTTTTCGCTGGATTTGAAACTAACTCGTTTGTTTCGCATGCTGTTGAAGCTAAATCATGTATATAACAAGTATTTGAAGCTAAACCATTTGTTTCGCATGTATTCGAAGATTACCCTTCTACTTCGCATTCATTTGAAGCTAAATCAAGTGTTTCGCATGAATTTCAATCTAACTCGTTTGTTTCGCATGCTGTTGAAGCTAAATCATGTATATCACAAGTATTTGAAGCTAAACCATTTTATTCCCATGGATTTGAAGCAAAGCCTTCTACTTCGCATAGATTTGGAGTTAAATCATGTGTTTCGCATGGATTTAAAGCTAAATCGTTGTTTCGCATGCAGTTGAAGCTAAATCATGTATATCACAAGTATTTGAAGCAAAACCATTTGATTCGCACGGATTTGATGATAACCCTTCTAGTTCGCATTGATTTGAATTTAAATCATGTGTTTCGTATGGATTTGAAGCTAACTCGTTTGTTTCGCATGCAGTTGAAGATAAGTCATGCATATCACAAGTATTTGAAGATAAACCATTTGATTCCCATGGATTTGAAGCTATGCCTTCTACTTCGCATTTATTTGGACCTAAATCATGTGCTTCGCATGGATTTGAAGCTAACTCGTTTATTTCGCATGCACTTGAAGCTAAATCATGTATATCACAATTTGTTTGAAGCTAAACCATTTGTTTCGCATGGATTCGTAGATAAGCCTTCTACTTCGCATCGATTTGAAGCTAAATCATGTGTTTCGCATGGTTTTTGAAGCTAACTCGTTTGTTTCGCATGCAGTTGAAGCTAAATCATGTATATCACAAGTGTTTGAAGCTAAACCATTTGTTTCGCATGGATTCGAAGATAACCCTTCTACTTCGCATTGATTTGAAGCTAAATCATGTGTTGCGCATGGATTAGAAGCTAACTCGTTTGTTTCGCTTGCTGTTGAAGCTAAATCATGTATATCACAAGTATTTGAATATGAACCATTTGATTAGCATGGATTCGAAGATCACCCCTATTCTTCGCATTGATTTGAAGCAAAACCATTTGATTCGCACGGATTTGATGATAACCCTTCTAGTTCGCATTGATTTGAATTTAAATCATGTGTTTCGTATGGATTTGAAGCTAACTCGTTTGTTTCGCATGCAGTTGAAGATAAGTCATGCATATCACAAGTATTTGAAGATAAACCATTTGATTCCCATGGATTTGAAGCTATGCCTTCTACTTCGCATTTATTTGGACCTAAATCATGTGCTTCGCATGGATTTGAAGCTAACTCGTTTATTTCGCATGCACTTGAAGCTAAATCATGTATATCACAATTTGTTTGAAGCTAAACCATTTGTTTCGCATGGATTCGTAGATAAGCCTTCTACTTCGCATCGATTTGAAGCTAAATCATGTGTTTCGCATGGTTTTTGAAGCTAACTCGTTTGTTTCGCATGCAGTTGAAGCTAAATCATGTATATCATAAGTGTTTGAAGCTAAACCATTTGTTTCGCATGGATTCGAAGATAACCCTTCTACTTCGCATTGATTTGAAGCTAAATCATGTGTTGCGCATGGATTAGAAGCTAACTCGTTTGTTTCGCTTGCTGTTGAAGCTAAATCATGTATATCACAAGTATTTGAATATGAACCATTTGATTAGCATGGATTCGAAGATCACCCCTATTCTTCGCATTGATTTGAAGCTAAATCATGTGTTTCGCATGGATTTGAAGCTAACTCGTTTGTTTCGCATGCAGTTGAAGCTGAATCATGTATATCACAAGTATTTGAAGCTAAACCATTTGTTTCGCATTGATTCGTAGATAAGCCTTCTACTTCGAATCGATTTGAAGCTAAATCATGTGTTTCGCATGGTTTTTGATGCTAACTCGTTTGTTTCGCATGCGGTTGAAGTTACATCATGTATATCACAAGTATTTGAAGCTAAACGATTTGATTCGCATGGATTTGAAGATAAGCCCTCTACTTCACATTGATTTGCAGCTAAATCATGTGTTTCGTATGGATTTGAAGCTAACTCGTTTGTATCGCATGCAGTTGAAGCTAAATTATGTATATCACAAGTATTTGAAGCTAAACCATTTGATTCCCATGGATTTGAAGCTATGCCTTCTACTTCGCATTGATTTGGAGCTAAATCATGTGTTTCGCATCGATTTGAAGCTAACTCCTTTGTTTCGCTTGCTGTTGAAGCTAAATCATGTATATCACAAGTATTTGAATATGAACCATTTGATTAGCATGGATTCGAAGATCACCCCTCTTCTTCGCATTGATTTGAAGCTAAATCATGTGTTTCGCATGGATTTGAAGCTAACTCGTTTGTTTCGCATGCAGTTGAAGCTAAATCATGTATATCACAAGTGTTTGAAGCTAAATCATTTGTTTCGCATGGATTCGAAGATAACCCTTCTACTTCGCATTGATTTGAAGCTAAATCATGTGTTTCGCATGGATTTGAAGCAAAGCCTTCTACTTCGCAATGATTTGGAGTTAAATCATGTGTTTCGCATGGATTTAAAGCTAACTCGTTGTTTCGCAAGCAGTTGAAGCTAAATCATGTATATCACAAGTGTTTGAAGCTAAACCATTTGATTAGCATGGATTCGAAGATCACCCCTCTTCTTCGCATTGATTTGAAGATAATCATGTGTTTCGCATGTATTTGAAGCTAACTCGTTTGTTTCGCATGCAGTTGAAGATAAGTAATGCATATCACAAGTATTTGAAGATAAACCATTTGATTCCCATGGATTTGAAGCTATGCATTCTACTTCGCATTGATGTGAAACTAAATCATGTATTTCGCATGGATTTGAAGCTAACTCGATTGTTTCGCATGCTGTTGAAGCTAAATCATGTATATCACAAGTGTTTCAAGCTAAATCATTTGTTTCGCATGAATTCGAAGATAACCCTTCTACTTCGCATTGATTTGAAGCTAAATCATGTTTTTCGCATGGATTTGAAGCAAAGCCTTCTACTTCGCATTGATTTGGAGTTAAATCATGTGTTTCGCGTGGATTTAAAGCTAAATCGTTGTTTCGCATGCAGTTGAAGCTAAATCATGTATATCACAAGTGTTTGAAGCTAAACCATTTGTTTCGCATGGATTCGTAGATAAGCCTTCTACTTCGCATCGATTTGAAGCTAAATCATGTGTTTCGCATGGTTTTTGAAGCTAACTCGTTTGTTTCGCATGCTGTTGAAGCTAAATCATGTATATCACAAGTGTTTGAAGCTAAACCATTTGTTTCGCATGGATTCGTAGATAAGCCTTCTACTTCGCATCGATTTGAAGCTAAATCATGTGTTTCGCATGGTTTTTGAAGCTAACTCGTTTGTTTCGCATGCAGTTGAAGCTAAATCATGTATATCACAAGTATTTGAAGCTAAACCATTTGTTTCGCATTGATTCGAAGATCATTCTTCCACTTCGCATTGATTTGAAGCTAAATCATGTGTTTCGCATGGATTTGAAGCTAACTCGTTTGTTTCGCATGCAGTTGATGCTGAATCATGTATATCACAAGTATTTGCAGCTAAACCATTTGTTTCGCATGGATTCGTCGATAAGCCTTCTACTTCGCGTCGATTTGAATCTAAATCATGTGTTTCGCATGGTTTTTGAAGCTAACTCGTTTGTTTCGCATGCTGTTGAAGCTGAATCATGTATATCACAAGTGTTTGAAGCTAAATCATTTGTTTCGCATGGATTCGAAGATAATCCTTCTTCTTCGCATTGGTTTGAAGCTAAATCATGTGTTCCGCATGGATTTGAAGCTAACTCGTTTGTTTCGCATGCAGTTGAAGCTTAATCATGTATATCACGAGTATTTGAAGCTAAACCATTTGTTTCGCATTGATTCAAAGATCCGTCTTCCACTTCGCATTGATTTGAAGCTAAATCATGTGTTTCACTTGGATTTGAAGCTAAGCCTTCTACTTCACGTCGATTTGACCTTAAATCATATTTTTCGCTGGATTTGAAACTAACTCGTTTGTTTCGCATGCTGTTGAAGCTAAATCATGTATATAACAAGTATTTGAAGCTAAACCATTTGTTTCGCATGTATTCGAAGATTACCCTTCTACTTCGCATTCATTTGAAGCTAAATCAAGTGTTTCGCATGGATTTCAATCTAACTCGTTTGTTTCGCATGCTGTTGAAGCTAAATCATGTATATCACGAGTATTTGAAGCTAAACCATTTGTTTCGCATTGATTCAAAGATCAGACTTCCACTTCGCATTGATTTGAAGCTAAATCATGTGTTTCGCATGGATTTGAAGCTAACTCGCTTGTTTCGCACGCAGTTGATGCTGAATCATGTATATCAGAAGAATTTGCAGCTAAACCATTTGTTTCGCATGGATTCGTAGATAAGCCTTCTACTTCGAATCGATTTGAAGCTAAATCATGTGTTTCGCATGGTTTTTGATGCTAACTCGTTTGTTTCGCATGCGGTTGAAGTTACATCATGTATATCACAAGTATTTGAAGCTAAACGATTTGATTCGCATGGATTTGAAGATAAGCCCTCTACTTCACATTGATTTGCAGCTAAATCATGTGTTTCGTATGGATTTGAAGCTAACTCGTTTGTATCGCATGCAGTTGAAGCTAAATTATGTATATCACAAGTATTTGAAGCTAAACCATTTGATTCCCATGGATTTGAAGCTATGCCTTCTACTTCGCATTGATTTGGAGCTAAATCATGTGTTTCGCATCGATTTGAAGCTAACTCCTTTGTTTCGCTTGCTGTTGAAGCTAAATCATGTATATCACAAGTATTTGAATATGAACCATTTGATTAGCATGGATTCGAAGATCACCCCTCTTCTTCGCATTGATTTGAAGCTAAATCATGTGTTTCGCATGGATTTGAAGCTAACTCGTTTGTTTCGCATGCAGTTGAAGCTAAATCATGTATATCACAAGTGTTTCAAGCTAAATCATTTGTTTCGCATGAATTCGAAGATAACCCTTCTACTTCGCATTGATTTGAAGCTAAATCATGTTTTTCGCATGGATTTGAAGCAAAGCCTTCTACTTCGCATTGATTTGGAGTTAAATCATGTGTTTCGCGTGGATTTAAAGCTAAATCGTTGTTTCGCATGCAGTTGAAGCTAAATCATGTATATCACAAGTGTTTGAAGCTAAACCATTTGTTTCGCATGGATTCGTAGATAAGCCTTCTACTTCGCATCGATTTGAAGCTAAATCATGTGTTTCGCATGGTTTTTGAAGCTAACTCGTTTGTTTCGCATGCTGTTGAAGCTAAATCATGTATATCACAAGTGTTTGAAGCTAAACCATTTGTTTCGCATGGATTCGAAGATAACCCTTCTACTTCGCATTGGTTTGAAGCTAAATCATTTGTTTCGCATGGATTTGAAGCTAACTCGTTTGTTTCGCATGCTGTTGAAACTAAATCATGTATATCACAAGTATTTGAATATGAACCATTTGATTAGCATGGATTCGAAGATCACCACTCTTCTTCGCATTGATTTGAAGATAATCATGTGTTTCGCAAGGATTTGAAGCTAACTCGTTTGTTTTGCATGCAGTTGAAGCTAAATCATGTATATCACAAGTGTTTGAAGCTAAACCATTTGTTTCGCATGGATTCGAAGATAACCCTTCTACTTCGCATTGATTTGAATTTAAATCATGTGTTGCGCATGGATTAGATGCTAACTCGTTTGTTTCGCTTGCTGTTGAAGCTAAATCATGTATATCACAAGTATTTGAATATGAACCATTTGATTAGCATGGATTCGAAGATCACCCCTCTTCTTCGCATTGATTTGAAGCTAAATCATGTGTTTCGCATGGATTTGAAGCTAACTCGTTTGTTTCGCATGCAGTTGAAGCTAAATCATGTATATCACAAGTGTTTCAAGCTAAATCATTTGTTTCGCATGAATTCGAAGATAACCCTTCTACTTCGCATTGATTTGAAGCTAAATCATGTTTTTCGCATGGATTTGAAGCAAAGCCTTCTACTTCGCATTGATTTGGAGTTAAATCATGTGTTTCGCGTGGATTTAAAGCTAAATCGTTGTTTCGCATGCAGTTGAAGCTAAATCATGTATATCACAAGTGTTTGAAGCTAAACCATTTGTTTCGCATGGATTCGTAGATAAGCCTTCTACTTCGCATCGATTTGAAGCTAAATCATGTGTTTCGCATGGTTTTTGAAGCTAACTCGTTTGTTTCGCATGCTGTTGAAGCTAAATCATGTATATCACAAGTGTTTGAAGCTAAACCATTTGTTTCGCATGGATTCGAAGATAACCCTTCTACTTCGCATTGGTTTGAAGCTAAATCATTTGTTTCGCATGGATTTGAAGCTAACTCGTTTGTTTCGCATGCTGTTGAAACTAAATCATGTATATCACAAGTATTTGAATATGAACCATTTGATTAGCATGGATTCGAAGATCACCACTCTTCTTCGCATTGATTTGAAGATAATCATGTGTTTCGCAAGGATTTGAAGCTAACTCGTTTGTTTTGCATGCAGTTGAAGCTAAATCATGTATATCACAAGTGTTTGAAGCTAAACCATTTGTTTCGCATGGATTCGAAGATAACCCTTCTACTTCGCATTGATTTGAATTTAAATCATGTGTTGCGCATGGATTAGATGCTAACTCGTTTGTTTCGCTTGCTGTTGAAGCTAAATCATGTATATCACAAGTATTTGAATATGAACCATTTGATTAGCATGGATTCGAAGATCACCCCTATTCTTCGCATTGATTTGAAGCTAAATCATGTGTTTCGCATGGATTTGAAGCTAACTCGTTTGTTTCGCATGCAGTTGAAGCTAAATCATGTATATCACAAGTATTTGAAGCTAAACCATTTGTTTCGCATTGATTCAAAGATCATTCTTCCACTTCGCATTGATTTGAAGCTAAATCATGTGTTTCGCATGGATTTGAAGCTAACTCGTTTGTTTCGCATGCAGTTGAAGCTAAATCATGTATATCACAAGTGTTTGAAGCTAAATCATTTGTTTCGCATGGATTCGAAGATAACCCTTCTACTTCGCATTGATTTGGAGTTAAATCATGTGTTTCGCATGGATTTAAAGCTAACTCGTTGTTTCGCAAGCAGTTGAAGCTAAATCATGTATAGCACAAGTGTTTGAAGCTAAACCATTTGATTAGCATGGATTCGAAGATCACCCCTCTTCTTCGCATTGATTTGAAGATAATCATGTGTTTCGCATGTATTTGAAGCTAACTCGTTTGTTTCGCATACAGTTGAAGATAAGTAATGCATATCACAAGTATTTGAAGATAAACCATTTGATTCCCATGGATTTGAAGCTATGCATTCTTCTTCGCATTGATTTGAAGCTAAATCATGTATTTCGCATGGATTTGAAGCTAACTCGTTTGTTTCGTATGCTGTTGAAGCTAAATCATGTATATCACAAGTATTTGAATATGAACCATTTGATTAGCATGGATTCGAAGATCGCCCCTCTTCTTCGCATTGATTTGAAGCTAAATCATGTGTTTCGCATGGATTTGAAGCTAACTCGTTTGTTTCGCATGCAGTTGAAGCTAAATCATGTATATCACAAGTATTTGAAGCTAAACCATTTGTTTCGCATTGATTCGAAGATCATTCTTTCACTTCGCATTGATTTGAAGCTAAATCATGTGTTTCGCATGGATTTGAAGCTAACTCGTTTGTTTCGCATGCAGTTGATGCTGAATCATGTATATCACAAGTATTTGCAGCTAAACCATTTGTTTCGCATGGATTCGTAGATAAGCCTTCTACTTCGCGTCGATTTGAATCTAAATCATGTGTTTCGCATGGTTTTTGAAGCCAACTCGTTTGTTTCGCATGCTGTTGAAGCTAAATCATGTGTATCACAAGTGTTTGAAACTAAACCATTTGTTTCGCATGGATTCAAAGATAACCCTTCTACTTCGCATTGATTTGAAGCTAAATCATGTGTTGCGCATGGATTTGAAGCTAACTCGTTTGTTTCGCATGCAGTTGAAGCTAAATCATGTATATCACAAGTATTTGAAGCTAAACCATTTTATTCCCATGGATTTGAAGCAAAGCCTTCTACTTCGCATAGATTTGGAGTTAAATCATGTGTTTCGCATGGATTTAAAGCTAAATCGTTGTTTCGCAAGCAGTTGAAGCTAAATCATGTATATCACAAGTATTTGAAGCAAAACCATTTGATTCGCACGGATTTGATGATAACCCTTCTGGTTCGCATTGATTTGAATTTAAATCATGTGTTTCGTATGGATTTGAAGCTAACTCGTTTGTTTCGCATGCAGTTGAAGATAAGTCATGCATATCACAAGTATTTGAAGATAAACCATTTGATTCCCATGGATTTGAAGCTATGCCTTCTACTTCGCATTTATTTGGACCTAAATCATGTGCTTCGCATGGATTTGAAGCTAACTCGTTTATTTCGCATGCACTTGAAGCTAAATCATGTATATCACAATTTGTTTGAAGCTAAATCATTTGTTTCGCATGGATTCGAAGATAACCCTTCTACTTCGCATTGATTTGAAGCTAAATCATGTGTTTCGCATGGATTTGAAGCAAAGCCTTTTACTTCGCATTGATTTGGAGTTAAATCATGTGTTTCGCATGGATTTAAAGCTAACTCGTTGTTTCGCAAGCAGTTGAAGCTAAATCATGTATAGCACAAGTGTTTGAAGCTAAACCATTTGATTAGCATGGATTCGAAGATCACCCCTCTTCTTCGCATTGATTTGAAGATAATCATGTGTGTCGCATGTATTTGAAGCTAACTCGTTTGTTTCGCATACAGTTGAAGATAAGTAATGCATATCACAAGTATTTGAAGATAAACCATTTGATTCCCATGGATTTGAAGCTATGCATTCTTCTTCGCATTGATTTGAAGCTAAATCATGTGTTTCGCATGGATTTGAAGCTAACTCGTTTGTTTCGCATGCAGTTGAAGCTAAATCATGTATATCACAAGTATTTGAAGCTAAACCATTTGTTTCGCATTGATTCAAAGATCATTCTTCCACTTCGCATTGATTTGAAGCTAAATCATGTGTTTCGCATGGATTTGAAGCTAACTCGTTTGTTTCGCATGCAGTTGAAGCTAAATCATGTATATCACAAGTGTTTGAAGCTAAATCATTTGTTTCGCATGGATTCGAAGATAACCCTTCTACTTCGCATTGATTTGGAGTTAAATCATGTGTTTCGCATGGATTTAAAGCTAACTCGTTGTTTCGCAAGCAGTTGAAGCTAAATCATGTATAGCACAAGTGTTTGAAGCTAAACCATTTGATTAGCATGGATTCGAAGATCACCCCTCTTCTTCGCATTGATTTGAAGATAATCATGTGTTTCGCATGTATTTGAAGCTAACTCGTTTGTTTCGCATACAGTTGAAGATAAGTAATGCATATCACAAGTATTTGAAGATAAACCATTTGATTCCCATGGATTTGAAGCTATGCATTCTTCTTCGCATTGATTTGAAGCTAAATCATGTATTTCGCATGGATTTGAAGCTAACTCGTTTGTTTCGTATGCTGTTGAAGCTAAATCATGTATATCACAAGTATTTGAATATGAACCATTTGATTAGCATGGATTCGAAGATCGCCCCTCTTCTTCGCATTGATTTGAAGCTAAATCATGTGTTTCGCATGGATTTGAAGCTAACTCGTTTGTTTCGCATGCAGTTGAAGCTAAATCATGTATATCACAAGTATTTGAAGCTAAACCATTTGTTTCGCATTGATTCGAAGATCATTCTTTCACTTCGCATTGATTTGAAGCTAAATCATGTGTTTCGCATGGATTTGAAGCTAACTCGTTTGTTTCGCATGCAGTTGATGCTGAATCATGTATATCACAAGTATTTGCAGCTAAACCATTTGTTTCGCATGGATTCGTAGATAAGCCTTCTACTTCGCGTCGATTTGAATCTAAATCATGTGTTTCGCATGGTTTTTGAAGCCAACTCGTTTGTTTCGCATGCTGTTGAAGCTAAATCATGTGTATCACAAGTGTTTGAAACTAAACCATTTGTTTCGCATGGATTCAAAGATAACCCTTCTACTTCGCATTGATTTGAAGCTAAATCATGTGTTTCGCATGGATTTGAAGCAAAGCCTTTTACTTCGCATTGATTTGGAGTTAAATCATGTGTTTCGCATGGATTTAAAGCTAACTCGTTGTTTCGCAAGCAGTTGAAGCTAAATCATGTATAGCACAAGTGTTTGAAGCTAAACCATTTGATTAGCATGGATTCGAAGATCACCCCTCTTCTTCGCATTGATTTGAAGATAATCATGTGTGTCGCATGTATTTGAAGCTAACTCGTTTGTTTCGCATACAGTTGAAGATAAGTAATGCATATCACAAGTATTTGAAGATAAACCATTTGATTCCCATGGATTTGAAGCTATGCATTCTTCTTCGCATTGATTTGAAGCTGAATCATGTATTTCGCATGGATTTGAAGCTAACTCGTTTGTTTCGTATGCTGTTGAAGCTAAATCATGTATATCACAAGTATTTGAATATGAACCATTTGATTAGCATGGATTCGAAGATCGCCCCTCTTCTTCGCATTGATTTGAAGCTAAATCATGTGCTTCGCATGGATTTGAAGCTAACTCGTTTATTTCGCATGCACTTGAAGCTAAATCATGTATATCACAATTTGTTTGAAGCTAAACCATTTGTTTCGCATGGATTCGTAGATAAGCCTTCTACTTCGCATCGATTTGAAGCTAAATCATGTGTTTCGCATGGTTTTTGAAGCTAACTCGTTTGTTTCGCATGCAGTTGAAGCTAAATCATGTATATCACAAGTGTTTGAAGCTAAACCATTTGTTTCGCATGGATTCGAAGATGACCCTTCTACTTCGCATTGATTTGAAGCTAAATCATGTGTTGCGCATGGATTAGAAGCTAACTCGTTTGTTTCGCTTGCTGTTGAAGCTAAATCATGTATATCACAAGTATTTGAATATGAACCATTTGATTAGCATGGATTCGAAGATCACCCCTATTCTTCGCATTGATTTGAAGCTAAATCATGTGTTTCGCATGGATTTGAAGCTAACTCGTTTGTTTCGCAT
Organism: Megalopta genalis; assembly: GCF_051020955.1. Lineage (NCBI taxonomy): Eukaryota > Metazoa > Arthropoda > Insecta > Hymenoptera > Halictidae > Megalopta > Megalopta genalis. Next base: position 591,836 of record NW_027476152.1, read on the forward strand.
GCAGTTGAAGCTAAATCATGTATATCACAAGTGTTTGAAGCTAAATCATTTGTTTCGCATGGATTCGAAGATAACCCTTCTACTTCGCATTGATTTGAAGCTAAATCATGTGTTTCGCATGGATTTGAAGCAAAGCCTTCTACTTCGCATTGATTTGGAGTTAAATCATGTGTTTCGCATGGATTTGAAGCTAACTCGTTTGTTTCGTATGCTGTTGAAGCTAAATCATGTATATCACAAGTATTTGAATATGAACCATTTGATTAGCATGGATTCGAAGATCACCCCTCTTCTTCGCATTGATTTGAAGCTAAATCATGTGTTTCGCATGGATTTGAAGCTAACTCGTTTGTTTCGCATGCAGTTGAAGCTAAATCATGTATATCACAAGTATTTGAAGCTAAACCATTTGTTTCGCATTGATTCGAAGATCATTCTTCCACTTCGCATTGATTTGAAGCTAAATCATGTGTTTCGCATGGATTTGAAGCTAACTCGTTTGTTTCGCATGCAGTTGATGCTGAATCATGTATATCACAAGTATTTGCAGCTAAACCATTTGTTTCGCATGGATTCGTAGATAAGCCTTCTACTTCGCGTCGATTTGAATCTAAATCATGTGTTTCGCATGGTTTTTGAAGCTAACTCGTTTGTTTCGCATGCTGTTGAAGCTGAATCATGTATATCACAAGTGTTTGAAGCTAAATCATTTGTTTCGCATGGATTCGAAGATAATCCTTCTTCTTCGCATTGGTTTGAAGCTAAATCATGTGTTTCGCATGGATTTGAAGCTAACTCGTTTGTTTCGCATGCTGTTGAAGCTAAATCATGTATATAACAAGTATTTGAAGCTAAACCATTTGTTTCGCATGTATTCGAAGATTACCCTTCTACTTCGCATTCATTTGAAGCTAAATCAAGTGTTTCGCATGGATTTCAATCTAACTCGTTTGTTTCGCATGCTGTTGAAGCTAAATCATGTATATCACGAGTATTTGAAGCTAAACCATTTGTTTCGCATTGATTCAAAGATCAGACTTCCACTTCGCATTGATTTGAAGCTAAATCATGTGTTTCGCATGGATTTGAAGCTAACTCGTTTGTTTCGCACGCAGTTGATGCTGAATCATGTATATCAGAAGTATTTGCAGCTAAACCATTTGTTTCGCATGGATTCGTAGATAAGCCTTCTACTTCGAATCGATTTGAAGCTAAATCATGTGTTTCGCATGGTTTTTGATGCTAACTCGTTTGTTTCGCATGCGGTTGAAGTTACATCATGTATATCACAAGTATATGAAGCTAAACGATTTGATTCGCATGGATTTGAAGATAAGCCCTCTACTTCACATTGATTTGCAGCTAAATCATGTGTTTCGTATGGATTTGAAGCTAACTCGTTTGTATCGCATGCAGTTGAAGCTAAATTATGTATATCACAAGTATTTGAAGCTAAACCATTTGATTCCCATGGATTTGAAGCTATGCCTTCTACTTCGCATTGATTTGGAGCTAAATCATGTGTTTCGCATCGATTTGAAGCTAACTCCTTTGTTTCGCTTGCTGTTGAAGCTAAATCATGTATATCACAAGTATTTGAATATGAACCATTTGATTAGCATGGATTCGAAGATCACCCCTCTTCTTCGCATTGATTTGAAGCTAAATCATGTGTTTCGCATGGATTTGAAGCTAACTCGTTTGTTTCGCATGCAGTTGAAGCTAAATCATGTATATCACAAGTGTTTGAAGCTAAATCATTTGTTTCGCATGGATTCGAAGATAACCCTTCTACTTCGCATTGATTTGAAGCTAAATCATGTGTTTCGCATGGATTTGAAGCAAAGCCTTCTACTTCGCATAGATTTGGAGTTAAATCATGTGTTTCGCATGGATTTAAAGCTAAATCGTTGTTTCGCATGCAGTTGAAGCTAAATCATGTATATCACAAGTATTTGAAGCAAAACCATTTGATTCGCACGGATTTGATGATAACCCTTCTAGTTCGCATTGATTTGAATTTAAATCATGTGTTTCGTATGGATTTGAAGCTAACTCGTTTGTTTCGCATGCAGTTGAAGATAAGTCATGCATATCACAAGTATTTGAAGATAAACCATTTGATTCCCATGGATTTGAAGCTATGCCTTCTACTTCGCATTTATTTGGACCTAAATCATGTGCTTCGCATGGATTTGAAGCTAACTCGTTTATTTCGCATGCACTTGAAGCTAAATCATGTATATCACAATTTGTTTGAAGCTAAACCATTTGCTTCGCATGGATTCGAAGATAACCCTCCTACTTCGCATTGATTTGAAGCTAAATCATGTGTTGCGCATGGATTAGAAGCTAACTCGTTTGTTTCGCTTGCTGTTGAAGCTAAATCATGTATATCACAAGTATTTGAATATGAACCATTTGATTAGCATGGATTCGAAGATCACCCCTCTTCTTCGCATTGATTTGAAGCTAAATCATGTGTTTCGCATGGATTTGAAGCTAACTCGTTTGTTTCGCATGCAGTTGAAGCTAAATCATGTATATCACAAGTATTTGAAGCTAAATCATTTGTTTCGCATTGATTCAAAGATCATTCTTCCACTTCGCATTGATTTGAAGCTAAATCATGTGTTTCGCATGGATTTGAAGCTAACTCGTTTGTTTCGCATGCAGTTGAAGCTAAATCATGTATATCACAAGTGTTTGAAGCTAAATCATTTGTTTCGCATGGATTCGAAGATAACCCTTCTACTTCGCATTGATTTGAAGCTAAATCATGTGTTTCGCATGGATTTGAAGCTAACTCGTTTGTTTCGCATGCTGTTGAAACTAAATCATGTATATCACAAGTATTTGAATATGAACCATTTGATTAGCAGGGATTCGAAGATAACCCTTCTACTTCGCATTGATTTGAAGCTAAATCATGTGTTGCGCATGGATTTGAAGCTAACTCGTTTGTTTCGCATGCAGTTGAAGCTAAATCATGTATATCACAAGTATTTGAAGCTAAACCATTTGTTTCGCATTGATTCAAAGATCATTCTTCCACTTCGCATTGATTTGAAGCTAAATCATGTGTTTCGCATGGATTTGAAGCTAACTCGTTTGTTTCGCATGCAGTTGAAGCTAAATCATGTATATCACAAGTGTTTGAAGCTAAATCATTTGTTTCGCATGGATTCGAAGATAACCCTTCTACTTCGCATTGATTTGAAGCTAAATCATGTGTTTCGCATGGATTTGAAGCAAAGCCTTCTACTTCGCATTGATTTGGAGTTAAATCATGTGTTTCGCATGGATTTAAAGCTAACTCGTTGTTTCGCAAGCAGTTGAAGCTAAATCATGTATAGCACAAGTGTTTGAAGCTAAACCATTTGATTAGCATGGATTCGAAGATCACCCCTCTTCTTCGCATTGATTTGAAGATAATCATGTGTTTCGCATGTATTTGAAGCTAACTCGTTTGTTTCGCATACAGTTGAAGATAAGTCATGCATATCACAAGTATTTGAAGATAAACCATTTGATTCCCATGGATTTGAAGCTATGCATTCTTCTTCGCATTGATTTGAAGCTAAATCATGTATTTCGCATGGATTTGAAGCTAACTCGTTTGTTTCGTATGCTGTTGAAGCTAAATCATGTATATCACAAGTATTTGAATATGAACCATTTGATTAGCATGGATTCGAAGATCACCCCTCTTCTTCGCATTGATTTGAAGCTAAATCATGTGTTTCGCATGGATTTGAAGCTAACTAGTTTGTTTCGCATGCAGTTGAAGCTAAATCATGTATATCACAAGTATTTGAAGCTAAACCATTTGTTTCGCATTGATTCGAAGATCATTCTTCCACTTCGCATTGATTTGAAGCTAAATCATGTGTTTCGCATGGATTTGAAGCTAACTCGTTTGTTTCGCATGCAGTTGATGCTGAATCATGTATATCACAAGTATTTGCAACTAAACCATTTGTTTCGAATGGATTCGTAGATAAGCCTTCTACTTCGCGTCGATTTGAATCTAAATCATGTGTTTCGCATGGTTTTTGAAGCTAACTCGTTTGTTTCGCATGCTGTTGAAGCTGAATCATGTATATCACAAGTGTTTGAAGCTAAATCATTTGTTTCGCATGGATTCGAAGATAATCCTTCTTCTTCGCATTGGTTTGAAGCTAAATCATGTGATCCGCATGGATTAGAAGCTAACTCGTTTGTTTCGCTTGCTGTTGAAGCTAAATCATGTATATCACAAGTATTTGAATATGAACCATTTGATTAGCATGGATTCGAAGATCACCCCTATTCTTCGCATTGATTTGAAGCTAAATCATGTGTTTCGCATGGATTTGAAGCTAACTCGTTTGTTTCGCATGCAGTTGAAGCTAAATCATGTATATCACAAGTGTTTGAAGCTAAATCATTTGTTTCGCATGGATTCGAAGATAACCCTTCTACTTCGCATTGATTTGAAGCTAAATCATGTGTTTCGCATGGATTTGAAGCTATGCCTTCTACTTCGCATTGATTTGGAGCTAAATCATGTGTTTCGCATCGATTTGAAGCTAACTCCTTTGTTTCGCTTGCTGTTGAAGCTAAATCATGTATATCACAAGTATTTGAATATGAACCATTTGATTAGCATGGATTCGAAGATCACCCCTCTTCTTCGCATTGATTTGAAGCTAAATCATGTGTTTCGCATGGATTTGAAGCTAACTCGTTTGTTTCGCATGCAGTTGAAGCTAAATCATGTATATCACAAGTATTTGAAGCTAAACCATTTGTTTCGCATTGATTCGAAGATCATTCTTCCACTTCGCATTGATTTGAAGCTAAATCATGTGTTTCGCATGGATTTGAAGCTAACTCGTTTGTTTCGCATGCAGTTGATGCTGAATCATGTATATCACAAGTATTTGCAGCTAAACCATTTGTTTCGCATGGATTCGTAGATAAGCCTTCTACTTCGCGTCGATTTGAATCTAAATCATGTGTTTCGCATGGTTTTTGAAGCTAACTCGTTTGTTTCGCATGCTGTTGAAGCTGAATCATGTATATCACAAGTGTTTGAAGCTAAATCATTTGTTTCGCATGGATTCGAAGATAATCCTTCTTCTTCGCATTGGTTTGAAGCTAAATCATGTGTTTCGCATGGATTTGAAGCTAACTCGTTTGTTTCGCATGCTGTTGAAGCTAAATCATGTATATAACAAGTATTTGAAGCTAAACCATTTGTTTCGCATGTATTCGAAGATTACCCTTCTACTTCGCATTCATTTGAAGCTAAATCAAGTGTTTCGCATGGATTTCAATCTAACTCGTTTGTTTCGCATGCTGTTGAAGCTAAATCATGTATATCACGAGTATTTGAAGCTAAACCATTTGTTTCGCATTGATTCAAAGATCAGACTTCCACTTCGCATTGATTTGAAGCTAAATCATGTGTTTCGCATGGATTTGAAGCTAACTCGTTTGTTTCGCACGCAGTTGATGCTGAATCATGTATATCAGAAGTATTTGCAGCTAAACCATTTGTTTCGCATGGATTCGTAGATAAGCCTTCTACTTCGAATCGATTTGAAGCTAAATCATGTGTTTCGCATGGTTTTTGATGCTAACTCGTTTGTTTCGCATGCGGTTGAAGTTACATCATGTATATCACAAGTATATGAAGCTAAACGATTTGATTCGCATGGATTTGAAGATAAGCCCTCTACTTCACATTGATTTGCAGCTAAATCATGTGTTTCGTATGGATTTGAAGCTAACTCGTTTGTATCGCATGCAGTTGAAGCTAAATTATGTATATCACAAGTATTTGAAGCTAAACCATTTGATTCCCATGGATTTGAAGCTATGCCTTCTACTTCGCATTGATTTGGAGCTAAATCATGTGTTTCGCATCGATTTGAAGCTAACTCCTTTGTTTCGCTTGCTGTTGAAGCTAAATCATGTATATCACAAGTATTTGAATATGAACCATTTGATTAGCATGGATTCGAAGATCACCCCTCTTCTTCGCATTGATTTGAAGCTAAATCATGTGTTTCGCATGGATTTGAAGCTAACTCGTTTGTTTCGCATGCAGTTGAAGCTAAATCATGTATATCACAAGTGTTTGAAGCTAAATCATTTGTTTCGCATGGATTCGAAGATAACCCTTCTACTTCGCATTGATTTGAAGCTAAATCATGTGTTTCGCATGGATTTGAAGCAAAGCCTTCTACTTCGCATAGATTTGGAGTTAAATCATGTGTTTCGCATGGATTTAAAGCTAAATCGTTGTTTCGCATGCAGTTGAAGCTAAATCATGTATATCACAAGTATTTGAAGCAAAACCATTTGATTCGCACGGATTTGATGATAACCCTTCTAGTTCGCATTGATTTGAATTTAAATCATGTGTTTCGTATGGATTTGAAGCTAACTCGTTTGTTTCGCATGCAGTTGAAGATAAGTCATGCATATCACAAGTATTTGAAGATAAACCATTTGATTCCCATGGATTTGAAGCTATGCCTTCTACTTCGCATTTATTTGGACCTAAATCATGTGCTTCGCATGGATTTGAAGCTAACTCGTTTATTTCGCATGCACTTGAAGCTAAATCATGTATATCACAATTTGTTTGAAGCTAAACCATTTGCTTCGCATGGATTCGAAGATAACCCTCCTACTTCGCATTGATTTGAAGCTAAATCATGTGTTGCGCATGGATTAGAAGCTAACTCGTTTGTTTCGCTTGCTGTTGAAGCTAAATCATGTATATCACAAGTATTTGAATATGAACCATTTGATTAGCATGGATTCGAAGATCACCCCTCTTCTTCGCATTGATTTGAAGCTAAATCATGTGTTTCGCATGGATTTGAAGCTAACTCGTTTGTTTCGCATGCAGTTGAAGCTAAATCATGTATATCACAAGTATTTGAAGCTAAATCATTTGTTTCGCATTGATTCAAAGATCATTCTTCCACTTCGCATTGATTTGAAGCTAAATCATGTGTTTCGCATGGATTTGAAGCTAACTCGTTTGTTTCGCATGCAGTTGAAGCTAAATCATGTATATCACAAGTGTTTGAAGCTAAATCATTTGTTTCGCATGGATTCGAAGATAACCCTTCTACTTCGCATTGATTTGAAGCTAAATCATGTGTTTCGCATGGATTTGAAGCTAACTCGTTTGTTTCGCATGCTGTTGAAACTAAATCATGTATATCACAAGTATTTGAATATGAACCATTTGATTAGCAGGGATTCGAAGATAACCCTTCTACTTCGCATTGATTTGAAGCTAAATCATGTGTTGCGCATGGATTTGAAGCTAACTCGTTTGTTTCGCATGCAGTTGAAGCTAAATCATGTATATCACAAGTATTTGAAGCTAAACCATTTGTTTCGCATTGATTCAAAGATCATTCTTCCACTTCGCATTGATTTGAAGCTAAATCATGTGTTTCGCATGGATTTGAAGCTAACTCGTTTGTTTCGCATGCAGTTGAAGCTAAATCATGTATATCACAAGTGTTTGAAGCTAAATCATTTGTTTCGCATGGATTCGAAGATAACCCTTCTACTTCGCATTGATTTGAAGCTAAATCATGTGTTTCGCATGGATTTGAAGCAAAGCCTTCTACTTCGCATTGATTTGGAGTTAAATCATGTGTTTCGCATGGATTTAAAGCTAACTCGTTGTTTCGCAAGCAGTTGAAGCTAAATCATGTATAGCACAAGTGTTTGAAGCTAAACCATTTGATTAGCATGGATTCGAAGATCACCCCTCTTCTTCGCATTGATTTGAAGATAATCATGTGTTTCGCATGTATTTGAAGCTAACTCGTTTGTTTCGCATACAGTTGAAGATAAGTCATGCATATCACAAGTATTTGAAGATAAACCATTTGATTCCCATGGATTTGAAGCTATGCATTCTTCTTCGCATTGATTTGAAGCTAAATCATGTATTTCGCATGGATTTGAAGCTAACTCGTTTGTTTCGTATGCTGTTGAAGCTAAATCATGTATATCACAAGTATTTGAATATGAACCATTTGATTAGCATGGATTCGAAGATCACCCCTCTTCTTCGCATTGATTTGAAGCTAAATCATGTGTTTCGCATGGATTTGAAGCTAACTAGTTTGTTTCGCATGCAG